>NW_022103920.1:5331222-5352236 GCF_000313985.2 Echinops telfairi | reverse complement strand
CCCTGGATTCAATGCTGCCTCATAATATGTTAGACAGGGTTCTCTAGAGAAATAAAACCAGAACACTTATGATTATATATATAAACATATAAAAGGATATATTTATATAGTGAGAAGGAATACAAGAGCTAGTCAGTACACACGGCAGCACAGAGGGCTCAGTTCAACTCATTTTCATGGAACAGCTAATATACTGAAGGTCCTTCAACTCACAAAGGCTGCTGGTCCAAGGTCAATGAAGCAGACAGTGGAATCTGTCCTTGGGCAAGATGAGCAGAGTCAACTGCAGGCAGCAGGCATGGCAGGGTGGGGTGGCAACAGCAGGAAGATAAGTGGAGCCCTCACAGAGGCCAGTAGCTCGGGAGCATAGTGAAGCAGGTTCCAATGGAGTCTCAAGCTCTAGTGATGCATGGCAAAGATACACTATCCATGTGTTGGCTTGGCCCATAGGTAGTGCAGCATACGGTTGATTCAAAGGACTAGCTTAGGCAGCAGCTCGCTGGTCAGATCACCAGGAGAGAGGGAGGCCTGGAGGCCTACCTTGGAAAGGTATTTATCTCAGTGGCCTTTCAATCAAGCTATGACCTGATTGACAGCCTAAACTCCACCCACATGTTCCTATGGGAGCCATGTTGGTCAGAAAACCTAACATAGTGACTCTATAGGACAGGGTAGAACTGCCCCTGTGGGTTTCTGAGAGTATAACTCTTTACAGGGGTAGAAAGATGTCTTTCTCCCGCAGAGTGGCTGGTGGTTTCAAACCGCTGACCTTGCAGGTCACAGCGGAATGTTTAACCACTGTACCACCAGGCCTCCTCACGTGCATATGAGGCAATTGAAAAATACCATGGCTGGAACAGGCCATAACCCCAAGGAAACTTTCCTTTTGATCGATTGGATGATCATATCATGGAAAAATGATTAGATTAGATTACATTATTGAAGAGGAGCAGGTCCAGTGTCTGCCAAATACTGCCCGAGATCCATAACCCAGCCAACTTGACACAGACCATGGACCATTACATGGCCCATCAGTCTAGCTCTAATCCATTCAACTCGTAGCCGTGAGTCAAGTCTGATTCATAGTGATCCTATAAGACAGGGTAGAACTGCCCCTGTGTGTTTCTGAGACTGTGACTCTTTACAGGAGTAGAAAGGCGCCTTTCTCCCGCAGAGTGGCTGGTGGTTTTGAACTGCTGACCACTTAGCAGTCCATTGCATAACCACTACACTACCAGGGGCCCTTTTAAATCCCGGACAATATCCTCATTTTAAGATCCTCAATTATATCGACAAAGACTCTTCTTCCCAGTTAGCTCACAGAAATCAGATTCTGGGAATTAGGACATGGAATTTTTTTTTTAAGAAAGATAATTCAAATCGCCATAAATACACTTTGTCATCAATGGTCTTCCTTCCTCAGTTTCCCCCACCTCTATGTTTGGCCTGAGCTCTGGGCACTCAAGTCTATCTGCTGAAGGAGTGGAAAGACAGCTCCTAGTGGGTCGGCAGGATCTGGGGGCATTTCCCCAAGATACTTACCAAGTAGGCAGGGCTTTCTTGGCACAGGTGAACTTAGGTTTGACAGCTATAACATGCCTATTCTTCCACCACCCCTTTTTAAAGGACATTTTCTCAAAATGTAAGTAGCACCATTAATTACATACATATACTTTTACTTAAATTTAATCAGTTGTTGAGATAAATACACCTTGAAATCAAAACGGATCAAGTAGAATAAAATACACTGTGAAAGAGGTTCTAGCAATCACCCAGTTCCCTAGATCCTGTGTGCCTGGACCCCTGAAGCTAGTCGTCCACTGTTTAAATTCCCCAGGAGGTCAGAGCGAGGGCCTTCTAAGGATGAAGCGTATTCCTGGGTCACAACAAACTTGGATGCTTGTTCTCCTCTAGATGTCTGTTCATGGACTTTGCATGACATCATAACTCTTTTGGTTGCAAGCACCAGTAACTTATTTCAAATGGATTTAGACAAAGCTGAAATCTATGGGCTCTTGGAATATGATGAAGAGTTGTGCCATACAAGCAAAGCAAAGCAATGATAGAGTTGGATCTCTGCAATTTCAGGAACGAAACAAGACAAGTTTCTCTACATAGAGGTCTTATTTCTTCTCATTTCTGCCAGTGACAGGAAATCCGAGCTGTGGGAAGTTTCTAGATTTCATGCCTTAGGATTTTTTTTTGGTTGTTGTTTTTAAAGATGAAATTCCAAGATGGATGCGAAGAGCCAAGAATATATTCTTTAATATGGTCAAGGAAGGAATTGTAGGACACATCCTGGTTGCAACACAAATGCCATTGTTACCAAGTCCACTGCCATCATTCTCATGAACCTGGCACTCTTCCTCCTCCTAAAACATCTCTATTCTTGCTAAAACTTTCACTTTCCCTCTGTAACCCAACTCAGTTACCCTTTTCAGTTTATTTCTATTTGATGACTCCAAAGTCATTTCTAGTTCCACTTTAAATGTCATTTCTTCATTTCCAAAAGCCCTTTGATTTTTTCAGACTAGATGACATGATATCACCCCAATAATAATAATAAACCCCAAATCCTGTTGATCATTTCCTCCACACTCAAACTGACTTCCTCTTTTAACTTCTTTATTTATGTTGCTGATTGCATAAGCTTGCAACTCACATACGGAAATCTTCCTCAATGCTCCCTTTTCTACCAACCGTCACATTCAGACACTGAGGGCGTTTTTCAAAATCTCTCAGACGCGGTCTACCTTCTTCATTTCCACTGCCTGCATACTGATTGAAATCTTCAGTTGTATTTGGAGTGTAAATGGTTCTCTGTCCTCTACCCTGCAAATCAAATCAACACAGTGTTCTTAAAGAAACTGTTATACAACCACTGTTGTGAGCACACCACTGTCCTATCTAAGTTTCTCTTGTAACCAAATCAAAACCAGTTGCCATGGAACCAATTTCAATTCATGGCCACCCACATGCCTCAGAATAGAATCATATACTCCATACGATTTTCAGTGGCTAATTTTCAACAGTGGGTTGCTAGACCTTATTTCAGATGCATCTGGGGGTGAATTTGAACACCCAAGATTTTGTCCAGGAGCCAAGCATGTTGACCTTTTGCACCACTCAGAGACTCTAAAAAATGAAACACCCTCGATTGAGTTTGGCTTCATAAACTGAACTTGACTTACCTTAACGGGATATGCCATGTCCATTTTCTCTTCCAAACTTGTGCCCTTCCATCTCACTTTAGCCTGGCTAACCTGAATTTTTTTTGCATATGCCATTATATTTGGGAAGCCTCTTAACAGTTCTTAATGTTGCATCCCTGTTTGTGTCTCTTCCCCGACTATGCTGTAAGATTCTACTACACACATATCATGCCTCATTATTCTTTGCACCTTAGAGCTAACTCACATTTCACAATTCTACTTAACTGCAAACCTCCCTGCTGCTCTGCTTGCTTCTCTCCCTAAAGTATCTCTTACTAAATATTTAACACACACAGCTCATGGGAAAAACCCCTAGTAGATTGTTTTATTAAGAAAACCTTAAAGAGATTCAACTGGAGAACAAAAACAGGCTTGGGATGGTAACTTACGGTACCACAGAGCTGTCTTGGTGTGAGCTGGTTTGGACTGAAGGAGAGGAGTGACTCAGGCAGGGAGCAACAGGCACACAGGTATAAACAACAACCACAACTACAACAGCACTGAATATGTGTTCCTGCTGAAAACGTGATGGATGGAGAATTCTCTGCAGGCTGGGCTCCCTGAAATGTTCAGTGATAACTGAGTTATTGAAATACGGATCAACATTAGCCTAGAGGTCTGAGAGTTTGTGTTCAGCATGTGGATTAGCCTCTGACTTAGGTGACGAGTCACGTGTTAGAATACGGGACACCTGCTGTCCCCATCAGCCTGGCGTTCAATGGTATGTTTAAGATATGGCTTGAAGATGAATGGGGTTGGTGTGGAAATCAGACTTCAGTACCTAGTTGGTCAGCATTCATGGTCAGATGAGACCTTCCCTTGGATGAAGGTTAAAGGCAGCGTCCCTCCTTGGAAATACACAGGCAGAGAAACAGAATAAGGAAAAGAGTAATACTTCAGACAGCTCCTATATTTTTCGAAGAGCTGATGTCACTGAGTTGTCAGTGTGAAATATACTATTGAGATTGGGGAGGTAGAGGAATGACATAGTGACATCTTTGGGAACCCTGGAGACAAACTTTAAATAGGGCATTTACAAAGATACTTACACCGAGACACATCAGAGTCAAATTCTGAAAATCAAAGAAAAAAAATCTTGAAAATACTCCTGGAAACCTGACACCTTGTAGAGGAAACAATGAGACAGGTGATGACTAACTTTACACCAAAAAAAAAAGGAGGGGGTGTGCAGTGTGTGTGGGGGTAGTCACGGACACAATGGAGTGCTGAAAGAAAAAACAAACGTGAACTGACTTCCATACCTAGCAAAAATATCTTTCAGAGATGATGATCCAATAAAGGTATCTCCATGTACACAAAATGTGAGAGGGAATGTATGCAACAGATTTGCAGTACACAAGATGTTAACGAGCAATTTTCTACCTGGATGAAGGGAAATGTCACAAGATGGAAGCTTTGCTCTGTAGGAAGTGCTGGAGAGGACCAGGATGGTAAATATGCAGCCAGGTGTAAACAACTAGCCTTTTGCTTCCTTTAATTTCATTAAAAAGGGTTCCTGGCTATTACTATTTAATGTCTATAAAAGATAACAGATGGATTAAAGTTTCTAACATTTTATTGTGGGATTTATAATTGATGTAGATGTAAAATATATGTGAGGGTTGGCATAAGTAATGGAGGTCAGGGGTCACTGCATTTGACAATATGAAGTAGTACAATATTCACTCTAAAGAGACTGTGGTAAGGGTTGATATTGTCATCCCTCAAGCAGGCACTAAACAGTTCATGAAAGATGATACCTAAGATTCCCCAAAGAGCTTTTTAATCCAAAGAGAAGGCAAGGAAGAAGATGAGGAGGAACAACAACAACGAATGGGACAACGAAAAGAACACTAAAACCAAAATGTTAGCCCCCAATTCAAGTCTTTCAAAGCCCTTGCCTGAGATTGTCCCTTCCAAGTGAGGATGGGGAGTCTGCATCTGCTGTATTCTGAGCACATTGCCAGGAGAGACCAGTCCCTCGAGAAGGGCATCATGCTTGGGAAAGCAGAGGGTCACTGAAAAGAGGAAGACCCTCAATGAGAAGGGTAGACACTATAGCTGTAACAATAGAGCCGTGGTCGAGGCCGGTTCAGGACTGGGCAGTGTTTCGGTTTATGTTGGGTGGGTTGCTCTGAATTGGAAGTGACTGGATGACATCTAACCAGAACAACTTGCCCAGGCCATGCAGAGAGCTGGATCGGTTGCATGGAAAGGAGAGAAATATTTGTTCTTCTATAGGCGAATCCATTGTTGTAGAGCAAAAGGATGAGACATTAGAACAGGATCTGAGGGTTCCGTGGAGGACTGGAGGCCTCCCCACAAAGAGGCCCCTTTTTGTGCCCAAGTTCAGCTCGACATCTGGGCGTCTGGCTTGTAGCGGCACCTCACCTTCAGGCTGCTCTGTGCCCAGAGCAGAATGGCCTTTGCTGTCCTCCTAAGCTTGCCGCTACCTGAGATCAGGATGACCGAATGACCAGAGGGACACGCTGCCATGACCGCCACACAAGCCATGACCCCTATTTTGTTCTGCCACAGCATCAGAGAGGGCATCGACAGGAGGGCAGCACAGAACGCCACCACGTAGAAGCCGAGGAAGGAGACAAGTGACTTGAGGGCTCGGATGTGGGCGTCCAGGCTGGGGTCCCGAGAGCCACTGGCATTGGCCCGCATGGTCCTCATGTGCTTCCCCAGGGAGATGATCAGCATCCCCGAAGAAGCCAGAAAACAGAGGAAAGGGGGAAAGGACCCCAGGTTGCAGAAGAGGAAGGAGTAAAATAAGTGAATCTCTGGGTTTCCCTTTTCTGTGTTATTCATGAGCAGCCAAGCTGTGAAAATGGGTTGAGATCTGTTGAAGAAATCCATCAAACAGAGCACCGTGCAGATGCAGGAGAGAAAGGTCACTCCAAGGAGCACCTGGGGCATCTTCCTGGAGAAAGAGCGAGTTATGAGGAGCAGGGCCGTGTGGGAGAAAGGAACAATTTTGGAGCAGTAGAAGATGCTGAGGCAGGTGGCCAGCCAGAGGCTGGCTTGGTGGGTAACCATCCAGAGCACAAGGATGATCTGGTAGCTGATGCTCAGGGGGTCCTTGATATGTTGGAAGTGGGTGAGCTGGATGGCCTCCAGAAACAGCAGTCCATGCAGGAACAGCCGAATGATGCCGAGACTCAACAACACCAGGTGAAAGCTGCTCAGTGGCTGCTTCTTTACCATGTCCCAGACATTCACCACGACGATGAAGGCATTGACCAGGACCCCCACTGTAAACTCCAGGACGGAGAGCAGCAGAAACACACCCTTGGCCTCATAGGATACGGTGACGACGGGGCTGAGAGTTAGCATGGTGCCACTTCTCTAGTTGGCTGGTGGTCTACACCTCTGGAAGCACCCAGCAGAGAAGGTATATGAGCATCCTTGGCTAGGACTATCTCTCACCCCGAGTCTATGCCAGATGGGGTACCTGCACAGTTCTGACAGTGAACATGGAGGAATGTCCTGGCTGTAGAGGATAACTTGGAGACACACAAGGACTCATCTTTAGAAGTGGAAGTGTGATGGCTTCACCTCTTGACTCGGATGGAGACTTATAACAAACCCAACCTCCCTTGAGCTACTCTCTCTGCAGAAGGTGAAGCACAGTATTGGGGATGCAAACAAGAGAGTCTCAGTTTTCCAATCCCAGTTTTGCATGTCCACCTGGATCGGTTGGATGGAAAGAAGGAAAGAAATATTTGTTTATGAGTTCTAAGGATTCTGTCAGTAGTCAAAGTGGGTGATAACTTGGACTAGTGTTTGTTCAATTTGCATGCCTTCCAATACTGCTGAAGCATCATGCTTATCATTTGTTGTTATTGTTAGGGACCACCAAGTCAGTGTCCACTCATAGCGACCCAGTGCATTACAGACCTCAACACTGCCTGGTCCTGCACCATCCTCACAATGGCTCCTATGCGTAAGCCCTTTGTTGTAGCCGTTCTGTCAATCCATCTCATTGAGAGCCTTCCTCTTTTTGACCATCCCTCTACTTTACCAAGCATAATGTTCTTCCCAAGGGACTGGTCTCTCCTGACAACATGCCCAGAGTATGTCAGATGAAGTCGCTCCATCATTACCTCTGAGGTGCACTCTGGTTGTACTTCTTCCAAGATAGGTCTGTTTGTCCTTTTAGCATCCTTCATCAGCACCACAAATCAAATGCATTCTTTCTTGTATCATTGGTGATGTCTTAATATGGACAAAGTCTGGTCCCTACTGCAGCCACCATGTCTGACTGCAGGCTGCAATGCCATTGCCAAAAGTTTCATTCAACCTCTTTCTTTTGCCAAGTGCAGTGCTTGGCAAGCAGAGCATTGTGATGATCATGTTGGACACTTTATCTCAAGGGGAGAGAGAGTGAGGGATTTTGCTGGTTTACTGCCTCCATTTTTCACTTCATTTCCAGCCTCCCACTTCTTCCCATTTCACACTAAGCAACCAATCACTCTCTGTAAAACTCTTTGCCATCAAATCCGTTCCAAGTCCTAGCGACCCTATAGAATGAATTAGAACAGCTTCAGTGAGTTTCTGAGCCTCATCTTTCTCCAACAGAGCAGCTGGTGGGCTTGAACTACCGACCTTGCAGTTAGCAGTTAGCAAATCAACGCAGCAGTCCCGTGTGCCACCAGGGCACCATCAACCACAGTGACCACTAAAATACTAACTCAAATCATGCCACCCCTGTCCTGTGTCCAAAGCTCCCAGAGGCACATTGTGACGCTCGGTATTTTAAAATCAATGACATTTTTGCAAATGAAATATTTAGTAGTCTGTCGCATATGATGGCTCACATCTAGGACCCACAATTGCACTTCCAGGGCTGTCTTCTAACATTGTGATTGTCGTGAGGCATCACGCAATCAATCCTAATTCACTGGGACCCTGCACACAGCAGAACAAAATGTTGCTGAGTCCTGGGCCATCCAAACGATGGTGGCGAAGTTTAAAGCCAGTGCTGCAACCACAGTGTCAAACCATTTCTTTCTCCCTGACCCTCTACTTTACCAAGCATGTCGCCTTTCCCCCCGCGACTGGCCCCTCTCTTACCTTGTTTAAAGTATGAACGATGATGTCTCACCATTCTTGCTTCTAAGGATCATTCTGGGTGTACTTCTGCCAAGACAGATTTTTTGCTTGCTCTTCTGGAAATCGATGATATTCCACATGTTTTCCCCAAACCACCATTCAAATGCATTAGTTTTTCTTCAGTTTTCCTTATTAATTATCCCGCTTTCCCACGCATGTGAGGTGATCGAAACGACCCTGGCTTATGTCAGGCAGACCCGAGTATTCAAGGTGCCATTGTTGTTTGTTTGTTTTAACACTTGAAAGTCTTGTGCAGCAGATTTCCCCCAATGCAATGCTTTATTAGATTTTTTTGACTGTTGCTTTCATAGATGCTGACTATGGACCCAAGCAACACGACATCTTTGACAATTTCAGTTTTCCCTCCTTTTATTATGGTGTTGCTTATGGATGAGGGTTTGTTTGTTTTTTCATGTTGTGGCGGAATCCATACCAAAGACTAGTCTCTGATCTTTATCAGTAGGTGCTTCAAGTATTTTTCACTGTCAGTGAGCAAGTTATGTCATCTGCATACCGCAGGTTGCTAATGAGCCTTCCTCACTCTTGGTGCCGCGCTCTTCTTCAAAGCCTCCAGTGTCTCTGATTATTTGGTGAGCATACAAACTGCGTGAGTAAGAGGAAAGGATACAACGCTGATGCAACCCTTTCCTGATTTTCAGCCCTGCTGTGCTCCTTCGTTCTGTCTGAACGACTGCTTCTTGGTGTGTGCACAGGTTCGGTACAAGTGCCACGAAGTGTGCTGGGATTCCCATTCTTGACAACTTTATGTATAATTAAGGTGACCAGATGTCCCGCTTTTGGCGGGACAGTCCCTATTTCTAACAATTTTTCCTGCATCCCGCGGCATTTTTAAAAAGTCCGGATTTTTGGAAAGAATTCACAACAAGCTAGGGTATATGGTTTTCGGCTGCCATGGATATGAGTTTTATCAATGGTGTCCCGCTATACCAATGTTAAAATCTGGTCACCTTATGGACCATAATGTGCTAGGATCTACACAGTTGGATGTATTTGCATAATCAATACAACACAAGGAGCCTGCTTAGCTTTAATGCAATCCAGCTTTCTTCTCTCTCTTCTGGCATCTCTAATCCTCCTCACCTCTACAGGAGCACCTACTATCCAGGATCGCATCCTGCACACCTGCACATGTCCTGGAAGTTGCCCATTATGATCTCAGTCCAGTCCCCTTTCAGAGAGACAGATGATGTTTCATGATGTTCTCCCCAACTCTGGGGCGTCCATAACACACATTTATAAATGTTTTACCTTTCAGCTCCTTATTGCTCCTCTCTAATCTTATCTAATCCCTCATTCATATTAAGGACTCAATGTGGGCAGAAGGACAGGAGGAGCCGATGGATCTGCCTTTGGATCACTGTGGTAGTTACATAATCTCCTGTCAACTTGCAAAGGGGTGGAGTCTAGCCTGTCAATCAGGTCATAGTCAATAAGGCCCCTGTGTAGGCATGGCCTTCTCCTGAGGATTCTGGGAACTCCTGTCTTCCTTCCTGGAGGTGGGACACACTCTCTGCTTCTCAACCCTGCAGACAAGCCACATGGAACTATGTTGATGGAGCCAGAGCCCTGGAGCTGGAGTAGCTACGTGGACACCCACACCAGTATTGAGATGCTTCCACTGCCACTGGGTCCACAAGACTTTCCACCCACTGGCCTGTGATCTTCCTGCATTCTGCATCATTGCATGTGTTGCATGAGTCTGAAGAGGAATATATAGACTGGTATCGGACATATTGTCTAATATTGGATTTACGGACTTGATATGGACTGGGTTGGGGTTTTTTTCTCAATATACAATTGCTCTTTTATATTATATAAAGCTCTTTCTTACACACATATGAGTGTCAATGATTTTGTTTCTCTAGTCTACCAAGACTAACACAGTCACTCTCTGTTGTACAGTTGTGTTTTCTCTAAATGGTGGGGTACTCCCATCCCAAGTCTGCCACCTGTTCTCTATGTGATCTTGGCACATGATAGAACTTCTCTGCCTTAATGCCTTCATTTCTGCCATGGAGGCTTGCAAGGATGACCTGGATGGACACAGGTGATGTACTTGCCATTGGGGTTGGTGTTCAGACAATGAATGCCAGCTGTTCTGATCAGGGCTTTCTCACATTTCTCCTTCATGCTCATATATCCAGTTTCCTGCATGTTTATTTATGGTTTTCCTTAACTTGGGAGTCCGTTGTGCTGCCCCATTTGGTTCTGTAGACCCTCCTTCTTAGTCTTCTTCGTGTTTTTTTTCAGTTTATGCTTCTTTATTTATAGATAATAGGGCACAAATCAGCGATGATTCAACTGCTTTCTCCCATTTGATTCTGACTTGTTAATACAGATCTGTTCATGCAGTCCTTCATGTGCATATCCACATAGCAGCGGTGCTGTACTTAGTTCACTGTGTCTGTGGTCCCCTCGTTTGGGATACTCATACTCACAGGGTGCCAGACATAGAAACACAAATTCTGTTCTTTCAACAGGGGCTAGGTTTCCTTTTTTCTTAGCCGCACCAGGTGGTGTGCCATGCCAAACTTGGAGAGGAAAATGCCTCTTCTTGGAGCATCCAGATGGAAGCAGCTTGCTCCACTGTACAACTAGAGCTATAACCTCTCTGGTCAAGGGTATAACCTTTCAACTCAAGAATCAATAAAATCAGGACCTATGGCACATCCCACAGTCATCTTTTAATCAATAAGGCTCTTTGAGAGAGGAATACCATTGCCCAATGCCCCTAGACATTTAACTTTTGATCACCAGTGACTGGGACTTTGTAAACAGTCTCATGGGAGGGTTCATAATCGACTGTTTTCTGGAAACTGGTGCATCCAGGAAGCACAGAGCCACTTAATTAATCTCGGAACTAATGGGAGCAGCAGCAAAAAAACTTCCCTCCACTCGATATAATCCAAAACCTGCCGTGTCCCCAACTCTGCAAATACACAGATATTAAAAGTTTCCCCCCAAACAAAACATAAATGCGTGTTTGGAGTTTTGATGCTATTCAGTTTTGGTTATTGGAATCGATATTTTGAGTTGATGAAAATTTTGTTTTTGAAAAATTTTAAATTGATATTGGTTAGCTTGTGTAACCTGGATAAACCAAGACATTGCTACTAGTAACATAAAAGGTCGTTCCCTTGAGATGTTTGCTCAGTACTTGAAGGGAGAAAACATTTTGATATGGTCCACTATGTTTCAGATGTGACGGGAACTGGAGACGTGCAGGTAGACGGATGGGCAGAAAAGGAAGGGAAAGAGGGAGGAGGATGGGGACCATCTTTCTCTGGGGAGAAGGGAGCTGCTCTCAGAGGGCTTTGTGGAGGATGTGAAGTTGAGGTTCAGCCCTTATCATGAGTGAGAGTTTCCCTGTTACAGAATAGATGACGTCTTCTCAATAGGAAACGATGATGCCGTTATTGTGAGGTGCCTCTTCCTGGAGCAAGAAGTGGATTCTGACTCACAGTGACACGATGTGCAACAGAACAAAACACTGCCTGGACCTTACAATTGCTGTTATGTCTGAGCCTATTGTTTCAGCCTACTGTATCAACCCTTGAGGGTCTTCCACTTTTTCACTACTTTAGCAAGCATGATGTCCTCTCCAGGGATTGGTTCCTCTTGGTAAAATGCCCAAAGTACAAAAGACAGAGTCTCGGCATTGCTTTCCAGAAACGATTGGATTGTATTCTTCCCAAACAAATATGTTTATCCTTATGCCAGTCCATAGTCTATTTGATATGCACCCCTAACACCATAATCCAGATTCATTGGTGCTTCTCTTGTCTTCTCTATTCATCACCTAGTTTTTACAGGGAAGTGAGGTGATGGGAAATACTATGGTTGGGTCAGGCACCTCTTAGTCCTCAAAGTGTGACATATCGAGATGTCACGCTTTGAATAGGTATTGTGCAGGAGATCTGCCCAATGCAATGCACCATTTGATTTTGTGCCTGTTGTTTCCATAAGCATTGATTGTGAATCCAAGTAAAATGAACTATTTGACAACATCAATCTTTTTTGTAGTTTATCAGGATGTTGTTTATTGATCTAGTAGTAGGATCTTTATTTTCTTTCAGTGAGATGTAATCTATGTGAAGGCCAAAGTCTTTGTTCTTCAGGAAGTCTTTCAAGTCCCTTCCACTGTCAGCAAGGAAGGTTGTGCCACTGGCCTCGTTGTTAAGGTGCCTTTCTCCCATCCTAAAGTCACTGTCTTCTTCACATAGCCCAAGGTGATTTGCTCAGTATGAGGAATGAATAAGTATGGTTAAAGGACTCACACCTTTCCTGATTTTAAATCACATACTGTCCCCTTGTTTTGTTTGGATAACTGCCTCTTGGGCTATATACAGGTTCTATAAGAGCTCAGTTAAGTGTTTTGTAATGTTCTCCATAGTCTGTTATGATCCACAGGCCTGGACCCCTTTGCATAGTCAATAAAGCACAAGCGAATCTCTTCTTTCAGCCAAGAGCCATCTGATGTCAGCAAATATATTTACTATGTCACACCCTCTTCTGAATCCAGTTTGAATTTCCAGTAGCTCCCCGTTACTGATGTACTGCTGTAACTATTCTTAAAATTGTTTACAGCAAATTTTTACCTGAAAGTAATACTAATATGATTGCTCAATAATTTCTGTGTCCTGTTGAGTTGCCTTTCTTTGGAATGGTCACAAATACAGATTCTCTTCCTGTTGGTTGGCCAGGAAGTTGTCTTCCAAATATATTGCCATAGATAAGTGAGTGCTTCTCATGCTTCATCAGCTTTTTGAAGCATGTCAACTGGTACTCCGTCAACCCCCGGAGCCTGGCTTGTCACCATGCTGTCAGTCCAGCTTGGACCGCTTCGTTCACTGCATAGGTTCCTCATCATATACATTTAACTCTTAAAGTGGTTGAACACTGACCAAGTTTACAATGGCTCTGTGGATTCCTTCCATCTTCTGCTATGGGTTTTTGCATCATTCAAAATTTTGCCAATAGCATCCTTCAATATTGTAACTTGAGGCATTAATTTTTTTCCCTTCAATTTTTTCAACTTGGGAAATGTTGAATGTTTTCTTCCTTGTTGGTTTTCTAACTTGCGGTCTTTGCACATTTCATGATAATATTTTATTTTTCTCCCCAAGCTTCTCTTTAAAATTTTCTGGTCAGCGCTTTTGTGTCATCATTTCTTCCAGTTGCTTTGGCTTCTCTATGTTCAAGAGTTAAGGTTCAGAATTGTTTTTTCTGACAAGGGAAAGAGGCAGGTGTGTTGTCTGCGGAGTGACTGCCATGTGGATCTGGGGTGAGGTCCCCTGGGGAGGGAGGAAGCCCTTTCAGAAGGATGAGGTCTACTGATGGGAAGGGAAGTGCAGAACTGAGGAGGTGGAATGGTCAGGTTTTGGGGGAACACAGGTGCATGTCTGTTGAAGGGCGAGGAGGGAGGGCTGACCTCCAGATAGGGGGAGGAGAAACGGAGGATGCTCTTGGGAACATTAGGTGGGAAGGGTCTTTAGTGGCATGCAGCAGGTGGGCAGAATTGACCTAGTGCATCTGGAGGTATCCCAGGAGCGAAGGCCAGGTGCCATAGAATGCTGAGACACTGAATCCTGGATCTTCAGGGTGCATGGCATGGTCCAGTGGCTGCATTGGTGAGAGCCCAAATGGGAACTCCACTGGGTGGACTGGACTCTAACTCAGTCACACTTGTAACCTGAGGACTTAGGCTGAAACACACATGGTATCTGAGGAAGCAGAAGACAGCCATACCAAGACTGGGGCACTGTTGTTTGGCAGACAAACCAGGTGTTGCTACAGCAACACCCTATATGCTGTATTAATATGCGTATTATTCTGTCAATCCTGTGACAGTCACTCTGTTATATTTTGCTTATGCTTGTTCATCTTAGGGTGTATCTCACAGGTATGCCACCAATGGGGGTCGTCCTGTTGAAGCTGTGTTATTTGTTTCTCTGCTTTTGATGAATGAAACCCAGGGACGTTGTGCCTGTAGGGGAAGCAAATATGACAAGGGCTGGGGGAGATAAGTGGGACTTCACAGAGTCCCGGAAGGAAACAAATGTTTGGAAACTGATTATGGAAGCAATCGTACAATTCTGTTTGAAGTGATTGAACTACGGAAGACATATGTATTAACTCCCATGGTACAGTGAAGAAGAAGAAGAAGAAGAAGAAGAAGAAGAAGAAGAAGAAGAAGAAGAAGCAGCAGCATAGATCCAGGAATGGGTTTGGGGCTCACACTAAATCCCAGCTCCAACTTAACAATGAGTTCTTCTATCATGGTCCTCCTTGATACTCGCCCTCAGGAAGGAAACACAGAAGATACTGGTGCTATAACAACATGTGGCAAAGAAATTAGATGGTGCTATCTGAGGTCTTAAAGGCTTGTCTCCAAACAAGTAGCTGTCTAAGTGTGATCTCGACTAAGTCCACAGGGAAGAAGCACACCATCATCAGTCACCAAAGGGTTGAAATTCATATAATCCGAAGTCAAAGGAGGGCTCAATATCAGAGTCTAAATTGAGAGAATCCAGTGTGCAGAGGGTGATGGGTGACAGTGAGAGCCCACGATGCATTTGTGAAACTACTTAGAAAATAAACCTCTGGAGAACTCCCCCAGATCTAAAATTGAGGAATGGGAAGAAAGTGGTCACTAAACAGAGTGCTTGTGAGAGAGCAGTATAGAAGATCGAAGACATAAACCTGACCTGAACAGTTAAAACTTTGTCAGTAGACCCCCCTGTGACGTAGGCTGGACCTGATCCAGTTTTCAAATTTTTCTGTGTTCTTGGTTTGTATTGTTTTTGATATTAGAGTGCATCTCAGAGATGTTATGTCAATGGAGGTCACCCTCTTGAAGCTGTGTTACTTGCTTTTCTGTCTTTTTTTTTTTTTTGTATGTGCAGCCTAGGATTGATGAACCTAGAGGGACAGCAAGTAGAATAAGGGGCTCGGGGAGAGAGGGGGACAGTGGTGGAGGTGGGGTCAAAGGGAAACGATGTTAAGGAGTCCGTGTAGGAAAACTTTTTTGGAAACTTATCGTGGTAGCAATTGCTCATTCTACTTGACGTGACTGAAATTTGGAATAATCTGTGTATTAAATCCCAACTAATAAAAAACAAAACAAAGTACTAAACTTTCAAAAAAGCAGCTGTTTTTACAAAAATATCCCAATGTAGAGCAATTAAAAACACTTTGTCTACAAAAATTAAAATAAAAAGTTAGTCATCAAAAGCCTCATGAATGGCAGCAGAATATTGCCTGGTCTAGTGCCATAAAATGTGCCTCTAAGGCTGGAAGGCGCTCAAAATATGACTGAGGGAGAGCTGCCTCTTCAAAATAGAACTGACCCGAATGAAATAGGTAGAATAACGCTTTCGGGGCCTTCATTTGCCGATGGGACCAAGTTTAAAATGATAAAGAAAGAGTTGTAAATGCCCATGTCTAATCGAAGCATGGAATAAATGACGTATGAATCTAGGAAGTTGCAAGGTGTCAAAAATAAAATGGGACACGTGATGATGGACATTCTAGGCATTCATGGGCTGGAATAGATTAGCACTGGCCCTTTTGAATTAGAAAATCCTGTGCCCTGCTCTTTGGGCTTTATGTTGTCTGGGGTGGACCAAGATTCTCCTGTGGTATGATCTAGCGTAGTGCCATTGACTCCACGATGAGGCTTTTGAAGTTGCCGAGCAGTTGTTGGAGAGGAGACCTCCTTAACCAGGTCACCGCCTCCGTCTTACTGGGGCGGTTTCGCTCAGGGTGTGGTCTACTCTCACTGTACATCCACAAGGTGTGGAAGTTAGCTCACCCCTGAGGCTGCATTTGGATTTGGCATCTGATTCCTTGACCTCATCTATCACCTGCCAATGCCAGGAGCAGACTGCTGGCCTTGGGTTCATTCAGATGGGCATCCACAAGCGTGTGGCCTTCCAGTTTCCTGTGTGTCGGCCCTGCTGCTACAGGAGTTGGGAGAGGCCTTCGGCTTACATCTCACCCATGACCTTGAGCTGGAGTAGACTGACCCACTTGCGCAGCTGTGTGATGATGATAATGATGTGAGGACAGAGGCAGTGATGATGGCGGCAGCATCAGGACGACAGAGAGTGAGTGACTGTGGTGGCAAGCAGACAGCACAATGCTCTCTGAATAGCCCTTTCCCTCCCATCTCTGTGTGGGCTGCGCAGATGGAGGAGGAAGCAGGTCCGAAGAACTGTGAGGGGCAGCCTGATGACCCAAAGCTTCAGGTTGCAATTATAAAGTAGGCTGTGGCAGGAACTTCAGCAATGGAATCGTGTTCTTCAAAACACTCACGCCAAAAAACCAGACCCACTGGCATCAAATCCATTCTGACTCACGGCAACCCTGTAGGACAGAGCACTCCGTCCCTCTGTGGCTTCTGGAGACTGTGACTCTTGGTGGGAGTGGACATCCTCAAGGACTGTTCACTTTCAGGGCCACACAGTGTGGCTCGCCACCCAATGCAGGACCCACCGCAACACCAAGGTTCCTTCTCAAAGCACGAAATGGGTCTAATTTCACAACAGGCACTGGGCCAGTTTGCTGTGGATCTTTTGGGTGTGAGGCCCAGGAAGGATGTGTATTTGCTTTCTCTTCTATTGTTTTAACCATTTCATTGACATATAATTCACATAGCGTATAAATCAATGGTTCAAACACCTCAAAAACGGTTGTGTGATTCATGGCGACAATGCATTTTTTGAACATATTCTTCGTTTTTGCACCCATTGTGATTAGCATCTGAAAGGAACCTCCCTTGCCAGAGACCCAAGGAACCATGGGCTAGTTGCTCTCTCCTTAGGTTTTCCTATCCTGGATTTCCTATAAAGAAACTTATACAAGAAGAAGAGAGAAAAGGGGAACCCCCCTCACCCCCTTCCCCTGCCAGAAGCAACAACAATAAAACAAGACACAGAAAAATCTCACTCCAAAAGAAAGAAGTAATAAAAACTAGGAAAGTTAAAAATTGGTCAAAAGGGTCAACAAATGATAAATGTTAACTTTGAACCCAAAGTGTATCTACATTCATCTACTTTCTAATTCACCCTGTCTGTGAACCAGACTGTTCACAACCTTGTTCAGTGGTCTGAGGGAATTTAATAGAGGCTTAATCCCCAGGGACACTCTGCAAATGGATTTTGGGCTTTCCCTGTCAGCCTTCTGCAAACTGGGTATTCAGAATCTAAACTCTAATACCATTCCCTCCTCTGATCTTGGTTTTTAGCATTAAAATTCCTTGGATTACACTGGCTGGTGTGCTTCTTCCACGTGGACTTAGCTGTGACCTCACTCAGATGGCTGCTTGCTTGAGACAGAACATTAAGACCCCAGGCACTGTTCTCTCTGACAGCTGGGCACCATCTGATTTCTTCACCACACTTTGCTCTAGCACCCGTATCTTCAGGGATCACTTTGTGAGGGCGACTATTGAGCAGGCCCCGTATGTGCGTTGTTGAGACAGAGTGAGCTCCAGGCTGGACCATCACTGAGCTGAGGTGATTACTCTATCAGCAACCCCAGCCCACACAAGAGGGCAGGGCAGCGCCAGGGAGACTGGGGGAATTAGGACACGCCACCAGGGCCCATGAGAACATGGGCAGCTTGGGGGAAAGCAAAGGGGCCGGGTGATTTAGTGTTCCATGTGGAGCCTTGGTGGCCCAGTCAGGAAAGCATTGGGCTGCTCACTTCACAGGTGGGCATTTCAAAGCCCCTCAGCTGCGCCACAGGAGAAGGGTGAGGCTGTCGGCTCCTGTAAAGATTTACAGCCCCATGAACCCTATAGAGGGTCGCCATGAGCTGGAATCCATATGTGACAACAGGTTTGGTTTATTTGGGGGATCACCACAGTCCTTTTGGTTGCAGTGTTAGCCAAACAAATGATGTGCTGTCAGGGGGGCAGAGAGTTTGTTAGGACAGAGACATCTCATCTCATCCTCTCCCCTTCTCTCCTCCCCCTTCTTCCCCCACCTCCCGTCTCCTCTCCTCTCCTCTCATCAGCTCCCCTCACTGCCACAGTCCATGCTGACTCACAGTGACCCTATGGGACAGGGTAGACCTGCCCCTGTGGGTTTCTGAGATGGTCACTCTTGATAGGCGTAGAAAGCCTCATCTTTCTCCCACAGAGCAGATGGTTGTTTGGAACTGGTAACCTGGAGGTTAGTGGCCCAACATGTAACCCACATATCACCAGGGCCCCTTAGGGAATAGACCTGGGGGTAGTTATTCTAGAAAGAACAGCTGGGGTGATGGGGTGCTCTCTGCGGAGAGAGGCCCAGGAGGAGGTGGGAGCCCGGTTGCTCCTCAGGACGAATGCTGGCTGGCTGGGGCTCTTCTAAAGCCACCTGTGATTGGCTTCCTCTACTTCTATCTGCCCCCACCCCAACCTGGGACTTGCTTCAGCTCTTACCACCTGGATGGAGATGTTGTTCACAGTCCAGGCACTCTGACTCATGACAACCCTCCCACCCCCACACGCAGCAGTAGGACCGTTGCCCAGCCCTGCACCATCTGCACCACTGCTGGTGGACTTGAGCCCGTTGTGTGGCCTCTGTGCATTTTCAATGCCTTCCAACCAAGAGGGCTCGTCTTCCAGCATGGTTATCTGGCAGGGGAGCCTGGTGACACAGCAGTTACACATTGCGCTGTTAGCAGGAAGGTTAGCAGTTCAAAACCACCAGCTGCTCTGAGGGAGAAAGACAGGGCTTTCTACTCCCTTAAAGAGTTACAGTCTCCGAAACTCACAGGGGCAGTTCTACCCTGTCCTACAGGGTCGAGATGAGTCAGCATCGACTCAATGGCAGTGAGTTTGCTGTGGTTGTTGTTGTTTTGTATTAGCAGGCAGTGCATGTTCTGCGGTGCTCCATAGGGTATTCTTTGGCTGGTTCTGAGAACTGGCTCACCCGGCCTCTCTTCCTAGTCTGTCTTAGTTTGGAAGCTCCGCTGGAGCCTGCCCCCCAAGGGTAAACTTGCTGGTCGTTGAAAGACTGACTGGTGGCTGAGCTTCCAGCATCAGAGCCCCCCACAAGCCACCACACTGCGGCAGTCCATCAGAGAGTGATGGTCCTTGTGGACCCAGGGAACTGTCCTGTGTCCTGAGGGAGCGTGGCGCTGAGGAAGGCCCCCTCATCTCCAGCCAACAGGTAGGTAATGGGAAAAAGAAACAGACAGTGCAAAGAGCGTCCTCAGCCCGGGCCTTCTGCCCCCTGGGCTGCCCGCTGTGCTTTGGAGCCCACCAGGTGGCACCAGAGCACCTTCGGCCTTGCTCCTGCCTGTAGGGCTTGCCCTGAGGACTAGGCTCTGGATAGATCAGGGATGCCATGGGCTAGAGAGCAAGGAGGCCTGGTGATGCATCGGTTAAGTGTTGGGCTACAAACAGCAGGTTGTCAGTTCAAGCCTACCAGTCGTTGATGAAGCTGTTCCCCTAAAGATTTGCTATCTTGGAAACCCTCAGAAACAGTTCTTGCCCTCCTTATGGGGTTGCTATAAGTCAGGATCTACTCAGGGCAGTGGGTTGTGCCAGAGGGTGCCTATGAGTCAGCAGTGAAGTTAGGTTTGGGGCTCGTGTGTCACCATATCCTCTTTCTGGACTCCACTTAAACCACTGTGGGAACTGGGTATCCTCTGGCCTCACCATTACTTTGTGAGGAAGCCAATACCACTTCAGTATCACTGGGGAGAAAGGGGGTTGTTGAAAGTGAACTGGCCCCATATTTCTGATGAGGGCATTAACCAAAGAGTGAGGGGCCAGGATGGTAGCTCCAAGGGAGCTAATCTAGAGAGTGAAGAGGTGGGATCCCAGCCCCAAATGAACTAACCTTGAGAACTAACCTCTAAACAGGGTGAGGAGGTGGTATCCTAGCCACAAATGACTCATCTCAGAGTGGGAAGTTGGGGTTCTAACTTAAAGAGAACTAACCTAACAGTGAGGAGTTGGGGTTCTAACTTCAGGTGCTTTGTGTTGCCTTCTGCCTCTTTACTCCAAGGCTATCTATAATCTAGATGCATAGTGACTGAGGGCCTTGCTTTAGTGAGATGCCGGGTGTGTTAGACTGGGTTGACTAGAGAAACAAATGCAGTGACACTCATGTATGCATAAGAAGGAACTTTATATCAAGGAGTAATTACATGTTAAGAAAGCATACCAGCCCAGTCCAACTCAAGTCCGTGAGTTCAGCCCTAGTCCATACATCTTTCCTCAGACTCATGCAGCCACATGCCATGGTGCAGAATGTAGGAACATCACAGGCTGGTGGGTGCCGCGTCAGGTGGATCCGAGGTTGGTGGAAACGTGGCAGGGCTCCGGCAGAGTCAGTGGCAGAGTCCCAGCAGGCAGGAAGGGGAGGGGGCAGCGAGAGGGGCAGGTTCCCAGGGCCCTCCTTACAGAGGGCCACACCCCCAAAGAGACAGGATCAGATCGCGACCTGATGGACAGGGTTGGATTCCACGCTTACACTTTTATACATCTTCAGGTTGATATAAAATTATCTAACTCCTGTACCTGGTAAAAGTCCCCCAACCCCGGGGTCTCGGGGAGGAGACGAGCCAGTCAGGGTACGATGTAACAACGACGAGAAATACAACTCTCCTCTAGTTCCTAAATGTTTCCTCCCCGCTCCCACTACCATGACTCGAATTCGA
>NW_022103920.1:5286667-5330685 GCF_000313985.2 Echinops telfairi | reverse complement strand
AAAAAAAAAAAAAAGTCCCCCAACCCCAATCTCAGCTCTATTTGAAGGGATTCGTTTTTGGGTGTGCTGGTTGAGTAAGATGACCCCCCCGCCCCCCCACCAAATGGTGGAGGGACAGGGTGATAGTTTTAGCCGTTTCCGGGAAAGGTGGGGAAGGAAATCTGTAGTCTGTACCTCAGAGAACTCCACCCTCCATCTCTGTGAAGGCTTCTTAAAGGCCGATGGAATCTGTTTGTCCATGGAGAGTCCATCTGCCTATCCGGTTACATGCAGGTTTCAGTAAAATAGGCCCCTGGAGTAAAGGATAAATTTCTCAGAATTTCCACTGGCAGCCCTATAATGAGGCTGCACAGTGGGCTGTGAGACTTCCCACCTCTGATTTCTGGGTGCAGAAAGCATTTTTGAATCCCAGGGGCCAGCTCATGTAGATTCAAGCTGGGTCTTCACACCACGTTCACAGGAAAGAAACGTGGATCCCAGGTGTAACGTGAGGGATGCTTCTGTGTGCAAGCACCCACTTATGCAAAAATATAACCAGACACACAGCTAGATCCTCCACAGAACTGAAGAGCCAAGACTCAGTGAGATCCACAACCCTGCTCTGGAGAAGCTCGATGCACCTGAGGAGAGTCATGTTCAAACACTGCATTTTCATAAACCTTGGTCAGGGCTACCACAGCGGTGCGAGCAGAGAAGACAGAGGAAACTGGAGGGAGGTTAGGCTGCTCCCTGTCTGCTTGCTTGGCCCTTGCTGTTAGGTGCTGGGAAGCCAGCCCCCGTGCAGAACAAGCCCCTGTATGACAGAATGAGACCTCGCCAGGTGCTGCGCCGTCCTCACAGTCGCTGCTAGGGTTGACTCATCATCGCAGGCACTGCGTCAATCCATCTCCCCGACGGTCTCCGCTTTTATGCTGACTTTACCAAGCGTGCTGTCCTGTCCCAGAAACTGGTCTCTCCTGAAAGCACGTCCAAAGCACAGGAGACAAAGCCTTGCCATTCCCACTTCGAAGGAGCATGGTGGCTGAACTTCTTCCAAGACAGATTTGTTTGTTCTTCTGGCGGGCCACAGTGCTTCCAGGATTCTGACCACAGTTCCAGTAGTCTGACCAACACCCTAGTTTGAAGGTCTCCATTAGAAGCAGAAAGCAGGCCGTACAGGAGAAGGGAAGGAAGGAAGGATGCTCATGCTTCTTGCGTTTTCAGAGACACACTGCCCTTGTCTACTCATGCGTGTCCAAGGGAGGCGCAGCACATCCTGGTGGGGAGCTGAGTGAGGCCAGGCTGCTCTCCCACAGCATTTGATTTTCTTTTTCATCATTTGCTCCTGCTGCTAATCCATCCCACTAACCATTCTCTCTGGGTCTTCCCATTCAGAAAGAAATCAGGAACCATCTCAGGTCGTGCCCAAGGACCCCCGGTGCAACAAAGAAAGGCTAAGAATTAGGCTGCTAAAGAAAGGTTAACCCCAGTTGCTTCATGAGATAAATGGGAGACGATCTGCTGCTTTCAGAAAGATTTAAAGTCTTGGAAACCCACAGGGGCAGTTCTACTCTGTTTGATAGGCTTGCTATGAATTGGAATCAACTTGATGGCCATGGGCTTGAGTTTCGAGCTTCCATGAAGATCCACAGTCTAGGAAACCCATGGAACAGCCTCGTCTGTCCTTTAAGTTTCTTTGACTCAGAAACAGCTGCATGGCAGTGGGCTGTGGGGTTGGTTTAGTCATCAACAAGGCCCTCTGCAGGATGCTGGCCACATTAAAGATGGTCAGATGTGGGGCTTGGTGCCCACTCTTGGTTCAGCCAGCTTCTGGATCAACATGGAATCTGAGACTAAGACAAATACACCATCACCTCCCCAGCAGGGAACCTCGGATGGGGATCCCTAAAGAGCCACCTCTGGACCCTTGCCAAATCTCACTTTGTCCAGAACCGTGGGCAAGGGCCGGGGTTGGCAAACTGTAGTGCTGCACAAGCCACAGTCGGCTCTTTCCATACGTCCACGTGCCTCTGGAGCAAAATTGAACATGCAAATAAAATTGTTCTTCAGATCCTGGCAATTTCCATTTGTTAGTAAAAATTTATTTATGGCTCTTGAATAATTTTTCAATTGTCCTGAGGGACAGGATTAGCTCTTCAGTCTCAAACGTTTTCCGACCCCTGAGCTAGGGAGAAGAGGTTCTGAGTACCAGCTGAAACTTGGGTAATTCTTGATCTGGCTCTGTTTCTCTCCAAACGAGTGTGACATTGAGGAATACAGAAGGCTGTCACTTTGGGGGTGTCTCTCTGTAAGCAGGGACAGTGTCCACAGAGGGACCGCAGCACTCAGTGGAGACGCGAGGGCCTGGGGAGTCCTGGGGCGTGAGCAGGAGAAGCAGGAAGCATGTGAGAGGCAGAGGTGGAGCCAGAGAGGAGGGAGGCATGAGGGAGCCTGGGTCTGAGGGAAGAGACGTCAGCACCTTCCCTAGGTGTTTGCATTACATCGACCTCTGGGGGCCTCTGGTTGGAGGGCACCATCCCTAACAGAGGCTTGTCACTGGGGGACATCCGGTGTTTTCTCTGGAAAGAAGTGTGTAAACTTGATGCTAAGGTATGGCATTGTCACTCTTTAAGTAGTTGACAATATTGATTCAAATGATGTATTCTTCCCCACCAGTATTTTTCAAAAATGGAATCTCCAAGAGATCAGAATGCTCCTACATTGCTGGGACGAGCAACCACAATGGAAAGCAGTATAACACTTTGTTAAACAAATGCAAATGTGAGTACCTTATGATCCTGCCATCCCTCTACTGGGCATACACCCTAAAGAAAGAAAGAACACAGCACAAAGAGGCCTATGCACACCTATGATTACAGCATCAATACCCATCACAGCCGAAACATGGACGCGGTCAACAACTCTGATTGTAGAGGAATGGATAAACAAACTCTGGTACATTCATACAAAGGAATATTATGCACCCACAAACATGGCAACAACTCTCCACAACCCTGAACGACAGGGACAGAACTAGACAACATTATGCTTAGCAAACTTACAGAGATACAGATTTAGTGACACCATTTTTATATAGAAGAGCAAAGAAAAGGAAATATTTTTTTGCACCAAAAAAATAAGACTTTGAAGACTACAAGGAGGGCAGAGATGGAGGGTGGAACAGGGAGAGGGGAGTGCTAGGAAATTATAGAGGGAAGAAGAAAGGATGGGAGGGAGAAAAAACAGAAACACATTTATAGGGGGTTTCGTGGGATATTATTACTGATTCAGTGTTTTTTAATATATAATGTTTTAATACAATTTTAGTATACAATATTTTAATACAATTAATACAGTTTTGATACAATTTGATGTATGGATTGTTACAAAAGCTGTAAGAGCCCTCGACAAAATGTTTTAAAAAATATATATATATATATATTTTTTTATTGACCAATCTTACTCATTCCAATATATCCCTCCCCACGCAGTTCTGTTGTTCAATACTGCTGCAGTTAGCTGATATGGGCTGTAAAACTATAGAGAATACATTTCTTTAAATAAGAAAATAAAAAATGAGAGCAAAGGCCCACAATCTTTTTTTTTTTTTTAATCAGTTTATTAGGGGCTCATACAACTCTTATCACAATCCATACATACATCAATTTGTAAAGCACATCTGTACATTCATTGACAAAGCCCACAGTCATAAAACCCTCCAATTTCCTTCCCACTGGGATCTGAATATTGGTTTGAGTGGCTGGAAAAGGAGGAAAAGTAAAACTGAGGTGGACTTGGGTCCTTCAGTGACAGACAAGTTCATTTCTTACACGTGACACAAAGACACACCTGAATCTCCAAGAAGCTATCCTTGTGGACCTCTAGTGAGATATACCACCACCTGCCCTCAAAGGTCCAGACATCTAGACCCCAGCAGTACAAAGCTGTGGAGATGCCAAACAACATGGAGGGAACTTGTGGAGATCTGGCAGTCCTACACTGGCAAGTGGATGTCAAAGACAGCAAAACACAGGGGATTGGGATATTCTTTTTTCCATAGAAGGTATGTTGGAGTTGCTGGAGAGTTTGGTAGACATATTTACATTGGGCAGGGGAGATGCGGTAATTCCCTTTCATATCCGGGCTAGCAGACCCCATTTGACTGTCCAACACAGAAACTCACACATGCTGGCTCAAAGCAATTAGGTATGATAATGATGACAAAGGGGACATGAAGGAGAGAAATACGATGGTGGTGGTGGTAGTGATGGTAACAGTGGTGAAGATGGTAGTGATGATGGTGGTGGTCATGGTTATGGTGTTCATGTCGGTAGTGATTGTGACAAGAGGGTGATGCTATGGATGCAATGGTGGTGATGGTTAGGATGTTGGTATGGATGGTTTCAGTGATGGAGTTGGTGATGGTAGAGATGGTGGTGGTGAAGGGAGTGGTGATGGTTATAATAGTGGTGGAGGTGGTGATGATGGTGGTGATAGCGGTGGAGGTAGTGCTGGCAATGCTTACAGTGGTGGTGGTGGTTGATTACAGAGGTAATGATGATGGTGGTGGAGGGGTGGTGGTGATGATGGTGATAATGGTAGAGGTAGTGGATGGTAGTCATGATCATGGTGCAATGTTAGTGGTGAGGTGGTGGTGGTGGTGCTGATGGTGGTTGTGGTATTGGTGGTGGGGTGGATGATGATGGTGCTGGTGCTGGCGGTGGCAGTGATGAAGAGGATGATGGTAATGGTGGAAATGGCCATGATGACTGTGATCTTGGGGAGACTCAATCATCTGTGGGCAAGGGGTAGCTATGTGGTGGGATTCCCCTGCAAGCGTTGAGGGAATTGTGGGACTCTCAAGTAGAAGATTTCTGCTTAAAGAGCCACGGTCATCTTTGAGATGAGGATGGCCAACGTGGCAATTCATTGTGGGGACTTGATGGAGGTCGGGCTTTGCCTTTGTTGGTTGTTAGATGAATACCAGCCTAAAAAAGTCATTTGGAGTCTACGAATTCTGGGATTGCTACCACAGATTGGGATTAACTGCTCTTGGCGTTGACTCGACCACTCTTTGTGTGAGCTTTAACCAATGAATCTTGCTAGTGTCTCTTTCCTCATGGACACATGGGACTTCACGATGCCTGCCACACTGCATGGGGTTGTTGTGATCAAGAGGATGGTAGGGATAACAGAAGTGCTCAGAAGATGGCACAGTGTCTATTTACATGTGAAGGTGATCTTTGTTGTTTAAAATTTTATTTGTTTGTTTATATTATACAAATGTGCATTTGGCTTTTGTAATGAAAGCCCCATGACTGTAGAGCAGGCAGAGTGATGAAGAACTTGTGCCTTTCTTAAGTTCCTATTTCTTTTTATTAATTTTTTTATTGGGCTATAATTAACATGCCACAGAATTCAATAGTTGAATTGTGTCAAAAGGGTGTGTGTGCAATCATCATCACAATCAACTTTGGAACTTCCCTCTCCCACTTTTACACATTGATGCTGATTCCCCATTACCCTCTCCCTCTCCCTCCGTGTACATGTGAAGTTTATTACCAACAGAGAACCCCGGGGAATGCATCGCTCACCAGAGCTTTCTCCTCGGACTTACACTTGTCCGTGCATGTTCTTCTGCCTCAGTGCAGGGAGAAGGTGGGGTGAAGGGAAGGTGTGTAACACTGCTGAGTAAGAGATGTTTCATAAGAGAAGGAAACGCCCACTCTCTGCAAGTCATTTCCACTGTCACTTTCTCCTACCCAGTTCTGGGCAGAAAAATCACTCCCACCCCACTCAACACCATTCCTCCCTTGTCAAGTGGCTGGTGGTGTGACGGATTTTCCTAGGGACAGAAGGAACCCCCTCAGTTGCCATAAAGAAAGAGGTGTAAGGACCCCCTGGTAGGTGTGGGGAGACGGTTTGGGCTGGGCTGGGATGACTGGCCTGTGTGAGGAGCGGTGCACTGGCGTGTGTCTGCACCTGTGGGGATGTGGGGTGGATGCTCTCTGCTGGGCTCGACCTCGGCGGTCCACAGATGGAGCGGGACCCCTCCTTCTAGCGCAAACTAGAGAGAGTTTCCTGGCTTGGGGAACAGGGGGAAGGAGACTTACTAGAATTAAGCTGATGATACTGCTTGCTGGGTAGCCTTTCACTTGGTTTCAGAAGAGACACATTGGGGAGGGCTGGGGTGCTGGATGCTAGATGCTTCCCACTCAGTTTCGCCTGGTAACTGAGGAGCCCTGGGGAATTTAAATGGCTGCCCAGATTCTGCAGATGCTGGTTGGGATGGTGTAAGATGCCATCTCCTCTTCTCTCCTTCCTTCTCCTTCTTCTCCCCCCTGCCTCCCCACTCTCGCCTCTTTCTCCTCCTTCATCAGCCAGGGGCTTGTGGCTGCACTGTGTAGGCTACCAATGTGTAGACCAGGGTCTTGTGCGGGGGTGGTGGGGGGAGTGGGGGTGGGGTTGGGGGGTGGAGGGGATGCCTGATGATCCTTCTTCCCCACTCACGACCACCTGCTGAGTCCCAGGTCCCTGTGAGGACAGGAGGAGATACTTGTGTCCGTGAGGAACCTCAGTCTGGGTGTCCAGGGCCCGAGTTCTAGGTACCGCAGTGCCAGCTACATACTGACAATTGTCATTAAAGTGGACACAACTGGACGTCTTATACATAGCCTGACGTATTTTACTCATTGTATGGAATATGTATTTTTTTCTTTTCTTTTCCCCCCCAATGTTTCCAAATCTGAATTTATTATCTATCCCATATTTGTTCTCCTGTGATATTACTTTGCTTAGTTACTGTCTCCATTTATTCTGTTACATAAGCCAGGAAACTGGAGGTTACGTCTAGATAATTTCCACTTGTTTTACCCTTATATCTTAATCTCTGTCATTGTTCACCGGAGGTCTACTGTCTGTCATTTTGATTCCAATTTTTTTCTTAATATGAAGGGGCATCAAAAAATTTATGGAAAAATTCCATTATCTTTCAATTCCACTTTCCCACCAATGTCTTAGATCCCCCTCATAGGCTTTGTTATTATTTTTAATAGCAGTTCTAGGATTACAGAACAAGTGCACAAAAAGAACAGAGGTGGCCCCTGGGTCCTCTCCCCTCTGTGCATGGTTCCCTCTATTGTAATCCTTTCGTGTCCCTGTGGTTTATGGGTCAAAGGGTGACCCGATATCTAGACATCCTTATGAGCTAAAGTCCATAGTTCACATTAGGACTCAGCATTGGCATTGGGCAGGCTTGTGAGCCTTGACAAATGTCCCGGGTCCTGTGTCCACCATTGGAGCATCACACTGAATGTGCTCCTGGTCAGTTGTGGTGACATCAGTGATAGGTGCCCTTGTGATGTTGTCCAAGTTAAGGAGCCAGAGGCTCACTGATCGGCCAGCCCACCTGGGTCTTCCTGACACAGTCACTGTGGGCGCCCCCCAGGAATCCTCACGGAATCCTGGCTCTCCATTTTCTCCTCTGTAACGTGTGGGGAGTATCCTGGGTGATACTCAGCACTCCTTGGCTGGAGACGCCTTCTTTCACTAAGGTTCTTGATTGTGGTGACTGTTGGTGCGAGGGCAGAGTCTCCCCTCCCTTCTCCTCTCACTCCGGTTCTCTGACCCCATGATGCCACAGAAGTTGGGGTCAATGATGCCCAGACTCGTCTTCCCACCAAGCTGGCTGGCTCCTGGCAGCATCCATTCTGTAAGGTTATACCTGTGAAGAGAAAGGACAAGGAAGTATTCAAAAGAGAAATTGATTCCGTGGTAATAATTCCAGCTTATATCCACTATGGAATGACAACAGTTGCGTTCTAACTTTCGCCCAAATGCTTCTAGAACTTTCCTTCTTCCTTAAAGACAGATGTCATCATAGGATACCAAGGCCCAAACCTGCAGGGCCACCAAGTCAATTCCAACTCACAGCGACCCCACATAAGGTTTCTGACATTATCTGTTTTTTTAAAGATAGACTCATCTTCTCCCGAGGAGCATCTGGTGTGATTGAACCTCCAGCCTTTTTGGTCAGCAGCCCCATGCCTAACCCACAGCATCACTAAGCTCCCCAGCATTAGGATGGGCTGTGTAAACTCTCGGTGAGCAAAGTGTAAGTTTAATTTTCTTTCTTTCTCTTTTAATTATTTTATTAGGGGCTCATACAACTCTTATCACAATCCATACATACATCAATTGTGTCAAGCACATTTGTACATATGTTGCTATCATCATTCTCAAAACACCTGCTTTCTACTTGAGTCCTTGGTATCAGCTCCTCATAATTTTCTCCTCCCTCCCCACTCACCTCTTCCCCCTAAAACCTTGATAATTTATAAATTATTATTATTTTGTCATATCTTACACCGTCTGATGTCTCCCTCCCCCACTTCTCCGCTGTCCGTCCCCCAGGGAGGAGGTTATATGTAGACCTTGTCATCTGTTCCCCCTTTCTCCCTCACCTTCCCTCCACCCTCCCGATATCGCCACTCTAACCACTGGTCTTGAGGGGTTCATCTATCCAGGATTCCCTGTATTTCTGCACTCCCCCTCATTCACAATACTATGCTTTTTTTCTTTTTTTGGGTCTTTGATGCCTGATACCTGATTCCTTCGACGCCTTGTGATCTCACAGGCTGGTGTGCTTCTTCCATGTGGGCTTTGTTGTTTCTCCGTTAGATGGCCCCTTGTTTATCTTCCAGCCTATAGGACCCCAGATTCTATATATATTGACAGCCAGGCACTGTCAGCTTTTTTCACCATTTTTGCCTATGCACCCGCTTTGTCTTCAATGTTCGTGTTGGGGTAGGCTGGAGTGCTTCTTCCTTGTGGGCTTTGTTGTTTTTCAGCTAGATGGCTGCCTGTTTGTCTTCAAGCCTTTAAGACTCCACATGCTGTATCATTTGATAGCTGGGCACCATCAGCTTTCTTCCCCACTTTTGCTTATGCACCCACTTTGTCCTCAGTGATCGAGTCAGGATAGGCTGGTGTGCTTCTTCCATGTGGGTTTTGTTGCCTCTCAGTTAGATGGCTGCTTGTGTATCTTCAGGTCTTTAAGACTTCAGGTGCTATATCTTTTGGTAGCCGGGCACCATCAGCTTTCTCCAACATATTTGCTTGTGCACCCATTGTCTTCAGCAATCGTGCCAGGAAGGTGAGCATCTCAGACTGCCCAATTGTTAGAACAAAGTGTTTTTGTGTTGAGGGAGTACTTGTGCAGGGGCCCACTGTCCATCTATTTTCTTATTACTCAACCTATAAATATATGTACATAGATCTGTTTCCCCCTCGTCGTGTATAAATATATTTATATCTTTATATGCCTGTATTTAAATCTTTATGACTACCCTTTGCCTCCTAGTTCCTTCCTCTATTTCTGTGTACTTTCCTCTTGTCCCACTATCATGCTCTGCCTTCATTTGGGTTTTAGGAGTTCCTCTCGGGTTACATTGCCCTTGATCCAGCCCTGCCAGACCTCCCACATCCTCCTTGCCACTGATTTTGGATCACTTGTTGTTCCCTTGTCCCTGGGCTTGTTAACGCCCACTTCCTTTCTCCCGCCTTCCCTCCCCTCATGTTCCCCTGGAACTGTCATCCCGTTGTTCTCTCTTCTGGCCTGTTTATTCCACCTATCCCTTCCAGGTAGACATGCTATGTACCATCACAAGACTGAGTATAACAAAGCACCAACAGAAAGTAAAACAATAGCTACAACAACACACACACACACAAATGTATAAATAGTTCAGGGTCTTTTGGCCTTCACGGGTGCTTTCCACTCGAGTCGGATGGGGTGCCATGCCCTGGCACTGCCTGTATTCCTGGGGACTTCATTGCTCTGCTCCCCCCGCTGCTCTGCTGCATGTCCCAGTGGCTGACTTCAGCATAGTGAGCTCATGGAGGGCACAATTCCCGCCGTGTGTCTCTAGTGTTGTCCCCAATGGTGCTATGAGTCAATGAGGAATGCCATGTCCCATGGTGAGGCCGGCCCTGTGGTCATCTCTGTGCATTGCTGTTCTGAGCAGGAACATTGTCCTTAGGGCTTGGTGAGCCAAGATGCACTTCACTCTTTTTTTTTTTTCCTTTTCCCCCCTCGTTGGTTCCTGGGTGCTCTCACCAGACCAGTCCCTCTTCTTGAGTTGTAGCTTCAGTGCTGTCCTCTGAAGTGAGTTCTTCTTGGGGGGAGGGTGGTATTGTCCACTAAGTTGGTAATAGGGCCGGCCCCTCCGGCCTAAGTTTAATTTAAAAAGAAACTCTTCAGGATTCAGGATGTCATGGGCTGATGTTTCTGCGGAGAAAAAAAAGACAGAGATTCCTTAGGAAAAATAGAACTAAGAACACCAAGACGCAAATACAAGGTCCATTGTCAAATGGTCAGTATCGGCAGGATGGCAGGGGCGGTAGAATCCTTGTCTTCATGTGGGAGACCCACCCTCGATTCCCACCCGCCTGCCGGGGTGAATCTTGTGCTGCTCAAAGGCTGAGCAGGTCCCCTTGGAGCTCCCAGACTCAGCTGGGCTCGGGAACAGGCCTTGCCAGTGAAAGCCCTGGCATGGCACAGGGCCAGGCAGTGTTTCGTTCGGCTCTTGTCGTGGGGTTGCCTCCCATGATTCAGGAGCTAACTGGACAGCCACAGCATCAACAGACAGAAAAGGACTGTAGAATTTCGAGGAAAGCTTCCAAACACTGTTCTGAACTTCTGTATATGCTGATTTATTTCTTTGGGGGACTGGTAATGACCAAGTTTATACCCATATCCGGGGTGACACACCGGGCAGGACACTACCTGATCTTGGGTAAATGTTGACTTGGTAATCAAACTGGGATTTTTGTGAACTTGGACTAACAAAATATTTGTATACGTCTTCTTTGCCAACCTCTACATTTAGCCTGGTGGAATGATGGTTACTTGTTGAGCTGCTAACCACAGGTCATCAGTTCGAAGCCATTAGCTGCTCTGCAGGGGACAGATGCGACTTTCTACTGCTTAAAGAGTCGCATTCTTGGAAACCCCAGTGTGACATTCTACCTTGTCCTATCGGGTTGCTCTAGGGACATCCCGAGTGGATGGCACTGCATCGTTGTTTTGTTGTTGTTTAGAAGGTTATGTGCTGTTGGGTTGATTTTGCCTTATGGGTCCCCATGAAAGACACTGTCTCATAGGGTTTCCTAAATTTGAATCGTTATGGGACAGATTGCTAGGAAGTCCTGCTCGGCTCAAACTACTTGCTGGATTGGCACTGCCAACCCTTCAGTTAGCAGGTAAGTGCTTACCCCTCCCCCCCCAAATGTATTGTTGTAGCAATTAATTGTATTTCACGGTAATGGCTTCCTTTGTGATCTCAGATATTTTATTTCTCAAATTTGTAAATGTTATTCTAAAAGGAGGGTCCCATCAGAGACATCAGACTACCAAAAGGTTTCCAGAGCACAATCAGGCTGAAAGATAGCTTTTCCAGTGACAGTAACAGAAGAAAACAGTTTGGACAACTTTCTCCAACAACAAACCGCCAGGCTATGAGATGACGGATCAGAGGAGAGGGGGCTCCCCTGGGGGTCCTGGGTGGTGATTCTGTTTCCCATCATACCAGGGCCCGGGGGCAAGGGGAGTCATAGGTTACTTCCTGTAATGAGATCTTGGAGATTTTCTGCCCAGGAAAGACCTTGATTATTAATTAACCAGCAGATCTGGCTCTGAGGATTACAGCTGACTGTCATTGGCAGAAGCTGTTTCCTGCCTGTTAGTTGGCTCATAAATTAGCCTTGTGCCTCTCATGGTTTTGCTGGGCCATCTTTCAGAGGGTGAGGAGCAGTGGCCAGGTGTTGGACAAGGTAGGTTCCTGAGCTCTGGCGGGTCCCTCTAGGGTGCGCTGTGTGTGTGTGTATCTGTGCTGATCTCTTTTATTCTGAATGCTCTTGCAATGCCTTCCACTCAGACAAGTGGGCACAGCATCTACAGCAAACGAGAGACAATTGCACCGTGACACATGCAGCACCAACCCCAGACCACCTGCCTTTGCTGAGGTTGGTGGGCGCAGTGAACTCCTCCAGACCCAGGCTGTGTCCATGCCCCCGTTGAGCTGACCCTGGGTGTTTGTGGTTGACTCTGTGCCTGCTGGCCTGAGGAGAGATTGAAAACCGGGTGCTGGAAAGGGGCAGAGATCGTTTCAGATGCAGGAGAGGAAGTGGGGAAGGAGAGGCAGAACTGAGGGCTTGGGGGTGGGGTAGATTAGGACAAGACTTCCTCAGGGAGGAGGAGTTGAGGAGTGGCGCCGCAGGCAGGAAACAGAGGGACTCTTGCTTCTCTGGTGGGTTGGGTGTCTCTATTGACCAAGGAAAGACCCAGATTTGGGAAGACTCTGAAGTGTGCCTAGGGTCTGGTTTGTGTTTGCCTGTGTGGATGTTTCCAGACGTTTCCGGAGGGGTCTGGAAGGTGTCAGGAGACAGCAGCATCCAGATGGCACTGGATGGAGGGTGAGGTGGAGTGCAGTGCCAGGGCTCACTGGCCGTTCCCTCTCTAGGTTCTGGAAGGTGGTGAGTAGAACTGGTGGCACCGTCCGAAAGTCTGGCAGTAATGGAGTCAACTGGGATGGCATTGCTTTGTTATGGTTGGACATTTCCCTCGGGACATCTTCACTGTCTTCTTTGGGGACAGGGTTATGTAGTGTTCCTACCTCTGTTTCTGTTCGTTTGGGTAGGTAGTGTGTTTCTAGAAGATTCTAGCCCCCCCCCCCCATTTCTCTTGGTTTTCTAATTGTTAGACCACCTTCTCCCCGCCCTCACACTATTCTGTCACACTCTATCTCCACACCACTCTTACAATGTCTCCTCTCTGGAGTGTCCTTTTGCTATTCACGTCTTCCTCATTTTTTCTTTTGTCACATTGATCCTCTCAAAGAACCAGCTTCTAGGTGTGGTGGGTAGCCAGTCACACAGGTGCACTCCCTGCCAATCCCTGGGTAGGTGGGGCGGTGAGCAAGGGGTTTGTGGGTGAGTATGTGTGCTGGGTGACTGGCAGGGAAGGCATGCCCTCTGCTGATCACCAGATGGGCGGTGGGAAACAGCCAGCAATGTAGGGTGAGGGTGTATCCTGTGGTCTCGTACCAGGCAGGTGGAACGATTGGGGAGGGGAGAATTCGTGTTGCTAGTGACCAGGAAGCAGATGCGGAAGGGGGGCCACACTCCTCTTGTCACTGGACACGTCTTAGTGACCAAGTCAAGCTGTTAGAAACTGACCTCAGTGGAGCTGCCCGGAGTCCAGTCGGGGGAGAGCTTCTACAGGTCCTCAGGGAGTCTTTAACTCAGGTGCACCACCCCCTAACAGCCAGGGACAGCCTCTGATGAGGAGTCCTATCTCTGGATCCTGGTCCCCTCCTGTTCTGTGGACTTTAGGATCCCTGGACCTGTCACTGTCCTTCCTGCCCTCCCTTTCCTCAGCTCAAGTTCATGTCCTGCTCAACCAACTTTGTCCTGGCTGGTCCACACAGCTACTCTGTCTCCTTTGAGGGATCCTGGGTCCTTGTCTTGCGGTGTCCCTCACCCGGGATCAGTACTGGCCTTGGCTCAGCGTGGCTATGCTGTAGTGGGCTGGCTGTCAGGGTGCCTCAGCTCCACATTGCACCTGGTGCACTGTTTTTGTTCCGGTAATTTCGTTTGTGCTCAACACAATTCTTTATTCTTCAGGATTGTCACCTGTACCCGTTTCCCTTCGTTTCTCTGCTCTTTGCTGCAGGAAGAGAGCATGGCATATCTGACTAAACCACCATCTTGGGCCATCTCCTGGGGATAAGTCACTTTAAGAGTCTTCGCCAAATGCCCTTTGTGCAGCACGTTGCTTACAGTTTGACTAGCAATGTGTGGGTACTGTTTTCCTCACCATCTCTAGCCCAGTGTATAAAAAATTTACAATAATAATGATAAGAATAAAATGCTTCTGTAGAGAACCATCTTCCATCTCACAGGTATTAGCCACCACCGGAGACATATGGTCACGGTGGCAGATACTCTACAACTCTCTTGCCAGCAGACAAAAGATTATTCCTTTCCTGATTGGCTAATGGAGGAGTGGGATTCACCTCTGTGGAATTTTACCAGCAAGATGAGGATTGTGAGGTTCCTCCTAAAGCCGTTGGAAGTGAGGCGGGGTGGAGCCAGTCCAGGTGAAGATAGTCCGAGTTGGGGTGATGAAGTGTAGAAGAGGCAGGGCCATCTTTGCAGTGGAAGAGAAGTAGCTCTCGCAGCCGCGCTGCCTTCTGCATAGTCAGAGGCACTGGGCTGGCTAATCAGGTTGTCACTGATTGATGAGAAGTCCGTTGTTTTGTCACCTATTCCTCGGCCCACCACCTCAGCTGCTTTCCTCTGCCGAGGAGACAGGGGAGGTCATGGGAGAACACACCCGCATGGCAGGGTGTGTGACAGCAAGGCAGGGTCCCATGTCACGGCTAAACAGAGGACTTTAGCTCCTGTAGTTTGGGAGAATGAAGTCAGGAAGGCCGGGGGTGGGGGCGGATGGCAGGGGGAGAAGGGGTGGGAGGCCCTTTGTGGTTTGATGCTGAGCAGCCTGGGAGAGGCAGAGAGTGTAGGGAAACCGGGTTTGGAAGGACAAGCCTCCGGGGAACAATCTTCCGTTGCTTCCTGGCTTTCTGAACCTTTGGTCTGAGATTATGTGTGCATTCACCTGGTGTGTGGGGATCATAAAGCACTTTGCAGATAGGCTATCATATCAAAATGCATTTCCAATCATGTCGGCTGACCCTGTGCTGGCCTCTGCTGAGCGGAGAGTCAGTTGCGTCATGAAAATGTCCTTATAGCATTCTGGTTCTGAGTCAGGGCCTCTTGCGGTCCTCTCTGTGGCCAGCGGTGTTGTGAGCCGTTGGCGAGCCGTCCCTGACTCGCGGTGAGCCTGCGCTCGAAGGGACCCACGGCGGCCGAGCCCTGCGTCCTCCGGGTCATGCCCGTGATGGACTGACTGTGAGGTGGGCTGGGGGGGCTCCCAGGGCTTCCTTCGGCTGATTTTCAGCAGCACATCACTAAGCCTTCCTTTGGCCGACAGTAATGGAATGATCTAAATGCGCTGTCATTTACAACACGTTCTTGCCATTCTCACAAAATGGAGGGTGGCAGGAGGCCAGCGTGACAAAGATACTGTCGTCCCACTTGCCGTTGTTGGCAGCGTCCCGACCGCTCCTGACTCAGCACCAGGAGGAGACGCAGCCCTGACCGGCTGTCCTTGCAACCGTTACAAAGGTGGAGCCCACGGCTGCAGGCTCTGTGTCAACCCAGCTCCTGCAGTGTCAACCGCTTTTCCGCTGACGCTCTACTTTGCCAAGCACGACGGGCTTCTCCAGAGATTGGATAACCTGTCCAAAGTACATGAGATAAAGTCTTGCCACTCTCACTACTTCTCCTTTTTTAATTTAAATCATTTTATTGGGTGCTCATACAACTCTTATCACGATCTATATATACATCCGTTGTGTCAAGCGCATTTGTACATTTGTTGCCTTCATCATTCTCAAAACATTTGATTTCCACTTGAGCCCTTGGTATCAGCTCCTCATTTTTTCTCCTCCCTCATGAACCCTTGATAATTTATAAATTATTATTATTTGATTATATCTTACACTGTCCAACGTCTCTCTTCACCCACTTTTCTATTGTCCATCCTCCAGGGAGGAGGTATATCTAGATCCTTGTAATCGGTTCCCCTTTTCTAGCCCACCTTCCCTCTACCCTTCCAGTATTGCCACTTTCACCACCAGTCCTGAGGGGTTCATCTGTCCTGGATTCTCTGTTTCCACTTCCTATCTGCACCAATGTACATCCTCTGGTCTCGCCAGGTTTGTAAGATAGAATTGGGATCATGATAGTGGGGAGGAAGCATTTAATAACTAGAGGAAAGTTGTGTGTTTCATCATTGCTACACTGCACCCTGACTGACTTGTCTCCTCCCTGCTACCTTTCTACAAAGGGATGTCCAGTTGCTTACAGATGGGCCTTGGGTCCCCACCCCGCACTCCCCCTCATTCACGATGATATGTTCTTTGGTTCTTTGGTGCTTGATACCTGATCCGTTTGACACCTCGTGATCACACAGGCAGGTGTGCTTCTTCCATATGGGCTTTGTTGCTTCTGGGCTAGGTGGCCACTTGTTTACCTTCAAGCCTTTAAGACCCCAGACACTATATCTCTCGATAGCCAGGAACCATCAACCTTCTTCACCACACTTGCTTATGCACACATCTGTCTTCAGTATTTCTATGGGGAAGATGAGCATCGTGGAATGTCAGTTTAATAGAACAAAGTGTTCTTGTATTGAGGGAGGACTTGAGTGGAGGCCCAATGTCCATCTGCTACCTTAATACTAAACCTATAAATATATTCACATAGATCTATTTCCCCATCATCATATATAAATATATTTACATATATACATGCCTGTATTTAGGTCTCTATATATGCCCTTTGCATTCTAGTTCTTTCCTCTTTTTCCTTCTACTTTCCTCTTGTCCCACTATCATGCTCAGCCTTCATTTGGGTTTCAGTAATGCCTGCCAGTTACATTGCCTTTGATCACTCCCTACCAGGCCTCCCACCCACTCCTTGCCACTGGTTTTGAATCACTTGTTGTTCCCTTGTCCCTGGGTTGGTTAACACCACTTCCTTTCCCCCACCTTCCCCTCTCCCATGTCCCCCCAGAGCCATCAGTACCATTTTTTTTCTTCTCCACATTGTTTATCCCGCCTATCTTATCTAGAGAGACATGCAGAGATAATAATATGCACATAAAAACAAGACAGTGCCAAACAAAGTGACACAGAAGAACAAAATCATGACAGCAGCAACAACAACAAGCCAATGACACACAAAATCCAAAATGAAAAGAAAAAAAAAGAGAAAGAAAAGCCTGTAAATAGTTCAAGGTCCGTTTGCTGACGTTTTCCGGTTGGGTCTGATGGGGTTCCACACCCTGGCCCCTACGTCTATTTTTGGTACTCCCTCGGGACTTCCTTGTTCTGCTCCCCTTGCTGTTCTGTTGCACGCTCGTAGTGCTTTGCCTCGGTGTGGTGGGGTCAGCTTCGGCACCCATCCCTCCCTGTGCCTCCAGTGTTGTCGCCTGTAGGGCTATGGGTCAGTGAGTGAGGGATGTCGTGTCTCATAGTGCAGCCGGCCATATGGTCCTCCCTGTGCCTTGGCTGCTCTGAGCAGGGCTATTGTCCTCAGGGCTTGGTGGGCCAGGGTGCGCTCCACTCCCTTCCTCCCCTTCATTTGCTTCTGCTTCCTTCTGGGTATGGTGGGTTGGCTCCTTTCCTCACCAGAAGGTCCAGTGTCCTTCTCTGTGGCACACCCTTCCACAGTGGGGGTCAGGCTGGCTCTGGTTGGGGCTGGCCCTATATTTCAGTCTTTTCATGGGTCCCTCTACGTGCATGTTGCCCTCCTGGTTTGGCGTGTCATGGTGAGGTCTGTGTGCACACTCTACTTCTGTGGAGACACAAGCACTACTCTTCCCCTGGGTGGGTTAGTGCCCTGTCCCCCCCCATGTTATCATCTCAGTTTTTCCCCACCCCTATTCTCTCTGCTCCTTCCCCCTTTCCCCTTCTTTATTTTGGACTCACATGTACCTCCCTGGGTTTGGTCTGACCTCCCCACCCCCTGACTACCTATGCTTCCACCCGTGTATTGTGAGATAAGTGTCTATTCTTCTATTCCTGCTGTGCTGATTGTACTTACCTCAGGGGACTCATGTTATACTTGTCCCTTTGAAATTGGCTTACCTGGCTTAACATAATTCCCTCCAACTCTTCCCACGAAACGACGTGTTTCATGTGATCTTCCGTGCTTTTCAGTGCTGCATAGTACTCCACTGTGTGTATGTGCCAGAGTTTACTAATCCACTCGTCTGCCAATGGAAACTTAGGCTATTTCCAAGTCTTTGCCATTTTGAATTGCACCACAATAAACATTGGAGTGCAGATGACTGGTTGTGTTTTATTTGTTACCTCCTCTGGGTATATGCCCAGTAGAGGGATGGCTGGGTCATAAGGTAGCTCAATTTACATTTTCTTTAAGTATCTCCAGATTGCTTTCCACAGTGGCTGTGCAAATCTACATGACCACCAGCAGTGGAGGAGGGTTCCTCCTCACCACAACCCTCCAACACTTGTTGCTCTATGATTTGCTGATTTGGGTTAGCTTCAGGGGTGTTAGGTCGTATCTCATGGTTGTTTTAATTTGCATTTCTCTTATGGTTAATGACCAGGAACACTTTCTCATATGCTTGTTGGTCATATGGCTTTCCTCTCTAGTGAAACTTCTTTTCGGTTCTTTTGCCCGCTTCCTTAGGGGGTTAACTGTTTTCTTTTTTTGCAGGCCATGGGGGTGTTGTAGATTTTAGTAATGAGCCCTTTGTCCAATGTGTCATTACTAAAAATTCTCTCCCGGTCTGCGGGTTGTCCTGTCACCCTCTTAGTGAAGTCTTTCGAGGCACACAGGTGATTTATTCTTATTAAATCCCACGAGTCTATTTCCAGTTCACCTGTGTGGGTACCCTTCCCTATTGCAGTGAGCCTATGAATTCCCTGGGCCAATGATCTCAGGTTTGTCCCAATTCCCTCCTTGATGGTTCTGATGGTTTGGGGTTTTACTTCTAGGTCGGTGATCCACCTTCAGTTTATTCTTGTGCAAGTGGTGAGGTAACATCTTGTTTCATTTTTCTTCATGTGGATATCCATTGTTTCCAGCACCACTTGTTAAAAAGGACATCTGCATCCCACTAGATGATTCTGGGACCCTTGTCGAAGATCAGTTGTCTATATCCTGATGGTTTTATTCCTGGGCTTTCTATTCTTTTCCACTGGACTGAGTGCTCTGTCATTGTGCCAGTACCATGCTGTTTAGACCACTATAGCTGTGTAATAGGCATTAAAATTGGGTAAGGCGAGTCCTCAAACTTTGTCCTTCTTGAGGAGTTCTCTGCTAATTCTGGGCTTCTTCCCTCTCCATATGAAATTGGTGATCGGTTTTTCCAATTCTTTGAAGAAGGTTGTTGGTTCTTGGTAGTGCAGCCAAGCGACTCCAGGCACAGGAGCCGGTCTGGGGGTGGAGTGGGTCTATCGCTGATCTCGGCAGAGGTGGCGGCACACACTGGGGTGGCTCAGCCTGATGAGCCGAGGTGTCCCACGAATCAGATTCTGGATCCCTGAGGACCCGGCTCAGGACAGATGTGTGGGGTGCTGTCCCAGGGGGATCTTTCACTCACCAGACTCCTTCCACTCGGCTACCTGGACACAAAATCCGTCGTGTTCGAAAGAGCCCTCAGAATGTGTGGCTCACCTGGTCGCCATCTTGACCGTTCCCCTGCCACTCTCACTTCCAAGGAGCGTTATGGCTGCACTTTTCCCAACTTGGATTTATTCAGTATTCTTCTGGGAGCCCGTTCTTCACCAATTCTCCTTTGGTTTTCCCTTCACATGCAGGTGAGGCGGTGGGACAGGCCACGGCCTGTGTCAGGTACACCTTCTTCCCCACGGAGACATCTTTGCTTGCTGCTGCTTTGCAGGGTCTTTTGCAGACTATTTGCACGATGGTATACATCCTTTGGTTTTACAGCTAAGGAAACAGAGGACCTTGTTTGGGTTGGGAAGGTCTGAGGTACAAGCACAGGCCCTCTAAGAATGTCTGCATAGCCCTGTCCTCAGTCTTGGTATGGGGAGAGAGGAAACTCCTAATCGAGGCACAGCACAGAAGAGGCATCTTTTGGAGACGGGAGGAGTTGAGGAGCAATGCATTTGTGTTACAGATCTTCTGATTCCACCTCTTTAGTTTATCATAGAGGAGACTGGGATCTAGAAAATTCAAGTTCATTTCTCCCAGATTAGTTGGCTAGTTATTCTCAGAAGGAGAAATAATAAAATTAAGAGCTCTTGATTCCCAAGAGAAGAGCAACCCCTGCGCCGCCATAAGAGGACACTGGCTTCATTTTCACTTTAGACTAAAAGTGGTACAGATTCTTTGCCTCTAGGAGAAGTTCCTCCCCTCATTCTGGGGTATTTATTGCTTGAGAAAACTGGACTTTCGGTAGGCGGTTCTCCGTTTTTGAGTGGCATGTTTGTGTATCATAATTTGGCCATCTATAGCTCCTCGCTTGTGCCCCTAGACATGCATCCTTCCAAATAATGTGGAAGATGGAGTGTACCCTTATTGAAGAATGGGTAAGGTCATGAAGACATCCCCAAGGCAGATGTTGGGGCCATGAGTTGTCCCCTTATGCATCTTATGTCTTGGAAAAGTAAACATTACCTAAAAGAAATGGTTGGAATGTGGCAGAAGTACCCACAGGGTATGTGTCAGTTAATGTTTGAGAGATGATGCAAGAATGTTCGCCTGAACAGGATAAGCTTTTTAATTCATGGCAACGGTAGGGTCACAAGGCAAAGGAGTGATTGAAGGGAAGCTCTGGGAATCAGGTAAACGGAATGATGAATGTTCATATCACAGGTGAGGGATGGGAGGGAAGACACAATTGAGTCTAGGACCCAAGTGATGCCAGACAAAGGACGCTGAGCGAGATGTCCAGAAAGGACTGTAGGCTGGAAACCGGCCCTCACTTCTCTGTGTGTGGGGGATGGATACGTTGGTGGATGGATAAGAAAACTCCTTAAACATGGTTGAAGACCGGGGTCCTTCCCAGAGGTTCCAATAGAGATGGGGGCCAGGGACATACTCTATGGTTCCTGCTCGAGCAGTTGTCAATCCTTCTTCCCTTCAGTCCTTGTCTCTTGCCTGTCAATCACAGGCCCCGCCCTTCGATGTGTGCCATTTTACTTCCTTTTTAAAAACTGCTTTATTGTGAATCAGGAGCAGGTTTGCAGAGCAGACTATCAGTTTTACCTGCAATACTTCCCATATGCTCTGTTTCCCCCCCATCCATCATAGCCCTAAATGGACCTTCCTTATCTCGCTGGCATTTAATGTCTTTCTTTGAACATTTGCTATGTCCCCGCACTCCAGCTCCGTTCATGGACAGATTCCCCATCCGAGTGGCAGGGCCAGGATGTGAGTATATCCCTGCATCTGAGCAGTGAGCTCATCTCTTGGTGGGGTTCCCCACAAGGAGACGCTGGAGCATTGTGTGGGTGCCTTCTCCTTCCCCACATGCGAGAAGGCACCTCAGAGCCTCATGGTGGCTTTGGAAACACAAAGGATGGTGATATGGATTTTGGAATCTGGGAATCTCTAAGAGCCAAATTTTAGCTTAAGATATTACCTACGTACACTTGGCCTCTGGACAAGATGTGCTTCCTATGTTTGACTTCAGTGTTCTCTAATTCGGGACCACACAGGCCTCCTGATGCATTGCAGATGTACTATGATTAACTTGGTGGACGCAGGACTGAGAGGCACGAGACTCCTTTAGGTTCCCAGAGGACCCTGTCCAGTTGGAGATTCCTTTTGGGAGGGCTTGAAAGTCAGTGGGAGCTAAACCGAGGACAGTCATCCCTAAGGTAGCTTGCCACACATAGTTGTTAGGCACCCAATCCTTTATACCCAGGACTATAACCCATCACATAAAATGTGATGGAGGAGACAATGGTAGAAAGAAGCCACTAGGGGTTCAAGACAGGAATAGGTTGATACCAATAACTGGAGACTGAGGTTGTGGTGGGCTCTTCCAGAATGTTCCATTCATGTGGTACACACCAAAGTCACCCGGATGGGTACACTAGCCAGGGAGGACAACCTTCCCTTAGTTGCACAATTTGAGCAAGGCATATACCCTACCATATTTTATGCTGTTGTTCGGTGCAATCAGTTGGTTCTCACTGACAGTGACCGGATGGCAACAGAAGGAGAGCACACTTGGTCCTGCACAGTCCTCACAGGGGTTGTTCTGTTGGTGCCCATTGCTGCAGCCACCATGTCGATCCAGCTTGTGGATGGTCTCCCCCTTGTGGCTGTCGTTCTACCTTTTCTGATTCAATAGGTGTGGAAGGGGAACATCTTATTTGAATTTCATTACAAAAGATTCTACTGATGACATTCAGTCCTGCTGAGGATGGCCAGGTCTTGCTGCCGGTGCTGGGTTGTTCTCCACAAGAGTATTAACTAGTCCTTCCTCTCCGTGTGGAGTGTAAGATGCAGGGCAGCTTACCCAGCAGCAGAAAGAGTCAAGCAAAAGTTTTATTCATGCATCCAACCACAGAGGAGAGAAGCAGGTCCCTCTCTCCAGGTGAGGGCACCTTAGGCATAGATAAGCTTTGTGGTTTAGAGTGAAGAGCTGGGAGAAGACCCTGTCTAGGGGAACATTTCTTGTTTTTAAGGACACAGTCAAAGGGGTGGGGGCTTCAGCTCTGTCAATGGTCAAGCCACTTTCTAATTAGTTGCCAAGTTCGTCCCTGGGTCTCCTGCAGGTTTCGTTCTAATTTATCTCAGGATTACATTTCTGTGTCAGGATGATTCCAGTTCCACCTTAAGATGAACTTTTCCCAGGCTAGAACTCTGGATAAGATATCTCGGGGTAAGAGCTTACCTCCCAGCCTGACTTCCAGGTTGAGACATTGGCCAGGTTTGGTATCTTAGGATCTGTGTTCCTTCTCTGAGCAGACAAAATGCTCACTCCCTTAGGCCACAGAATGTTCATCCTTAGCGAACAGAAGGTTTATTCCCTTAGCAAACAGAAGTTCCTATCTTGTCCCTGTCATTAATTCCTAGCAAATGCTTGATACCCAAGGGGTAAACATGGTTTGTGCTTAACTGCTAACCTAAATGTTGGCAATTTGAGCCCACCCAGTGGGAATCACAGAAGAAAAGCTGTGGTAGGCTGCTTCTGTTAAGATTTTGGCCAATGAAACCCCATGGGGGAATTCTAATCTGTAACCAGGGGTCAGAAACCACTTGATGGCAACTGTCAAGAATCGGTAAAACCTAAGCATAATGCCATTGAGTCCGTTCCATCTCATAACAACCGGGGTGCTTTCTGCACACTGCAATCGCAGTCCCTCGCAGTCTGTTTGAGGACCCCTAAGATCACCATTGGCTAAGACGATCCTTGAGGTTTTATCAGCTTTGGAATTCTGTTACGTTTTCTCATTATGGTTATGGGTTCTACGTAGTATGGCTCCTAGAAAGGACCTGGGCTCCTTAGAGAAATGGCTGATTCCAGACCCAGGAAAGAAACGTATGAGATGAGCCTGGGCCATCCTGTTAGCAAGGGCACCATCAAAGATGACTATGGTCAAGCCAACTGGACTCTGAAATCAACTGTAAGAGGCTCTGCAGGCCAATGATGGGGCCACAGGGGATTTAATAGCCAAATGAGTAATTGCAATGGATGAATGCAGTAAGATTGTGTTTGAATCCATGAGTTCATGCAGATTTTGGACAAAAAAACCTCAGGGGTCCTCTTTAGAGAATTCTAGGGAAACCAGCCTTTCACTTGTAAATCAGTAGACAGAGGAAGAGGAGCCCAGGCGGGGCAAAAGTGTTGGGCTGCTGATTTCAATGTTGGAGACCTGAACCCATCAGTTGCTCTGTTGGAGAAAAGTCCTAATGATCAAGTCCTATAAAAATCACCTCCCATAGGAAACCCTAGGGGGCAGTTTTACCATCACATGGATTGCGATGAATTACAAATGAACACTATAGCATCCTCACCACAACAGCCAATTAAGAAAAGAGTCAACTATGGATCCTACCTTTCCCAGATGCACTGTACCCTTCTGAGCCTAATAATGGGTGAAGGGAGATTTCTCTCCATAGGATTTTCCCCGCTAATGAATGAGTAAAGAATGATGAAACTAGAATATCACTATCTCAAAACTTGGTTTAATAATGGGTGTGGCCATTGCTCCCCAATGGCTATTTACATCACATGAAGGGAGCAATGGCCACACCCATTATTACATCAAGTTTTGAGGTAGTGATATTCTGATTTTATCATTCTTTACTCACGTTGCACTGTCCATGCAGCATTCTTGCCAGAAAAATCAAACCTGAGTCCCATCAAGCCTCTGGATCTCATACTTAATTTACAGGAAGTAATACAAGAGTGGGAAGGCAACTATGGTTACAACCAACAAAGTCCATACAGTGGGGAAATCTACAGAATGAAGTCTACTGGCTTCACACGTCATCCCCGGCACAGTGCAAGGGCAACATGTAAACCTTACTTCAATGTTTGCTGGAGTAGAACAAAGAGGGAAAGGTTATGAAACAGTACAGGGACTGTCAACGCGGACTAGATCTCGGATGGCATGGAAGCACTTATTGCTAATGTATTAGGTGTGTTGATAGTCTTCGGGGTACTTTATTGGGGTTAGGTGCAAGTGTATAAAGCAAATTAGTGACCCGTTCAGTCTTTCCAGTGGCCAAAAGGTGACTTCAGTAGCTTTGGTTTTGTGTTAGGAGGATGTCTAGGGACCATAGTCTTAGGGGTCCCAACAGTTTCTATCAGACCAGTTAAATCTGTTTTGTTTTGTTTTAAATTAATTTGAAATCTATTCTACACTTTTCTCCCATGCTATCTGGCACCTCCTACTGCGATTCCAGCGAGGCCGGCTGGTGGGGGTAGCTGGGCACCACCTACTTCTTCTGGTTTCCACGTAGCGGAGGCTGTGGTTGGTGTGATCCTTTAGTCCTTTGGAGTGATGAGCATGTAATTTGGGGAGGGTGACCTTACTTTGCTCTTGAAAAGTCTACTGAAGTATTTTCAGAGTAAGATATAAGATTTACTTCCAAATAATCTAGGGGGTTGTGGGTTGTGGCTAGGTGCTATTGACTCGGCTCTAATTGATAGCAACCATATGTGCGACAGAACAGAATGGAACACTGCCCTGTCCTGCGTGACCTGGGGGTCAAACTCAAAACCCAGATTCACTGCCTATGGGCTGATTAGGACTCATAGCAACCTTAGGACAGGGTAGAATTACCCTGTGGGTTTCTGAGACTGCCAGTGTTTCTGGGACTGGAAAGCCTCAGCTCTCTCCTGCAGAGTGGCTGGTGCTTTCGAACTGTTGATCTTGAGGTTAACAGTCCCACTCATAACCCACACCAGGGGGTAGGGCAGCTAAAGCAAGAGTGGCCATGAGTTAAGGATGTTCTGGCTTAGGCGAGGGGTACACAGAGGAGTGTATGGTTAGACTGTTCTTTCTACTTGCATACACATGTGAGATTGCCCATGAAGTATTCTACTAGCTTTATCTGAGTATTACATAAAGCCCCAAATCTAAAATTGTCCTTTCTCTCTCTTTTTAATAGATGGCAAGAAAAAAGTTTACCAGGCTGGAGATTATTCTCAGTGTCCTTTTGTTGGTCATGTTCATCATCTGCATTCCTCTGATTGTGCTTTTAGCCCAAAAGTCTTCAGAATCAACAGGTAAGAAAGAGCTCTCCTTCTTACCAGAACCAAGCCCTCATTAATGGTAGGGAAGTCATCCTTCCACAGTCATTGCCTGTGTGTGAGCTTGCACCTGGGTGTGGGGTTGTGTATTGTATATATATGGGTGCCCAGAGAACTCACTACCATCTAGTTGATTCCAACCCATAGGGGTCCCCTAGGACAGAGTAGGGCTGCTTTGCAGGTTTCTGAGGGTGAGAATCTTTATGGAAGTCAACTGTCTTATCTTTCTCCTGTGGTGGGCCCGGTGTGTTCACACTATTGAACTTTCCGGAAGCAGCTCAATGCTTAACCCATTGTGCTGCCTGGAGTCCTTTGGGTGTGGGTAGAACCTATTTAAACGGGGGTGACAGCACCACTATTCATGGTATGTAGTTCAGAGATTTTCATGCCTAAATTCTATTACCATAGGGCAGGACTCCACATGCGCGTGTGAAATATACTGGCTAAATTTCGCTGAATACTCTTAATTCTATTAATTGTGAAACAGTGACTTTCAATGAAAGACAGGCATTTACAACCAAAAGAGGAAAGCTGAGCCACACAGACCGAAACCCACTGCTATGGTGGTGACTCTGGCTCTTGGTGAACCTGAGTAGGCCAGAGTGCTGCCCTTTGATTTCCCGAGACTGGAAATCTTTATGAGAGGCTACTGTCTGCTCTTTCACCCTCAGATCAGTCAGAGGGTTCAAACTGCTGGCCTTGCAGTTAGCGGTCTAGCACGTAACTCACTACGAGCTACCAAATTCCAACATAACCAGTTAGTCTCCTAGGCCACGGGGTGGTCCTTTAAAACAAAACAGAACCTGACAAAACTCGACTGCATTTGAACAAAAGTTTACGAAACCAGTTCTAGTCAAGAAGGAGTTTGGACTGTTCAGAGTCAGAGCTGCGTCCTTCCCTGGCTCAGCCAGGGCCCGCTTCCTGTGAAATGAAGGCATGAGAGGTCGGTTAGAAGCAAAGAGTTCCAGTCCCCCCCGCTTGGCCGCTCTCAGCCACAGCAACATCAGCTTTTCATGAGAAATGAGATCTGATTATCTGGAAGGTTGTTCAACTCCTAAAACGCTTCCATTTTAAAGATGAGACGGAAGTGGAGCGCTCAGTCAGCCCGCCCCCTTTGACTTGGAAATCCTCCTCATGCGAACAGCGCCCCTCAGAGGCTTTGTCGCATCCCCATTATCTAGTCATTCTAGAAGGCCTTCAAGAAGATTCCCGCTCCTTATTTGGCAATGTCATGAATGTGCCTTTCAAAGGACGTGGCTATTGGAAATCTGAGAGCAGAGCTCTCCCACCCTCCTGGCCCATTTCTAGATGGGACGTTTTGGGGTTTTATGGAACTTTATTGTTATTTTGCTGAAAGCAAAATTTAATTTGACTACCAAACACTCATTTCTAGTCTTTTGCTGTTCAGTCCTGGCAAGAGACACGATCTGGGTTTGGGTGATAGCTTTTATGGAAAGACGGGCCTGCTGCAGCGTAGGTGAAGGGTGAGCTGTGGAGGTGAGTGACGAGAGTCAGGCAGTTACGTGAAGGTGTGCTGGGTACCGAACGTGTCCTGTGGCGGCTGCCGGGACTGGAAACACAGGACTTGACCAACGTTCCATGCGTGGTTTGGGGTTTGTTTTTTGTAAAGGAGAGAGAGAAAGCATGTTAGACTTTGTGGGCACACAGACACTTGGCTTTGCTTGTTGAGAGTCAAAAGCAACCTCTGAACCAAAAAACCCCAAACGCAGTGCCACAGCGTCGAGCCGACTCCTAGCGGCCCTGCAGGACAGGGGAGTGCTTCCTGTGGGCTTCCGAGACTGCGACTTCTTATGGGAGTAGAAAGTGCCATCTTTATCCAGTAAGCAGCTGCAGATGCAGCACAAATAGATGATGTAGCTATGCACCAATATTTAAAACAAACACATGTATACACACATTTGCTTTGACCATTGGGCTGTAGTTTTTGGGCCCGAGGAAGGACACTTGACTCCCACCTACTGGTGGAGTCCAACACCCTTCTCTTGCGTGCACTGTCTCCGAGGAGTCAGGCTGGTCCAGGCATGCACGGAGGCAAATCCAGCTGCAAGAACAAGCCAGGTCTCCTGAACGGAACAAGTCCGCTTGACGACACCGGTGTGCAGCTGCCTCCACAGTGGAGTTGACATCCTTGGGCGAGTCCGGAGCTCTGGATTATGACGTGCCTGCGAGGTTTGCCCTGTCTGACGGCCATTTTACGTTTGCTTCTGTGACAGCCCCAGATCCTGGAACCAGTGTCCCTCCTGACTCTGCAGCGTGCCCCGTGATAAAAGAATCGGAACGGATCAACTGTATCCCTGACCAGACACCAACGAAGGTTTGCCATGCGTGCATCTGCTGTTTGTTTAGCAGTCAGTGCTCTTGGGCAGCGTTTCTCTACTCGTAATGTCTGCAGAGTTGGCACTGCAGCCAGTGGTGGCTCTGGAGAGCGCCTCCATCCATGTGTGTAGGACTGTGGTTGAGGGAGAGCAAGACCCTGGAATTCCTCTGGCTTTCGGGGTGCTGCCACCTAGTTGAGTATGAATTTCAAGTAAGCAATGAGCAAGGATGACTTGTGAAATTATTGAGACTTACTGTCTTGGCAGGAGTCCAGTCAGAAGGCTCCCTAGGAGCGAGGATGGTGAGACTTTGCTTTATGTACTTTGGATCAAGAGAAACCAGTCCTGGGAGAAGGAGCTCCTACGTGGCAGAGGAGCAGCAAAAAGAGGAAGGCCCTCAATGAGATGAACTGCAGTAGCTGCAACAATGGGCTCAAGCACAGCGGTGGTTGTGGGGACCATGTAGGGCTGGGCGGGGTTTATTTCTGTGGTCCCTGGATGGTGATGAGTCAGAACCATCTCGATGGCGCCGATCAAAAACAACAACGATGCCCAAGAGTGTCTGATCTGATTTGGCCACCTTTCCCAGTTATAGTTCTCTCCGTCTCTACCACGGCTTCTCTTTCTTGCCCCCTCTCTTTGCTTTCCTTGCAACTTTCTAAGGTCCCAAAGGTTATCTAGACTCTACAATAAAAAGTATGAAAAACATGATGTGAAATAAGGACAAAGTCTCGGGTGCTGGGTAATGGAAGGGAGAAGGTGATTAGCTGCAGATTAGAGATAGCACCGATTGGCAGCACTTCTGCTGGCTGTGACGTGTGTTTCCTGACCACCATAACAGTCGAGTGGGGCGATCTGATTACAGGGTGCATGGTCCACACAACAGGCATGGCTCACTTTCAGAAAAACATCTGAATGGAAAGCAAAACATGACTCTCTGAGGGCAGTCCCCTGGCTCCGATCAGGGGGCTCAGGGTGAGGCTGGTACCTGCCGTTCCATGTATTTCTTTCTCTCTTTTTAAATCAATTTATTGCGGGCTCTTATAGCTCGTATCCATCCACTGTGTCAAGCACCTTTGTACATCTGTTGTCATCATCATTTTCCAAACATTTTCTTTCTACTTGAGCCCTTGGCATCAACTCATTCCTCATCTCCTCTCCCTCCCTCATGAACCCTTGATCATTTATAAATTATTATTATTTTTTCATGCCTTACACTGACTGTTGTCTCCCTTCACCCACTTTTCTGTTGTTTGTCCCCGTGGGAGGGGGTTATATGTCGATCATTGTGATCAGTTCTCCCTTTCTCCCCCACCTTCCCTTTACTCTCCTGGTATCGCTACTCTCAGTATTGGTCCTAAGGTGTTTATCTGTCCTGGATTCCCTGTGTTTCCAGCTCTTAAATGTAACTGTGTATATGCTCTGATTTAGTCGGATTTGTAAGATAGAATTGGGGTCATGATAGTGGTGGTGGTGGGCATTAAAGAACTAGAGCAGTGGTTCTCAACCGATGGGTCGCGACCCCATTGGGGGTCAAACGACCCTTTCACAGGGGTTGCCCAACTCATAACAGTAGCAAAATTACAGTTATAAAGTAGCAACAAAAATAATTTTATGGTTGAGAGGTCATCACAGCATAAGGAACTGTATTAAAGGATTGAACTGTATTAAAGGGTCGTGGCATTAGGAAGGTTGAGAATCATTGAACTAGAGGAAAGTTGTATGTTTCCTCAGTGCTGTACTGCACTCTGACTGGCTTGTCTCTTCCTTGTGACCCTTCTGTAAGGGGATATCCAGTTGTCTACAGATGGGCTTTTTGTCTCCATCCCGCCCTCCCCATTGATATAACTGATAGAATTTTTTGCTCTGGGTCTTTGATGCCTGATACCTGATCCCATCGACACCTCATGATCACACAGGCTGGTGTGCTTCTTCCGTGTGGATTTTGTTGCTTCTCAGCTAGATGGCCGCTTGTTTATCTTCAAGCCTTTAAGATCCCAGACACTATGTCTTTGGATAGCCAGGCACCATCAGCTTTCTTCACCACATTTGCTTATGCACCTGCTTTGTCTTCAATGATCTTCTCAGGAAGGTGAGCATCACAGAATGTCGGGTTATTAGAACAAAGTGTTCTTGTGTTGAGGGAGTCCCTGAGTAGAGACCCAATGTCCGTCTGCTACCTTAACACTTAACATATAAATATATGTACTTAGGTCTATTTCCCTATCATTATATAAAAATATATTCACATATGTACATGCCTGTATTTAGACCTCTATAAATGTCCTTTTCGTCCTAGTTCTTTCCTCTATTTCCTTTTACTTTCCTGTCCCACTATCATGTTCGATCTTCATTTGGGTTTCAGTAATTCTTCTTGGCCACACTGAACTTGATGAAGCCCCACCAGGCATCCTACGCCCTCCTCGCCATTGATTTTAGATCACTTGTTGTTCCCTTGTCTCTGGGTTTGTTGGCACCCTCCTTCCCTTCCCCCCACCTCCTTCTCTCCGTTGTCCCCTAGGAACTATCAGTTACATTGTTTTCTCCTCCTGCCTATCTTTTCTAGATAGACCATCTCTCTCTCTTAATCTCAGTAATCAGGAGTAATGTTCCTGAGAGTTGGAGTGCTGATACATCTCAATGTTCTCAGTAACAATCTTTTTCCTGGTTCCTGTTAGATACTAAATCTTGCCCAGTGGATTACCCTTCCTGGGGGTGGAGTAGGGTGATGGGAAGGTAGCCATGAATATAGAAGGAAGAACATCAGATGTACTACCTTGGATGTTTCCCATAGGCAAAGGTAGAAATGAGTAAATGAACAGAGAAATGAATGAGACATGAAATGCCCATCAACTCCCACAGTTTCCTTTCTGCCTGAGCTGAAAGGAGACTTCGGAGGAGTGGAATAGTGTGGACCGCCTCAAAAGAAAAGAAACCAGGTTATTTATTGAACTACCATATTGATAACACTGGGTTTTGACTCTATGGGAGTGAGTTTGGTTTGATTTTGGTGTTTATTAAGAGTATTCATAATGAAATCCCGGAGGCAGCAATGATAGTTGAAGCTTACCATGAATCAGTAAGTGCTGGGGAGAGTAGGCAGGCTTGGGACGACTTAGTCTTCTTGGTGGATGACTGAGCAGGTCGTTGCCAGGCACAAACTCCTGAAAACCTAGAGCACTAGAGATCCTATCCAGTTGTGCCTAGACTAGACCACAGCTTCCCGATCCTAATTATGTAGTGGTCCCCTGCCATCCTGTGTGATCGTTAACATTGTCTGTCAACTTGGCAAGGTCATGCATGATTCTCAGAGGTTGTCTGGCAGTGTGTAATGATGTAGCCACCTCCTATGATATCTGATGTAATCAACTCCAAGATGAGATCTGCTATAAGAAGCCAGTCAGTTAAAAAAGCGTGCATGGATGTTGTGGAAAAGCTCTCTGCTGGCATTTTTCTCAGTCTGGATCTTATTACCTGACTTCTGACTTAAGCCAGCAGCCTACTTTATTGACTGCTAACCTTGGGATTCATCAGCCTCCATAGCTGTGAACCTACCATAGGACTTGCTGACTTGCATAGGGATTATCAGACCCTGCCCCTATGTGAGGCGGGAGAAGTCTCCAGGATGATGTCTGGACACACTTGGGATTTTCCAGCCTCTACTGCCACATGAGCTATTTCTTTGAGATAAAATTATATATTCTCCCAGTGCCATTAAGTCGTAACAGGGGGCCAGAACCCTAGGTGCTGATCCAGGTTTGTCTTCTGAAGGACTCAGACTTGGAGAGGTCATCAGGAAACATTTCTTTGCAGATTCTCAACTTCCTTATCTATGACTAAGGCAACGGACCCAGATGCATTTGCCAATAGATGCATTTGCCAATTGAGACGTGGCCACTGAACACGTTTCAGACACAAGCAGTTAGAAATGCTTTGAAATAGTGCAGATTAGTGGTCTCTAAGGTCCCAGCCCCTGTTCTCTGCATACCAACTGCCATCTGATTTTGAGGAAAGAGGCCAGGGTCATAGGACTGCAGAGGTGACCCACACCCATTGCTGGTCAGTCAATTCTGGCTCACAACCACCCTGTAGAGCAGAGTGGAACTGCTCCATAGGGTTTCTCTATGGAAGCAGACTGATATGTCGCATTGGTCTCCTGCAGAGTGGTTGTGGGGCTCTAACTACCAGCCATTTGGTTAACAACAGAGCACTTAACCAGGTGCCACCTGGGCTCCATAGAGACCTGGGTGTGCAGACGTGACATGCTGGCCTAGACGTGATTGCTGACAGCGTCCACCTTGAGATGGAAGGAAGTGGCCAATGTAACTTCCGGACACCAACTCAAGATGGGCATCCCACGAAATCGTCTACAATTCATGTCACTGAGATTCTGGTGACTTGACTCATCACTTCATCCCTCCACTCACTCGAGCTTGATGCACCATGGAAATAGCCAGGGGACATTTCAGTGACTACAAGGGATTTGAAATTCCTGTCTCATCAAGTGCTTTTCATCCTGAAGCTGTTGGAAAATGGGACAGGTTTCCCCCATTCCAGTCCTGTCCCTGGAATCAAGGCTTCCTGGCCCCGCTGTTTGAGCCTTAGCTGCAGATTCTTCTGACAGTTTAGAAGATAAAGGCCACACCCCTGACATAAAACGGAGACAGAGAAGCTGGACACTGGCTTACCCGCTTCCCTTTCTCATCTTGCCAGGCCTTACTGAGAATGCCGGGCCTTACCTGCACCAAGCAAGTCTCTCGGCACCACTTTTTTCAATGGCATCTGCTCTCTTTCTCTGATTCATATTTTGGCAATTCTTGCTATTGAGTGCTCCATAGAGTACAGTGTGCAGATGAATTCACCACTCACTGGGAAGCAAAGCAAAGCAAAACACCAGTGTGGCTCATTTCATCGCCACTTTGCTTTACTGCTGCAGTCCCAAATTGAAACCCGAGATGTCTCTGCTATGTGCCTGTGCTTTAGAAACGTATCTGCGTTTGTATCTGGAATCTAGTTTCCTGGAACAAATGCATCACATACTTTTCAGATCCCCTGCAGCTCAGGGATGGAGCTCTTCAGAGAGGAAATGGGCATTCACTGGTCGTCATCTGGGGGGTTTTCATGAAATACTTTCTGGAAACGCATCTTGAGGCCACTCTCCCTAGTATGTCTTTGTCTGGAAGCCCTGTGGAATTGTGCTTGCTTCACGGCAAAGCACACGCACGGGCCTGCACTGACACACACGTGCGGCACCATTTAGGTGGTTTATCTCCTGCACAAGGTTAATGTTTACTTGAAGACCCACCTTTTTATTACATTGGTTTAATTATACAGTTCAAGAGAATTTTAGTGGCTCTTTACCTCACTCCCTTGTCCTTGATCGATACATCGTTAATAATGATAGTCTTTTAAGTGGAAACTCCAACATCCTTTGTTTGATTCAACTATGGAATCTCTGGATGGGTCTGCAAGCGTATAAACTCCATTCTCCTTCCCTTTTTCAGTCTGTTCATTTCACTCTAATTAGTAAAATTGTGTTTAAGAAAAATTTAGATGGGTTGACTTTAATGGCAATTAATGTACATAATTTATTTTCCCCCGACTTTAATCCTCAGCAAGGATTAAAATCCAGGTGGGTGTCAAGGAAAGGTTGCTTTTTGCCTTAGGGAGAATGGAGATAGCATTTTCTATGTATGTCTTTATAAGGCATAAACAAATTTAGTTTGGTTTTAAAGCCTCCCAATAAAGTTGACAGCCATTTTGTTTTTAAGCCAATGTCCATATAAGTGAAGCTGCACCCTGCAGGTTGGATTGTAGACCAGCACAGTTAGCTAGGTGTTCGTGCATCAGCCTGATGGTGGTGTCAGGGGTGAGCTGAGGACCCCCTGCTCAGAAGGGAGGTGGTGGGGAGGACACTGGCTCAAGGAATTGGGATGAAAGGTCTGCCATTGAGTGGAGTGAAGTTCAGTTTCTCTCACCCTCAACATCCTCACATGGCCCATGAGCTCTAGCTAATGAAACCGGAGCTCAAATGAGACATGTTGGGTTCAGTGGTCTACAATAGATGGGGTTCTGTTGACGATCTTCTCTCCTCTGTCTCAGACCCTGTGTGACCAGCGAAGCTGCTGCTGGGAGACTCAGGGAAGCTTCAACGTGCCCAGGTGCTACTACTCCAAGAGTTACGGCTATCAAGTGGAGGGCAGTGTGGCAAACACGCCAGCAGGTAAGGCGGCAGGATGGTTTAGGATGCAGGAGCCAGTAGGCTGGCGCCTCCAGCAGAGAGAGGAGTGCTGTTCAGCCTGGCCGCTCTGTGGTGGGTGCAGGTGAGAGGGTGGGCATGGCTGGAAGCCGGGTCCAGCAAGAGTGGACTCTGGCTCTGCCACAGGTTGTCTTTGCTCCAGGATTTGCCTAAGCAGCTTCAGGACCTCGGGCCATTCATTGACCTGAACTCTTTGGTTCCTGGCCTTCCCACTTTGATCAGGATGGATTTGAAGGCAGGAAATCCCGCCCACTCCCGTTTCTGACTCTGATGCTGTTGTGTTGAGTGGGCTGTGAGTCCCTCTGGCAGAGCCCCCACTCCCTGGGGGCTTCTCAGCCATAAGCGCCATGGGAGCAGGTCAGGGGGCCTCTTCCATGGGACCCCTGGGTGGGTTCTGCCACCTCTGGGTCAGTAGCCCCTCATCCACTGTTGACACCACCTATAGCTGTTGGGTGCCATAGAGGAGGCTCCGACTCATAGTGACCTTACGTCAACAGAATGAAACTGTGTCAGGTCCTGCACGACCCTCACAAGTGGTGTCATCGTTGAGCCCTCTGGGAAAACATAGCCCCTGGGAAGCATAGGTCTTGTTGAAGGCCTATATGTATTGCTGCTCCTCTACTTTACCAAGCATGATGTCCTTCTCCAGGGACTGGTCTCTCCCGATTGCATGTCCAAAGTAGGGATCTCAATCTAAAGCAATTTTCACGATTAGGATTCAATGCCAACTCTATCAACATACTATGGAATCAACCTACCCATGAACAGGGTACCCCTGTCTTCCCCCTCACCCTGAAATGCATAGAATAAAAATGGACATTCTGAGAATACCAGGAGGTTACCATGTAGGGAGGTTCTTAGCATGAGAGAAGAGGTGTCTCCCTGGGTCCCGGTGGCTCTTGGCTTAATGAACTCTACCGCCTTGAGGTCTCCAAGCTCAGCTGATTTAGGGCAAACTAATGACTCGGTATCAAGTCTAGGAGCCCCTGTCCCATCCCAGGAAGACAGCTGAGAAGAAAAAGTGTGAATTGAGAGCCTGAGGGTGTGATTCACAGGGGTCTGGCTCACACAGAAGGCTGAGGGGTGGGAGGAGTCCAGGCTGGGCTTTGTGGGGATTTTTCAATCAGATTTTGTACAAGAGACATTTGGGTTTTCAGATAAGCTGAGGCCACTCTCTGGCCGGTGGTATGGTTCCAGGGGGACTGTGTGGTCAGGGGAGTGTCCATCTATCCCTTCCCTTTCTGCAAAATCAAGGCTTTTCCCAACCCCCTTTTGCCAGAAAGCGTCGTTTTCCCATGGCGATTGTCTGCAAAGTTGCAGAGCCCGCTATGGAAATTCCCCTCTCCCGTGCGTTAGGGTTCACAGCTCAGCTGAGGAAGCTGCCCTCGCCATCCGCATTCGGAAGCAGCGTCCAGAACGTCCTCCTCACAGCGGAATACCAGACCTCCAACCGATTCCACTTTAAGGTGGGGTTTCCTGTTTTCAGAATCTCTCTGGGGCATTCGTGTGTTGTGCCTGGGGGCTGCAGGTCCTCCCGAACAGAGACGTTTATAAAGGGAGTCAGTTATTTCTTTATTTTGGGACTGCTAACTTCAAGGCTGGACCCTTGGTGGAGTAGTGGGTCTGCTTTGGGCTGCTAGCCTCAAGATTGGCAGTTTGAAATTACCAGTGGCTACATGAGAGAAAAAAGAGGTTTTCGCCTCCTGTCAAGAGTTACAATCTCGGAAACCTACAGGGATAGCTATTTCTCCTGTAGGTTTTCCACGAGTTTGCATCAACTCGATGACAGTGCATGAGTATAACTACAAGGCCAGAGCTTCGAATCCACCAGCCCCTCTGCAGGAGAAAGAGGGAGGTCTCTGCTCCTGTAAAGATGAACAGCCTCAGAAATCCTATATAGGGTCGCTACGAGTTCAAACCCACTCATAGCAGTGGGTTTGGGTTTGGGGTTTCATACCTTTATTCATATTCAGTTCCCCTGCCTTTTCTTCAGTGTGATAATTACCACAGCATCTATTATTAGAATTAATTGGCGAGCTTTGATGTGGATGTGCTTGCCATTGATACCATGTGAAATGTTGAGGTGGGAAGTAACAACTTACCACCAACTCCAAACGAAGCTCACCGCCACCAAGTCAATTCTGACTCACAGTGACCCTATAGGGCAGGGTAGACCTGCCCCTGTGAGTTTCCAAGACTGTACCTCTTTATGGGAGTAGGAAATTCCAGCTTTCTCCCACAGAGGGACTCAAACTATTGGCCTTGTGGATTGTTGACTCAATGCGTAACCACTACATGACTTCAGCTCCTTAAAGACTTACCACAGATTTGAGAATTCTAGGGTGGGGGTGGGGGGCTGCCTTTTCGGAGTTGCAGTGTGTGTTCCTGTATAAAGACTGGTTTTGCCCAACCAGTGGCATGTGTGGTGTACAAAGTCATGGTGTGTTGGGCCATTGTGAATCGTTTGGATTGGCTGGTGTAAATGGTATTGTGTTGCTGAATCAGGGCTAGCGGTTTGAACAGGGTGGTACGCAGTGCCACAAGTGTCATTGGGTTCGTATGTGAGTTCCTAGACCACAGGTGCTGGGTGACAGTGGTGTGGGCGGGAGAAGCACTCCCTCTGATGTTAGCCTCCCTCTTCTCTCTGGGCAGTTAACTGACAAGGACAAGAGCAGGTACCAAGTGCCCCATGAGCACGTGAAACCCTTTGAAGGGGACGCCGCTGCTTCCTTGACCTACCGAGCAGAGGTCTCCACACAGCCCTTCAGCATCAAGGTGATCCGGCTGAGTAACAACAGAGTGCTGTGAGTCTGGGGTTGTGCCTGGGACCCGGGTGGGAGGGGCACAGGGCTCTCTCAATAGCAATCCTGAGAATGAGTCTGAGACCCAGCTGGGAACAAGGTGGGACAGGTACAGGCATCTGTCAACAGCCATCTTGAGGATGATCCTGTGACCCGGGTGAAAAGGTTATAGGGCTCTTGAAACAGCAATTCTAAGGATGAGTCTGGGACCCGAGTGGGACCAAGGTGGGAAGGGTACAGGGGCCTTTCAACATCAGTCATTTTTCCACCTCTCTTTCTCCCACCCTCCTTCCTTCCTTCTTCCTGCTTGCTTAGGTTCTTACATTTTTCCTTTTCCATTCCCCTCACCACCTCTCCACAGGGAAAAAGTTATTGAACAAATGCCCCTAACGCACTGTCTTTATCACTTGGCACCGTGTCCAGTGACAATTCTAATGCCTTTCTCACCTATCTCCTTGGGAGAAAGTTGGAGTTATCTGCTCCCACAAGCGTTCAGTCCTAGAAACCCATCTTGGGTTGGTGTGCGCTAGAGTGGACCTAGTGGGTTGGATTTTGGGGGGTTTTAGGGAGTCACTGGGGTTTCTGGGTGTTCAGCTGTTTAACAAAAGGCTGGGATTTCCAGTCTACCCAGAAGTGGAAAGGCTCCACGGGAAGGATCAGTGATCTGCTTCCCGGGAATCATCTCTCGACAGATTTAGGGAGAGAAGTTTTACATTGTTACATAGGAGGCTGCCAGGAGCTGGGGGCCTCTCAGACACACCTGGTTTGGGTTTTTACCCTGAGCCATCTGTGTGTAAAGAACACTGCTCAGAGCAGGTGTTTTTCCTTCACCCAATGTGCCCACCTTTGTCCTTAATGCCCACCCCTGACCCTATTGCCAACCTGTGTTTAGGTTTGACTCCAGCATCGGGCCCCTCGTCTTTGATGACCAGTTCCTGCAGCTCTCCATCCGCCTGCCCAGTGCCAATGTGTACGGGCTGGGGGAGCATGTGCATCAGCAGTACCGCCACAACATGAACTGGAAGACCTGGCCCATCTTTACCAGGGACACAACTCCCAATGGGGTGAGCTCTTGGGGGGCACCCACCACCAGGGTCTTGTTTTGGGGGGTTGTCTCCCATGGTTTGGAGGGAAGCTGCAGGTCCAGGCCGCTGGACTTGAGTTCTAAGTCTGCCTCTTAGCAGTCTGTGATGCTCATTTATAAACTGGGCCCCAGGCTCAGCCTGGACAGATCCCTGGTAGGGTAGTGGATGATGAGACAGATTGAGAACCACAGGGTCACCAATTCGAATCCACCAGTTGTTTCACAGGAGAAAGATGAGGCTGTCTTCTCCTGTGAAGGTTTACAGCCTCAGAAACTCACAAGGGGTGCTGGGCTCTGTCCTGTAGGCTCGCTCTGCTTCAGAAACAACTCAATGCCCGTTAGTGAGACCCTTGCCGTGCAGAAGAAAGACTGTGCTGTCTGCCCCTGGATCCTCTGCGGGTTTCTGTGTCAGAAGTGCCACGATGGCAGTGGGCGTGGCTGGTGCTCTGGTTACTCTTAAGTTGCAGGCCTGTGGTGAGGAGGAAATGAATTGCTAACGTGTCCAGGAAGCAGGTGTTGATCTCCACACTTGGCTCTGGTCCCTTGGCTGTCCTCTCCCATTTTTAGGCTGGTGCTCTGAAAGCACCAATGTACCAGGGCTGGGGGCACTGTGGGTTAGGTATGGGGGTGATCACCATGACGCGGGTGCTTCAAACCCGGCAGCTGCTGCTCTGCAGAGGAAAGATGAGGCTATGTGCTCTCACGAAGATTTACCGTCTCGGAGACCCCCCTATGCAGAGTTGCTGTCACTCAACGGCACTGCGTTTGGGTTTTGCATTTGGTCCAGCTAATCGGATAGAGTCTCGGCGGTGCTCGCCCTGTCTTGTGTGAATAATGTTTGGGGCGGTGCAAGAAAAGAGAGATTTTTTTCCTGTTTGTTTTTGTTTCTCCTTTCGTTTGTTGGCGGCGTTGACTGCTCAAAGCAGAGGGATTATGTAGGCTTCAAAAATCTCCAAACACGCTGCAGTCGAGCTGATTCCAACCCATAACAGTCCTAGAGGACGGAGCAGAATGGCTCCTGCGGGTTTCCAAGACGGTCGGTCAGGTGTTTCCCAAACCGCTCCCTCAAGGCCACTGGCATGATCCAAACCCTCTGCCGTTGGGCCGATTCTGATCCACAGTGACCCTAGAGGACGGATCAGAACGGCCCCTGTGGGTTTCCAGACTGCGTTTCAGCTTCATGCAGGGGCATCTCTGGACAAGCAGAAACAGCCGCTGGAGCCGCTGAGGGTGGGACAAAACTCCCCCAGCAAGTTATGGGGTCGAATGTCTCCACTCACTGAAAGAGGCCAGGGGGGGAAACAGACAAGCATGGGGAGCTCCAGGTAAAAGACAAGAGGACTGAGGCCCAAGGAAGTCCTGTAGATTGCCCGATTCGGGAGTCTGTAAAGTAACGGAGCTGGGATAGAGACCCTGGTTGTCTGGCTTAGAGCCCAGGCCCCCTTTCATGCCAGCTGGCCAGGAAGAAATCACAGGAGGTGTTGTTCAGAACCACTCATCTGGGAAAAGCGGAGGGAGTCCAGACCCTTGTCATTCAGAGTCCTGGGCTTGGGAGCCTCCGAGTCAGAGGTTCAGGCTCAGGTCAGCCCCCACCTCCATCCACCGAGTCAGAATCAGCATCTAAGATCTGCACGTGTTTCGTATGCACGCCAGCGTCTGAGAAGCACTGTGCTAGAGAAGTGGGTTTCAAGTGTGGCCCCACACCGAGGATGCATCATTTAGAGAACCGCTGCCTGCTCCCACTCCTGGAAATCCTGTTTTAATTGGACTCCAGGGTCAGAGGTTTGAAGCCACAGCTGCTCTGCAGGGGAAGATGGAGCTTCCTACTTCCCTAAGCAGTCACAGTCTCAGAACCCCCGGGCCACTCTGCCCGGTCCTTGAGGGAGCGGCGCTGGGAGTTGGAATCCCCTTGATGGTAGTGAGTTTGTTGGTTGGTTGGTTTTGTAGAAGATTAACTCAGGCTAAGACAAGTCTCTTAGAGAGGGGCATTTTGGGAGCACAAATTCCGAATTCTTGCCCTCCTGCCTTCTGACAGGATCCCACCTCTTGTATTCCTGCTAGCTGTGTGCCCACAGCGGGCTCATTCCATAAGAAAGCACCGGTTCCCTCGGTTGACACCAACCCAAAAGACAGCCATATTGTTTTACGTGCATGTGTATCCATTCTGATTAGGAGTCCGCTGTTCGTTGAGTCATGGGTGCTAATGCATTGCCCCATTAGGACGCTTCCAGCAATGCGGGGTTGAGACAGTTACGCTGTAACTCTTGGGTGTTTTTGTCATCTTTCCGCAGGACGGAACAAACCTGTATGGCGCCCAGACGTTCTTCCTGTGCCTGGAAGATGCCAGTGGCCTGTCGTTCGGGGTGTTTCTGATGAACAGCAACGCCATGGGTAAAGGACTAGAGACCTTTGTGTAGCAAAGCACAGGCCTGGCCTTCGGGCCACGTGGGACAGCGCGGTGGTGAAGGGAGTGGCAGCCTTTCAGACTGGCAGGGCCACAGCCGAGGGCCGGCACTGCTTCTGATCCATTGTGTCTCTACTCTGTTACCTCATGACCTGTGGGGGCCCCGAGTCGGGATTCGTTCCCGGTTTAAGATCTTCCAAAATCCAGCTGCTGCTTCTGGGCAGGTATTGATTATAGAGTGGGGCAGCGAGCGCGCTGCTCTGGTCTCCTCTGGGACGGCTCCCACCCACTCGTTCTCCTCCCTTCTGGGTCTGCCCTCCACTGAGCAACTGCATGCGTGCATGCACACAGACACCCACGTACGCACGCGTGCACACACATGCACATAAACACGACCACACACACATGCACACCTACACACATGCACACACGCATGCACACAAATGCATCTTCACACATAAGTATATGCACAATGTGCTCACACACAATCACATAAATGCACGTTTAACACATTCACAATACATACATGGGCACACATATGCACACACATGCACACACACGCACCCCAGCTGCTGCTGAGTGGCCTCTGGGCCATGGTCTCCCTGGAGCTGTCTCGGTAGGGTTCTCCAGGGTGGGCTTTTCAGATACTTATTGTCATCTTTTAGAGGACCCTCTGGGTGGACTCAAATGTAAAGGCAACGGGGCCCCCCAGGACACGGTCAGTCTGCTTCTGACCAAAGAGCACAGCATCATGGTGTTCAAACAGCAGCCAGTGTCTCCGCTTCTGATCAGTCCTTCTCCACAGGTTCTCGGCTTGGCATCAGTAACTACAGATCTCAGTGGCAAGGAGAGAGAGAGGTGGAGGTGATGGTGGTGATGGTGGCAGTGAAGAGAGGTAGAGGTAGAGAGAGGTAGAGAGAAAGAAAGATCAGAATTTCTCTGGGTTCACTGTGGGCCTATGCTGTTGGGCACCTTTTCCTCTCCACTGGAATCTATTGGATCACAACAGGTGACTGCTGTCAGAGAACAAACTCCCTCCTCCTCCCAGTTGGAGAAGATTAGGAGCCCAGAGGGCACAGGGGTTACACATCAGGTCCACAGTTCTAAGCCACCAGCAGCTCCACAGGAGAAAGAGGGGGCTTTCTACTCCCGTCAGCGGTTACAGTCCGAGAAACCCACAGGGGGCGCTGTGAGTCAGCCGGGGGTGGCTGGCAGGGAGTGCTCAGAAAGAACAGCACACAGGGGGACGCAGACGGTGTGCTTCAGGTCACAGTGAGATGAAGGCAGACACTGAGAGGGAGCGTGGCCGTCACACCCTAGTGCACACATGAGCTTGGCTCTGAGCTCCCTTTTCATCTCATGCTGTGCGAGCGTGCGTCTGTGTTGGAAATTAGACGAACAATACAGGCTCCTTCAGCTCCCCTTGTTTGGGAAACACTAGGTGGGATGATCTTAAACAGCGTTTGCACATTTATTTCCCAGTTACTACTCACTCATTGCCTCTGAGTCTATTCCAGCTCATAGCAACCAAGCCAGGGTTTCTGAGGTGGTGCATCTGCACAGGAGCAGAGAGCCTCGTCTTTCTCCCACAGAGTGGCGGCTGGGCTTGAACTGTTAACCTTGGGCTTACTCATCAAGGCTACCGGGCTCTGTTGCTAACTACCAGCAGGCAGAGTAGACTGAGGGATGCAAGGACTGCCTGGTGTCAGACGGGTGATGGGGACACACAAGAACACACTCAGAATCTGGTTCCTTTTGACGCTGGGTCTTGTGACCAAGGAGTACGGTTCAGTAGGCCTTGTAGATGCTTCTACAAGGAAACCCATACTATTTACTGTCGGGAACCGCCCCCTGCGGGGGGGCCCCCCCCCCACTTAATGTGGAGGCATAGTGTGATTTTGAATGCATACTATAGCCCCAAATGTTGTTGAATATGACTCTTGCATGATGTGGATTCAAAGATTACGCAAGCACCGCTGTGTGTCTCGTGGGGCTGTGTGCCTGCAGACACACAGGGTGTGGGTGGAGTGGGGCCAGCATGTTCTGGGCTGTGGACATGGTTGGTGGTTGATTTGTTATCAGAGTCTGCGTCTGGGCACACAGAGCTAACATGCTCTAGTTGTACATTGCTGAAGGATCTCATGGACTCTTGGGTGCCATGTTGGTGGCCCATGGCGATCAGAGTTTGTCACATTATACTCATTAAACCCTAAACACACCAGGACTGCTTTATTAGTGTCCACGTGGTGATGGTCTTTCAGACTTGATGCCTGTATTTGTTTCTCCATCACGTAGTCTAACCCTGGCTGTCTTCCTTTGAATCCTTGAAGATGTCATCCTCCAGCCTGCCCCTGCAGTCACCTACCGCACCATCGGGGGGATTCTCGACTTCTACGTGTTCTTGGGCAGCACTCCAGAGCAAGTTGTTCAAGAGTATCTAGAGGTAAACACATGAGCTCATGCTCACCACCCAGGAAAGCCCAATCGCCCAGAGTACATCTCACGTGGCCTGGTGGTTGGTGACTCACACAACTGGCGCCACTTGATGTGGGGAAGCTGCTTCATAGCACTTGTATGTTACACGTGTGAGAGGATCCAGAGGCGCTAACACTGGACCCTGCCCACGCCTGGTTTCCAAAGGGGAAGAAAGACTCTGTTGTGCACCCCCACCCCACCCCCACTCCCCCCCTACAACTCATGCTTAGGAAAAGTCGTATTAAAAACCCAGTATCTGCTAACTCTCCTCTCACATTTTTCTTTCAGCTGATCGGTCGACCGGTCTTGCCCTCGTACTGGGCTCTTGGGTTTCAGCTCAGTCGATATGACTATGGGACCCTGGACAACATGAAGCAAGTGGTGGAGCGGAACCGGGCAGCCGGGCTCCCTTATGTGAGTTGTGGTCACCTGCCATTTAGTAGGCTCTGAGCACATGCGACCCCTGTGTGGCAGAGCATGTGGTCCTGCCCCTCTGTCAGCAGTAAATGACTGGACCTCTCTTCCTAGTCTACCTTAGTCTGGAAGCTCCGCTGAGACCTGCTCACCCAGCATCACAGAATGCAAGTTAGACTTTGAGAAAAGAGCAAGAGCAAACATAAGAAGAGCTCCTTGTGCTTTTGTCCCTGTGGGGTTGTTGTGTGTGAGAGAGAGATTTTATATTTCAGAAAAGTAGACGTTTGGGTTGGACCAGCCATTTCTCCCAGGAACAGTGGTCCATCTTATGGAGAAACAGCCTTTGCTGCAGCTGTGAGGTACCACTGAGCCGGTTCCGACTCCTCGTGCCCTTACACACAACACGACGAGACACTGCCCGGTCCCGTGGCTTCCTCACAATGGTTCGAGCCATCTCATCAGAAGCCTTCCTCTTTTGGGCTGCCCCACCGCTCCTTGATGAAGCATCATGTCCGTCATCACATGAGTATCGTCACACTCACCACGGCCATCGAGGTGGTTCTGACTCACAGTGACCCTCTAGGGAGGCGTAGACCTGCCCCTGGGGGTGTCTGAGACGGTCAACTCTATATGGGCACAGTGGCTAGTCTCCCACAGAGTGGCTAGTCATTTCACATGGTGGCCCTTGGAGATGGCAGCCCAACCCATACCCAAGCAGCCACCGGAGCTCCTCCCTGACTCAGAACAACCCCCCATCATGTTTCTGAGGCTGTGCAGATGGCAGAGTGGCTGGTGGGTTTGAACCACCAACGCTGTGGTTCAGGGTCCAACGTTTATCTGACAGGGCCACCTGGTCTGCCTAAAAACCCA
>NW_022103920.1:5282758-5286342 GCF_000313985.2 Echinops telfairi | reverse complement strand
GGGTGGAAGGGTGGGGGGTGTAGGGGGCATGGGGGATGAGACCACAAGGTTGCATGAGAGATGCAAATGGAAAAGCCCCCAAAGTTTCTGGAAGGGTCCCCCTCTCTCTCCTCTACCCTGCCCTCTTGGAGGGGGACGGTTTAATTCCGGGGTCTGCTCTTCCCCTCAGTGAAAGCAGGCAGAGAGACACCAAGACAGCTGTGGCGGGGGGAAGGAAAGGAGTCAGAGAGAAGCGGAGAAAGAGTGAGGAGGGCCAGACCCTGCCCACCCCCTGGTGACACAGGCAATGACACTTTCCAGCTGCCTTTGTGCTGCGTCCAGGTTGTGTGGTTTGCCCCAGAAGCTTTGGGAAGTTTTCAAAGCCAGAGAACCTGGCAAGCAGGTAGAAAGGAATCTTTAAGCGGATTGCAGGCCTGGGGGCGGGCAGATCAGTATCAGGGAAGGAGCCCTTGCTCTCCAGGGCCCGAGAAAGAGCTCTCTGTTGAAGGCTTGGCACAGCGTGGATTTTACTGTGGCTAATGAAACCTGGTCCCCATGGACTCCTGTCCAAGGCCTGCCGAGCATCAGAGTAGAACTGGGCTTCAGGGTTCTGTGTGGGTGACTGCTCACGAGTAGACCTTCAGACCTTTTCCCCATGGGACCTCCACATGGACTTGAACCTTTACCCTTTCATTGAGTAGCCGAACAGATGGCCCCCTGGGAACAGTGAACATGACAGGTAGACAGACCCATCTGACCTTGGGGCCGCTGTCTGACCTTGGGGCCGTTGTCTGTTCCTGCAGGATGTGCAGCATGCTGATATTGATTACATGGACCGGAGGAGGGACTTCACCTATGACCCAGTCCACTACAAAGGCTTCCCTGAATTTGCTAAGGAGCTACACAGGAATGAACAGAAGTTGGTCATCATTGCCGTATGTGACCCCCCTCACCTCCCCAGCTCCCCACCTTCTCTTCACCACATCCCCATTCCCAACCTTCCTCCTGGGTCTCTAGCTTAATGCTAGCTGCTTCTTTGTGTTTCCCCTCTCAGGACCCAGCCATCGCCAACAACTCTTCCGCCAGCGACCCCTACGACACCTATGCCAGGGGCTCGGCTATGAAGATCTGGGTGAATACTTCGGATGGAGTGACTCCACTCATTGGGGAGGTAATTGAATGGGGCTGGGGGAGGGGCTGGGGGAGAGAGGGAGAGAGAGAGATGGACTCTGTTTTCCATGTCCAGATGCGTGTATATGTTGTTGCTATTATAAGCCATTGAGGTGCTGCCAACTTCTGGTGACCTCATGCAGCACAGAACTGGGTCTGGTCCTCATGGGCTTGTGCCCATGGTTGCAGCCCCTGTGTCGATCCCGCTCAGCCAGGGTCCCTGTGCTTCACTGGCCCTCTGCTTGTCCGTGGTGGGGAGACACTCACCCTTCCATGCCCATTTTCTGCCAACCACACTCCTTTCATGTGCAAATCCCTTTGATAGTGGTTTACACAGCAGCCACTTCCTCACCACCCAGTGACTCCTCAACTGACTGTGTCCATCTCCTGACCACACCCTCTTGCGAACACTATTCTCGAATGGCCCCCATCCAGTGACTTACTGATGGGACAATCCAATGGAAAGGTTTTAATCTTTGTGCGGCCCCATTTCTCTGCAACACTGGATACGTTTGACCACTTCTCCCATCTTTGTTTGTCGCTGTTTTCCATGAAAGTGTGATCTGCTGGTCCCCACCTAATGCTTCAGACGACCCTCTCTGAGTGCCTGGTGCTGGTGAGGAATTGGAAAGGAAAGGCGTAGAGAGCCCCAGAGGTGTAGGGCTCACCTGGTGATAGGCAAGTCCGACTTGGAATGATCAGCTGGAAGTGATGTGGTGTTCCCCACCTTGAAGGAGCCCTGGTCATGCAGGGCATTATGCGTTGGCTGTTAGCCATGAAGTCAGAGGTTCAAGCCTACTGGCTGCTCTGTAGGAGAGCGATGAAGCTTTCTGCACCTGTAAAGATCTTAGAAACCCTAAGGAGCTGCTCTTCTCTGCCCTTTAGGGTCGCCGTGACCCTTGGCTAGTCCTAGAGTAGAGACTAGAGAAAGCAGGAGGGAAAGATGAACCAGTGTTGAAGTCTGCCAGGCTACACACTCCCTCTATCTACGGACGTTCTCATTCAGGACTAAGATTTAAAACAAACAAACAAATATAATACATTTTTCCGCAAGCGACTACCTGTCTTTCCTGAAGCTTATGTTAAGCATTCAGAGAGCCCAGCATTCCTCCTGGAAGAAGAGCTCTATTCTTGGGCACCTCTGCTAATGTGGTTATGGCAGGAACTTTAATTTGCTAGTACTCGATTTTACCCTACGTCCAATGCATTTATGCTTATCAGTTAGTGCATCTCCTTCCCCTTCAGGTCTGGCCAGGGAGAACTGTGTTTCCGGATTACACCAATCCCCAATGTGCTGTCTGGTGGACAAAGGAATTTGAGCTTTTCCACAATCAAGTGGAGTTTGATGGAATATGGATTGTGAGTTTTTTAAAATATTTATTTCGTTATTGTTGACAATATACACAGAAAAACATGTACCGGTTCAACACTTCTACAGGTACAAGGTGACAGGGTGGTATGTGACATGGACTATAGCCTGTGAATTTCCATCCGTTCTCATCTGCTTCCTCTGCATAGTTCCTCCCTGGCTAACGTAAACTTAATGATCTCTGAATTCCCTGTCAAACCTTCTGTGTTGGGTTGCCAATAGAAGATGGTGAGTTCTTCTCAATTGGCTTCTTCGTCTGCTTTGTGAATATCTATACTTTGGAGTCGGGGAACATAGGGTGAGACCAGAAAGTCAAGGGGAAGGGAATACAATAAGGCTTAGGTTTCTCTATCTTATTTTTCAAACAGTCTTAACAAAGCATGTTAAGCTACATGTTGATCCATGTAGCTCTGGATCGACGTCCGAGTACGAGCTCGTATTCGAGCTGGAGGGGAACTCAGAAAGGTGTGCGGATTTCCTTCCTTCCTTTCTCTGGGTCCAGCCTTTCTGCTACAAATGATGAGCTGACTTCCCGATGGGTTGTCCTAAAAGAGGCTACATACTCCCCTCCTCTCTCAAATCCATGCGCTGTCCAGTTGGTGGGTCAGGGACTTGGCATTCGGACAAGTTGGACCACAGGTCAGACCGGTGTGTCCACGTGCATGAAAGACCTGAGACTGGAAGACAGAGAAATGTCTCCCATGACATCAAGCAAAAAGACGGGCAGCAGCTGGTGTCCAGCAGAATGTGTGGTGCCGTGTGGCAAAAATTACCTACTTACATGAGAACAGTGGTAAATTCAAACCACACGGAATGCTGCCAAGATTGAAGCAAAGTTCCTCTAAAGTGTCATCAACCAAAGACATTCACCATTTTTCAGAGCTTTGGTGTGTGTCTTGCAGACTCACGGTTGTTACTGCTATGTTGCACATGCTCTCCCATGTGTGTATAGGTATTTAAATATATCTATATATGGGTATATGTATGTATATATATTTGAATAGTAAGAGAAACCTAAGATTCTAGAGCAAATGTATAGAAAATAACTATATACCATATATACTCA
>NW_022103920.1:5271052-5281511 GCF_000313985.2 Echinops telfairi | reverse complement strand
CTTTAGACCTCAAACTATAAAAGCTGTGTTGTGTCCATGCGGCAATGCATCGCAGGCAGTAACACAGCGTGTACAGTTATTGTTGATGCTATATTGTTTTTGTTGACCCTCTTATACAGCTAGTCTACTGTTTTTCTTTAAAATAAATATTCAAAAACATTTAATCCACTGATGCCTAAATTAATGTAATTTTATTGGTATCTATTTTTATTTTGAAATTTACCAGTAGCTGCTGCATTTCCCACCCTAGGCTTATACTTGAGTCAGTAAGTTCCCCTGTTTTTTGTGGTAAAATTAGGTGCCTCAGCTTGTATTTGGGTCGGCTGATACTCGAGTATAGATGGTAATCTGGAATGCCTTCTCTGATTCCTCAGAAGCAAGCAGTCACCAACGGGTGATGCAGTAGATGTGCCAGTGTTTCTCAGTAGTTTCTCGTCCCTTGTTTTGCACGACACGAAGAACGAGAGCAGTTTCTCGTTCCTTGTATCGTAGGACACGAATGAGAGCAGTTTCTCGTCTCTTGTTTCGTAGGACATGAATGAAGTTGCCAGCTTCGTGGATGGTTCCATTTCAGGATGTTCCAGGAACCATCTGAATAACCCCCCGTTCACGCCCCGTGAGTCCTGGTGTGACAGTCCCGGGGGGGAGTGGCGATGTGTGTGGGACATTTTCGGTTCATGAAGATGGATGCGGGTAGGCTGAAGAGAGGTTGTAGGGAAGTGTGCAGAGGGGAAGGCAACCCACAACACACCTGCTTTCCTAAATGAGACGGAAATCCAAAAGGGACAGTCATACCCCCACCCCACCCTGCAGCTTCAGGGAAGGCCCAAGCAGGATTTGCTGCAGACACCTGAGATGGGTGGTCAGCTGGTCACACTTGCATCAGCACGCCCTCGGCTGAGTATTTTCCAGAAGGGAGATCAGAATCCAGGTCTGGGCTGCAGGGGAGGGCTGAGCCCAATGACGTCCCTCCTCTGTGGGAGGAAATGAATGAAGCCAGAGTGCAGGCCCAGGAGTTCAGGGTCAGGGCAGCCAGCACGGTCCTAATGAACTTTGGTTGAACTTTGATCAACTTATCAAAGCTGCCTCCCAGGGTGTGGATCTGGACTCGGGCCCTCTTTAGCATGGGGACAGAACTACAGGCCCACAGCCAATGGTTTCTTGCCTGAGAAAGGAACGGAGCTTCTAGATCACAGCGTGTTAGGGAAGACTTCCATTCTGGGCTGCAAATGGCTTCTAACAGAGAGGCTGGAGGTCTGGCCCACCCAGAGGTGCCTTAGAAGAAAAGACTCCTCGCACAACCTGGAAGAGTAATGGAGCAAGGGGGTGGGGCTAGGCGAGTGCAATGACATACATGGGGACCAGGAGCAGCTGTGGAAGTGTCCTGGCTGGCCAAGCAGGCCAAGCACTACAACGGCATGGTGACGCGGCCTCATCCATGAAGGTGGTGCCAGCTCCATGAACCTCTCTCCTATGAAGACCAAAATCTCCTCGCTGTGGCCTACAAGAATGCAGTTGGTGCCAGGCGCTCTTCCTGCAGGGTCATCAGCAGCACTGAGCCCCAACAATGGCTGATGGAAAGGAGAAGAGGTTGAAGAAGGTGAAGGCTGAGCGGGAGAAGATTGAGAAAGAGCTGGGGACTGTCTGTAAGGATGTGCTGGCTCTGCTGGACACATTCCTCCTCTAAACGGCACTGGTGTTCAGTACGCGAGCAAGGTGTTTGACCTGAAGATGACAGGTGATGACTACCTGGACCTAGGAGAGGTAGCTTCAGGGAAGCAGAGAAACTATGTGTAGCAGAGGTAGATTCAGGAAAGGCAGCTTCGGAGGCTGCCTTTGAAATCAGCAAATATCCCGCGCAGCCCACACATCCCTCTGGCTAGGTCTGGCCCTCCACTTCTCTGTGTTCTCCTGTGAGATGGGATCCAGCAGGTACCCCAGCAGGCTGGCCTCCTAGCCAAACATGCCTCTGATGATACCATAGCTGGACATTCGCAACCAGGATTCCTAGACGGACTCCCCACTCATTGTGCAGTTGCTGGGAGACAACCCCATTCCCTGGACGGGGGCAGCAGGACAAGGATGCGGGCGATGGCCATTGAAGATCCCTCAGGTCCCTGCCTCTTTCTTCACCCACCACCCTGTCGTCACCCAGTCACAAGCACTCAATATCTAGTGCCAGCCCATCTGTGTCAGCCGCAGACCACTGGGGTCTGCTGTCCAGGTTCTCACAGGCATTGCTGGACGGATGGTTGCTTTGAGGCCTCAGGAACTCGGGGTTTTTTTTTGCGGGGGGTGGGGGCTCTGGGGAGGCTTGGTTGTGCAGACTAGCTCATTCTGAAAGAGGCCTTTCCCTATGCCTAAGGATCAGAAAATCCTGGCAAAGGGAATGTGGACATTTGGAAAGGCAAATTAGCCAACACAGGCCATAATTGATATGTAAACGACCCATTTCAAACAAGCTGATAGTGTTTTGTGAAGCAATGCAACTTGGGCACAAGAACATGAACCCACCCCCCTCTTTCTTCAGCTAATGACAAACTGTTTCAACCTGTGGCTCACGACCCCTTTGGTGGTCAAAGGCCCCTTTCACAGGGGTCGCCTGATTCATCACAGTAGCAAAAGTACAGTGATGAAGGAGCAACGAAAATCATGTTATGGTTGGGGGTCACCACCACGTGAGGAACTGTATTCACGGGTCTCGGCACTAGGAAGGCTGAGAACCCCTGTAGTCAGCGAAGCTGATAACAAAGAGACAACTGCCCCTTCCCGTCCACTTTGTAATAAACTATTTAAGTGAAGGTTCAGTACAGCCTCGTTTTGCCTCTTTAAATTATATGCGCACAAATCTTTTCAATGCAATGCCTCTGAAGTTTTGGTAGCTGTAAGTTGTTTTTTTCTTTTTCAGTGAGGGTTGTGATTGTTTAAAAATCATGGATTTATTTTTTTGTAATTCTGTGGCTACTGTCCTTGCATATCCTGACAGCGCCACGTGTGCTAAGCCATGTCGATCAAGAAAGTGATTTATGAAAGTCTATAGAATTTAGACTTCTAAGTTAAATGTTTTGGAATCCAGTGGGTAGATAAATTGCTGCTTTGGGGATAGAAGATGGAGGAGGTGGAGGAGGAGGAAGAGGAGAAGGGAGTCTTGATCCCACAAATCAGCCATTAACAGCCCAAAGAAGCCCAGTTCTACTCTCACATGCACACAGCTGCCAGGAGTCGGATCGACTCCATGGCCAACGGTTTGTATATTTGGCTGGTCTGTTCTGACGAGAGGACAAGCAATCATGGGCAGGTGAGCCAGAATCCAGGGCTGAGGGGTGTGAGTGGCAGCTAAACAGTTCAGATTTCATACTTTTGGTCACAGAAGCTACTTGCATTTTAAGGCGCTGAGCTCAAATTGTTTTGGATAGATTAGAAGATAGGCCAGAAGTAAACAAGCCACTGAGAAGCTCTGGCGATAATGAGATTAAAACAAAAAAGATCCCAATGGAGTTTTGAGCAGGGCTGTGTGGGGCTTTGGGAGTGGACAAGAATAGATGAAGCAAAGGGGGGTTCTGATGTTACTCTTTCTGAGACGTGATCAGGGAAGAGGTGGGAACAGGCATACATTTATGCTTTCTTCCAGTCCTTGATGACGTGACCTAGCTCGTCAGGAGGAGTCAGCTTCCGCCTTGAGTCTAAGTAGATCCTTTTGGCTCCCCATGCCCATTTCTAGTCCCAGACGGGAGAGGGCATGGGGCCAGCACAATCCATTTGTTATAAGAGCAATGAAATATAGTGAGAATGTAGCAAGACTGAATGCAGGCTGGCCATGACCCATGCTGGCCCAGCAGAGCACCATGTGATTTCTGCGATGGCCAAGGGGAGGGTGTCCCTGCTTCTTGCTGACACCCCACTCTTGCTGTAGATATCCTGGATGGGTTCCTGTACCGCATGACCCTCTGCCTGGACGCTGTGCAGGAGTGGGGCAAGCAGTATGATGTCCACAACCTGTACGGCTACTCGATGGCGATCGCCACCAATGAGTAAGTCCAACTTGCTGTAGACTGAGTGCACGGTCCAGTGACCCATCCTTCCAGGTGTCAGGTGACCCATGTACATGTATATTTTTTAATCTGGAAGAATAGAGAAACCATCTGGCCCTTGGAAAGATGGGAATCCAATTAAAACTGTTGAATGTATAAAATGAAGGAAAGAAAGGATGGATGGATGGATGGATGGGTGGGTAGATAGATGGTGGGTGGGTGGATGGATGTTACAAAGGTTGGGAGAAATAAGAGTGAAGTAACATGTCCAAGGTAAAAGAGCTCACAAATAACAAAATCAAATTCCAAGTTCACTTCTGCATGAATCCCTGGTCCAGGGTTTTCTCCTCTGACACCTTTCTAGACAGGAGTGCACAGGAGGTGCGACTCAGCCCCCGTGTGGTTGGTGGTTGTAGCTACTTGCTCAGCATCCTTCTACTGAGCTTATCTGCCTTTCCGTAGTCACATTCTGTACTGAGGAAAAGACACAGAACGTCCTGTACTTCATGACCACTGGGACAATAGGGACCCAGACCACACACACACACACACACACACACACACACACACACGAGGTCACGGGAGTAATTGTACCATTTTCAAAGTTCTTGGAGAAATTCTATACTCAACGTTTTCAAATATATGTGTATCTATAGACTCTCAATTAAAAAATATATAAAGGAAACATTTATGCGGCTGATAAAAGCACACACACAATTTTTAAGTGTGCTTCCTGACGATGAAATGATTACCAAAGGATTTCCAACTCGAAGGAGTTTGCTTCCTACCGGCTGTTCATAGAGCCACTTCTGTGAAGTCACAGAATACGTGTAATGTATTTCTTCAATGAACTTTGGATACCTCTACTTTCTAGGTGTTTCAAGGCAGCTTGTGAAATTCTTGGATATTATGGGGTTAATGTAAGGTGGCCAGATGTCCCACTTTTGGCGGGACAGTTCCGATTTCTAACAATTTTTCCCGCATCCCGCGGCGTTTTAAAAAAGTCCTGATTTTCTGAAAGAATGTATGACAAGCTAGGGTATACGGTTTTTGGCTGCCATGTGGCTATTTCGCCAGGATATGAGTTTTATCAATGATGTCCCGCTTATGTCCTGCTTTACCAATGCTAAAATCTGGTCACCTTAGGTTAATGGTATCCATAAATGACCTCAAAACAAACACAAACACACTCACTGCTGTCGAGTCAGTTAGAGTCAATCTTTATGGGATCAGACAGTCTCATCTTTCACCCACCAAGGGGCTAGTGGGTTCAAACTGCTGCCCTTGCAGTTAGCAAGTAACCCTGTACCACCAGGGCTGTTCCTCATTTCTCCTCATAGCCACGCCCACTCTACTGACAGAGAAAGAGCTTAAAGAGAAGCTGGTCCTTGGTAGTGAGGCTGAACTTCCTGGGCCCAGACGAGCTGGGTCGCGCATGGATTCACCAACTCTTTCTGCTTCTAGAGCTGTCAAGAGCGTCTTCCCCAATAAGAGGAGCTTTCTCATTACCCGCTCCACTTTCGCTGGCTCTGGGAAGTTTGCTGCCCATTGGCTGGGGGACAACGCAGCCACCTGGGAGGACCTTCGGTGGTCCATCCCTGGCATGCTTGAGTTCAACCTCTTCGGTATCCCCATGGTAAGTGCCCAGCCCCAGTCCTCCTGTGAATCTCTATATCCTCAGGAAGCTCCCCTCTAGAACGTTCCACACCGTGAATCTCAGCTCCCTTGTGAATCTCCACTCCCTTGCTCACTGAGACCCGGAGTGCTAGATCTGGGGAGTGTGAGTGCGTCATCCACCCAGAAGGTGTGGGGAGCAAGGACTTCATCTGCATCCATAGGGCTCTGATACCACCACATGTTTGCCTTACAAAGATGAGGCTGCCTCGAAGTGTTATCTCTGGGACAGTTCTCTTTGAGGAAAAAAATCCAAAAATTTAAGAGTGTTTTTTACATATAATTCACACATCATACAGTTCGATGGTTTAAACATATTAAAAAGAGTTGTGCAATCAGCACCTAAATAAATGTTAGCACATTTTCTTCTTTCTTGTATTGTTATCATCCACCCCCAATTACCACCGCCCCTGCCATCACCCTAAGGAATGATATAAATGCAGGTACTCTCCCTATCCTGTATTTCATATAAAGAAAAACATGCCAAACAAAACAAAACAAAGTAACAATCATAACAAAATAAAATAGAGGGAAAACCTCAATCGCAAAGAAAGCAGGAAATAATAAAAGTGAGAATACATTTAAGCTGGGTCTAAAAGGAGAACAAATGACAAGGTGTTAAAATTTAACCTAGCTGCATCTACTGTCCACTTTCCAATACACCCTGTCTGCTCACGCGGAGGGGTCCTTACTGAAACAGAGCATCTATGCCGACAAGTGCATGCCTCACTGCCCAAGGAGCTGACAGACTTCATGAGCTGAACTCATTGTCTGTGAACCCAACACCCAGATGAGTTGGGATAGCATTGACCAGGTGCTTTGAGGGTCTTTGAGTTAAATCCAGCATATACAAAGGGGCTTCACAAATTTGGTGGAAGAATGGAATAGAAAGATAATGGAATTTTCCCATGAACTTTTTGAAGCCTGCTCCTGTGTTCCTTGGTCTTCTCCTGTGTGCTGGGCCCTGAGCTAGATCTCATGCTGAAGGCAGAGCCATGCACATAAGAGCATGCAGTTGATGGGGACAAGATAGATATGGATCACTACATCCAATGATCAAAGAACACCATAAGCTAAGGTGCAGGTGCTAACCAGGATGCACGCTTTAATGCTGAGGGAGGTTCTGAGACAGGAACTCACTAGCTTGGGAAAATGACGCAGGCCAGGGGATCAGGAGCGAGCCAGGAGGACTTAGTGGGAAATATGGCGCTTGAGTTTGCCGTGAGAAGTGGGCCTGTTTCATCAACTGATCGGGGAGAAGGTAGTTTTAAGACTGAGAGCCCCCGGAAGGAAAGGCATGTTCCTTGTATTTCTCTGGGAATGGTGTGTAGATATCCCTGGGAGGCAGGGTGGAAAAGGATGTTGGAAAGTTGGGTTGGGACCATGCTATGAAGAGCCTATAGGATAAACAGCAGGGAGAACCTGGGAGGTTTCCAGCAGGTAAGTCATGGGTTAGAGTCCGGCTTCCTCTAGATCAGTGGTTCTCCACCTTCCTAATGCCGCAACCCTTTCATACAGTTCCTCGTGTTGTGGTGACCCCCAACCATAAAATTATTTTCGTTGCTGCTTTATCACTGTAATTTTGCTACTGTTATGAATAGGGAGACTCCTGTGAAAGGGTCATTTGATCCCCAAAGGGATCGTGACCCGCAGGTTGAGAACTGCTGATCTAGAGGGGCCCTGGGGACACAGCAGTTCAAGTGTGGGGGGCAGTTCAAACCTACCAGTCACTCCCAGGGACAGAGATGAGGCATTCTACTACAGTCAAGATAAAAAAAAAAAAGATTTAATCTTAGAAACACTAGGTAGCAGTTCTGCTCTGTCCTGCAGAGTTGCTGTGAGTCAGACTCGACTTGATGGTAGTGGGTTGTTTTTTTTTACTGAACACAAATGAGGAAGCCTAAGGGTACTCTGGGCCGTGGGCCAGCAAGGGTGGACATGGGCCTAGCCTGCTCAGTCAGGGCCCTGGTGGCCAGAGTGGGCAGGCCCCGGTGTGTATCCTACAGGTGGGTGTGGACATCTGCTGTTATGTGGTGGGACCTCTGCTGGGAGGTCCCTGGTGGTGGGATGCGGAGGTGGGGGGATACGGAGGTGGTGGGATATGGAGGTGGTGGGAGAGGTGGCCCATGGTGTATGTCCTCCAGGTGGGCGCAGACATCTGTGGCTTTGCTATGAACGTGACCGAGGAGCTGTGCACAAGGTGGATGCAGCTGGGGGCTTTCTACCCATTCGCCCGGAATCACAATGGCCAAGGCTACAAGGTGAGGCTCCCAGGAGATGTGGCCCACAGAGACAGGGTGGACTTTAGCACGGCGTCTGTCTGTCCTCACCGGGGACCCGGTGGAGTGATCGCCAACAGAGTGCCACTCTCATGCTCATCTGTTGACTCGCTGGTAGCTGCCCAGGCCTGGTGGGTGGGGTGTCCTTAAATGCCCTACCACCACCAGGGACCAGGTGCCCTCGAGTCAGCTCTGCCCCAGGCACCTCCACGTGTGTCAGAGAGGAAGTGTGTCCCACAGGGTTTCCAAGGGCTGACTGCTTTGGAAATCTATAGCCAGGCCTTTTTGCCCAAGATGCCTCCAGATAGACTCCCACCTCTAGACGTTTGGTTTGTAGCTGAGTGAGTACATTCAGGGCACGCGCTCTCTCTGCTGTTGGCGTCTCCCAGGAGCTCCCACCAACTTCTGTGTGCTTCACCTGCGGCACTCAGCCTGTTGAGGAAGTCGGACATGTCCAGATGACTCCGGTTTCCTGAGAATAATCCGAGAGCTAAAGGGACGGAGCGCGGGCTGGGCGTTCTGACCTCCCTGCGATACTCAGAACCCGTGCAGAGCGGGAGTTCCAGGATCCTGGGCGAGGAGGCTCTGTCTCTTTCTAGAAGTGCTTTATGGCATGCTGGGTGAAGGAGGGGTCCCAGAGCAGACCGGTTTTCTATCCAACCGCGCTTTGCTCCATGTCGTTGACTGCCCTTCCCTCAACGCCACTTCGCTCATCCCACCTCCTCCCGAGTCTCCTGGCTCTGTTCCTCCTTCTTCCCTAACCTTGTGAACTCTGTGTTTGGGCAAACGCAGCACACTGGACCTCAAATGGCTGCTGATGCTGAGGTGTGCGTGCCTCCCAGGTGCAATTGTTCTTATAGTTCAGTCTAGCCCAGGCCGGGTTTCCTTAGGCTGTGCCAGGGTATGGGTCCTCAACAGTCAAATGCGTCCTTAGGAGTGACTTTGTGATTATGAAAAATAATACAGACAGACAGACAGACAGGGGAACACAGGGGCTCCTTGTCCCTATGTCAGGACCGAGAGGGTGAATGTATTTTCTAATGGGTATGTATAATGGGGCTAACAGATCTTTCAAAAGGCACACACGTCATAGAGTGAACATGTTACATAGGTAATGGGTAATATCATAAGCAGATAGCACAATGAATAGGCAACGAAATGACTCAGCTACTTGATCTTGTGCTATTTGACTTTGGATGCCCCTGAGTCCTCTCCAGGGGAGCAACCTATGATTTTTCTGTATCAGAAAGAGATGTCAGATGAGGGCTTGTTATCTTTTACAGTGGGTTGGGCGATAAAACCTCACTGCTCTTATCTACAGGTAACTTTCAGGCACGTCAATAGCCAGATGCAGGAATGATTCATCTTTTGTGGTCGCTCCTGTATGACAATTCCTTTACGGGGAGTTGTTGCAGGGATTGTGTTCTATCATGCGGCTGTGTATCGACATTTATTTATATCTCATAACCTGGAGGGTCTTCCCCCACCGGAGTCGGCTTTCCAGACCTGCGTAGAGGATTTAGCTGTGTGACATTGTCCGTTCACCAGTGTTGTGCATAAGGTCACTGTCAGTCGGAACTGACTTGACGGCAGCTAGCAACAAGAGCAGTAGCATTATTGGGCTGGGTAACTGCCCAATGCAGGGTAACTGCCGGGAAAGGGGTCTGGAGTCCTGCCAGGGCTTCCTTGATGCCAGAGCCAGGCACAATTGTCACCCTGTGTGTTGCAGGACCAGGACCCTGCCTCCTTTGGTACTGACTCCCTGCTGCTGAAGTCCTCCCGGCATTACCTGAACATCCGCTACACCCTGCTGCCCTACCTGTACACGCTTTTCTACCGCGCCCACACCCGAGGAGACACGGTGGCCCGGCCCCTGCTGCATGAGTGAGTCCCCCGTCAGGTGACATCTGAGCAGGTCCTTGCATTTTGCAAACGGACACAATCCTAACCAGCTACTCTCGGGCGACCCCGAGTTAGGGTGACCCCCATGTGTCAGAGGAGAACTGGGGTTCCAGAACCCGGGTTTTAAAATCAAGTTGCCACGCCTTTCTTCCGAGACACTTCTGGTGGTCCACCAGCTGCTGAGCTTGTTAACTGTTCGCCCCACCTGGGGGGCTCCCACCCTGAAGCGCCCAGTTGGCTTCTGCAGGGGGACTGCTGTCTGGAAGTTGCTCAGGGGGTACAGGCAGGGTGCATGGCTTGGGCCCAGGTGGGAGGTGCCCTGGACTCAAGCACCTGGCCTCAAAGACTCAAGGGCTGGTCATGTTGGCCCTCACCTCACGGTGTGCCTGCGGCAGCTTCCTACCTTCTCTGACCCCCTGCATCCTCTGCCACAGTCTATAGGATGAGGAAGGTCTCGTCCTAGGAAAGCGCCTTGGTGGCTCAGTGGGTCATGCATTCAGCTGCTAACCACGAGGTCAGCAGTTCCAACCCTCCGGTCTATCCATGGGAGGAAGATGAGGCTGTCTGACTGCC
>NW_022103920.1:5266985-5269707 GCF_000313985.2 Echinops telfairi | reverse complement strand
CCCCCCGTCTGCCTGCTGGCACACACTTCCTTCTCCAGGATCCTGCTCCTCAGGACCAGCCAGCTAGGGCACCTGCAGGCAGTAGGGCAGTAGGGCACCTGCTTCTTCCCATCCATTCTCTCTGGCTCGAGGAAGCAGAGACCATTCAAGAAGTGGTGGATGCCCTCTCGTTGAGAGTCAGATGGACCCCAGTGTGCCCATTCCACCCCCTGCCAACCAGGGGCCATCTGATCTAGCGCCAGATGGACCCGCCGAGATGTGTGTAAATGGGGGCAGTGACCTGTCAAGATGGGGTGCAGCACCACCTCCCTTTATGGGTCCCCTGCTGGAAGAGTCCATAGGGCAACCCTCGCCAACTCACTTAGCGGGCATCTTTCTCCACGATACGAGTGGAAGTATTGTGAGTTCCTGTGGTGCCCCTGCACCCCCCCCACACACACACACACCGTTTCCTGTGGGTCACTGCTTGATTGTGTGTCTGATTCCCGGAGAAAGGCAAAGTTGAGAGTCAGAGAAAAAAGAGTCCTGCCCTTGGGGCACTTGGGAGGGTGCCCGGGGAAGGGCCTGGGCGCCCCTTTGTCCTGCGCAGAGCCTCACAGACAGTTCCTCTTCTTGCCAGGGTGCCCTACAAACTCAGGCGTACATGCCCGATGCCGTCTGGTACCACTACGAGACCGTAAGTATCTGCACCCTTATAGGAGTATCTCGCTTGTTTCTGGGCCTCCTCTGCAGAGCAGGGAAAACTCAACCCCCCTGCCCTTGAACGACTCCGACTCACAGCGACCCTGCAGCACAGGGCAGAGCCGCCCCTGTGAGTTTCTGAGACCTGACTCTTGACGGGCGTAGACAGCCTCGTCCTTTTCCCTAAGGAGCAGCTGGGGTTTTGAACTGTTGACCGTGTGGTTAGTTCGATGCACTGGAAAACCGAACATCCCACAGGGCTTCCCGGCCCGGAGCCCACCGTTTCCCTAAGGCATGGAGCCTGCTCAGTGTTCAGCACTCAGACACAGCTGGGGTCTGGGGAGCTGGGAGGCTCTGGGTGCTGACAGGCAAGCACAAAGGGGGCAGGGCCCTTCCCTTGTCCAGGACTCTCCGCTCATGTGTGACCGAGGCAGACACTGCTGTGCCAGCCTCAACCTTTGTGCTGTGTGGTGGCCATCTAACTGTGGACACTTGGGGTTGTGGGCCACTGTGGGGCATGTGTGCTGACCCCCATGTCTGTGCTCTGCCTGGCACACAGGGGGCACGGGCGACGTGGAGGAAGCAGCAGGTCGTCATGGAGTTGCCTAGAGACAAAATCGGGCTTCACCTGCGAGGAGGCTTCATCTTCCCCATACAGCAGCCCAGCACCACCACTGCGGCCAGGTACTGCCCTCCAGCCCCAGTGCTGGGGCCAGCGTGCCTGGGGAGGAGGCTGCTAGTGTGTGCGTGCGCGCGCGCACGTGTGTGTGTTGGGGGGGGTGCTTTCACACTGTCCCTCGGGTTCTTTGAAGCCCCTTTGAGGATACGGCTGACTTGCACGTACAGACTTGATGGCAGTAGTTTGGTTTTGGGTTGTGGTGGTCCTGAAGTTCACCCCCAAACACTCTGCCTGTCAGGGTGGTCGGCTGTCCTGGTCTGCCACCACAGTCCCCACATAGGGCTCAGACTCCCATGTGCTGGGCAATCACTCAGCCCCTCAAACCAGGCCACTTGCCTCATGCCCTGCTCAGACTGGTCCACTCAGCCATAATACCGACAGCTCACTCATCCACATTTCTAGGCAGTGGGACCCACGCCCACTACTGTCTCATTTGCTTGTTTGTTTGTGTTTAGCTGGAATGCACTTGATGGCAGGGGCTATTTCTATGAGGCAGGACTGCTTCAATGGCCATCCTTTTTGTTTTACTGAGCCAGAGCCAACTCTACAGCAGTGGGTTTGAGAAGTGGACTGGCCGTCGGCACACAAGGAAAGGGCTTCAAAAAGCTCATGGAAGACCTCCCATACTTTTAAATTCCACTTCTCTCTGCAGGACTAGTTCCCCCTTCTAGACTAGGATTTCCAGAGCTTCGGACTTCCTTTGCCAGCAGTGGGCCACTCTCACTCGTGTCTGAAAGAGACAGCTTCTCTGGCTGTCCTGCTTGGCGTACGGTCCACTCCCCCTGGCATCAGCACGCAGGCCCTCGGCGCATCTTCCCGCTGTTATCTAGTCTCTTGTTTGTCTAAGACTGTGGTGTCTCCTGGAGGTTCCTGTTAGAGGACAGGTGTCCAAGATGATCAGTGGGTGTGACTTGAATTAGCTGTTGATTTTCAGGATCGTCAGATCTGTGGCCTGCTTGCTTCTGAGGCAGCCAGTGTGCTAAGCTTTATGCCACTGCCCTTTCTCTTAAAGGGAGACAGGCCAGATGCACCCATAGCTGGGACCTTCCCAGGAGGACAGGGCAGGGGCTGGCATAGTGTGGAGAAGGGCCAGGTGTGGGGGTAGGGAGGGCACAGGCGGTGGACAGGCCTGGGGGGAGCGGCCGGGGCCCTGGCCCACACCTGAGCGGCGGTCTCTGTGGCCCGCAGGTTCTACAACGACAGCAACACCTGGGATGTGCACCGGCAGTTTCTGTGGGGGCCCGGCCTCCTCATCACCCCGGTTCTGGAGCAGGCAAGTCTCCCCGGGGGTCAGTCCTGATCTCTGTGTTTCTCCCTGGCCCTCGAGACTGTCCTCCCTCACCACAGCCTCTCCCAACACTG
>NW_022103920.1:5264965-5266885 GCF_000313985.2 Echinops telfairi | reverse complement strand
CACACACACACACACACACACACACACACACACACACGAACACACACCCTTCTTTGACTCTGGCGTTCTAGCCCCTTGCTCCCCTCCCCTCCCACCCACACCTGGGAATTTCTGAAAGGATTTACTGCATTTTTTCTTGACACCAGGAAAGCTTTGGAGACTGGAGGAGAGGGCTTGGGGTGGGAGGGTGGATGGTGCTCATATTTTCCTTAGAACCTTCTTTACCACCGGAATTCTCCCTTTGTAGGAGCCCTGGTAGCATAGTGTTTACCAGTTGTGCTGTTAACTGCAAGGTCAGCAGTTCAAAACCACTAGCTGCCCTGTGGGGGAAAGATGAGGCTTTCTAATCCCGTGAAGAATGACAGACTCTGAAAATCACTAGGACAGTTCTACCCTGTCCTCAAGGGTCAATCTGAGTCAGACTCCACGTGATGGCAGCGAGTGTGGTTTGGGCAGATGGTTCATGGAGCTGGTGGGCCCCAAACCCACTGGCATGGAGTGGAGTCCGATGCACAGTGACCTTGCATAGGGCTTCTGAGGCTGGAGTGATGTGCATCTCCCTCCTAAGGAGCGGCTGGTGGGTTTGAAGTGCTGACCTTGCGGTTAGCCGTCACCCAATGAGTCTAGCCCAACGCCAGCTGGCATCTTTGTCTGTGTTGGCCCTGCTGCAGGCTGTGTGGCACATCTCTTCCCTAAATTGAACATCTCACCCCGTGACTCACTGCTTGAAGTCTTACCAGCTTCCAAACTCACTGTCATTGAATCTATTCTAACACACAGTGTCCCTACCGGACCTGGGAGAATGGCGCCCATGGGGTCCTGAACTGTCACTCTTCATGGGTGTACAGAGCCTCATCTTTCCCCCACCGAGCAGCTGGTGGTTTCGAACCACTCATCTTGTGGTCAGCAGCCCAATGTGGGACCGCCATGCTACCAGGGCTCCTCTTTAAGCCCAAAGTCTTGACTCAGTAGCGCATGCGGATCCCACTGCAACCTCTCTGCTCGGCCCTCAGCCACACCTCCATTGCCAGCCACACCCCAAACAGTCCTCATTGGACAACCTGGCCATCTGCACCCTCGGCCCCTCCCAACACTCTTCAACCGGCTCCTCCCTCTGCTCCCCTCCCCCTCTAGTTTATTGTCCTCCTTTATTTCTGTTGTCTTGACAATATTTGTAGCAAGGACACCCCAGGAAATCAATCGCTGCTGCAACCGTTCAGGGTGCGGATGGGCCCCGGTCCCCATTGATGACGTTATTCAAGTCCCGCGACCGTTCCTGCCCCCCTTTCCGAGTCACCCGGGGAACCCAAGCTCACTGCCCCTCAGCTTGTCATCTCCCCCTTACTGTTCCTGTGGTCGCATACAGACCGTTCCCCCAGGGGACGGAGGCTCAAGGCAGCCGCACTCCCCTCCGTAAGTGACGCGATTGTTCGCTTCAAAGAAGACCCAGAGGTTATATCTGATTTTAACTGTGAGGTTTAAAGATGAGCCCCCGATGCAGTTCGTTCCGGTCTGGATTCCACTGAAGTTGTGGTCCACGACTCTCTCTCTTGGTCAGCATGGGTGTGTAGCCTCTCCGGTCAAAGCTTCCAGTCCTGGTCTTGGGCCATCGGAGGCAGTTGTTCACAGAGGCGGCTAGCCACACATCCCACAGTCTCCCTCCCCTTCCTCCTCCTGTTGAGGCCTGGCCTTCCTCAACGGGTTTCAGATCAAAGCCAGATTTCACCTTCAAGAACCTTCCCCAAAGCCTCCAGCAGAGGGCGTGCTGCCACTTCTAGCTTTCTGGTAACTTTGTATCCAGCTGGCTTTCCACATTCTCAGGCTGCCAGCTACAGGTACTTAGGACTGCTTGCTCATTCATTCATTCATTTTAACCATTTTATTGGGGGCTCTTACAGCTCTTACAATCCATCCATCCAT
>NW_022103920.1:5260757-5263100 GCF_000313985.2 Echinops telfairi | reverse complement strand
GTGTACTTTGCTGAGTGTTAGTATCCCATGCCAGCCCTCGTGGACCAAAAAGATTGGACTCATAGACATACTGATCATAAAGGTCAATCCATCTTGTCCATGGCTGCCGCCCTTTTCACTGCCCCTGCCATTTACCAAGCATGAGGTCCTTCTCCAGAGGCTGGGTTCCATGTCCAAAGAACGTGAGATGGAGTCTTGCCATCCTTGATTTTAATACAGATGTTTTATCCTACCACATCCTACCCTCTCCTCTCCTAGCACCACACCATCTCCCTCTCTGTCCCCTGGCTAAGGGACTTAAACAGAAGGACACTTGTGAGAGCCGGGCAGGGTTTCCTTCTCTTGCACACTCAGTGGTGATGAGTCAGAGCTGACTCCCTGGCTCACAATGACAACCGTTAGGCTGACCATTATGCCAGATGGTGAGTTTAATCTCCAGATGTGAAGGGTGGCCGAGGACCGGACCTCAAGTTCCACCACAGAGGCTGCTTTTGTGGAACTGAGCCACCAGGCCTTTCTTCTGAGACACTTTAGGGTGGACTCGGCTCTCTGACTGGGCCACTGTTGACTAGTGCTGCCCTCCCTACCAGGGGCTCCCTTGTGTCCATGCCACTTCTGCGTGTGTCTGCGCCACATCTGCTATGGGGGTCTCTTGGTCTGCCCCTTATTTTCTGACACATCGAGACACCTGTAGAGAGGGACCTGTGTTGGGGCACATCTGGGATCAACTGGCGTTTTGGTGGGTCCGTCCTCTGGTTGACCTAGCTGGGCCCTGCACCTTGGGGGTCACTGGCCACCCTCTGCTCCATGATTTGTCTAAGCTGTCAAATCATCCTTATAATTGTTTTGTCCATCAGAGTTGTGGAGGCCGGGGGTGGGGGTGGGGTGACTGGTTCACCTTTGAGGCTCCAGGAGTCCATAGCTGACAGATGGGCGTTAGGGCTGGGTGGTAAAGGAAGTCGGTCATTTTGTTGAAGGCCGAGTCTGGCTTGCTGGGCATGGGGATGTGGGGGGTGCTTGATGACCCTGAGAGCCTATGGAAGGGACAGGGAAGGTGCTGAGGGTAAGTAAAGGGGGGATAGGGTGCATCATGAGTGTCAGTCGGGGGTCCCCCACCCCTTGCATTAGACGTTAATAGCAGTGAAGTGGGGGAGGGCAGTCTCCAAAGAACACTGCAGTTTCCAACCCCGACTCATATGCCTTTCTGCATGTCTGCATCCGGCCATCTCTCAGAGGGAGCGTGCTTCCTGTTCCAGTTCCAGAGCAGGTCATCTGGAAGTTCTCATTTCCCAGGCAAACAAAGGAGTAACCCATCACAGACAGAGAGTTACCACATGGGGTCACCCCCAACTGTGGTGTCTGACTGTTTTCTGCATCAAGTTGGTTCCCAGGCAAGGAAGACATTACACACTTCCCCCTTCACACTTCACACACACACACACACACACACACACTTCACCCACAGGTAGTGGCTCTGCTCAGGGTACCCACAGTCTTGTCTTCCCACCCCTAGCAGCTCCTGCTGAAGCCACCCCCGTGGTGTCTCTGCCACTTGGACTCTTGCCTCCCACGTGCACTTTTCCCTTGTTCTCCAAATGTCGCAGGCTTTCAGCCTGCTGGGGCATTATCAAGACCAGAGAAGGACTCTCTGGCCATCCTGCCTCTGGGCCTGGTGAAAGGCAGCCTCCTGCCTCTGGGAACTTGCCCCTTCCTTTGGGATTGGGTGTGTGCACTCCCAGCTGCGAGACGGCATGCTTCCTTGTTCACATGGCAAACCTTGTTCCTTACAGTCGACGGAACCCTCTTGGCCTGATCATTGCCCTTGATGACAACCAAGAAGCCAAAGGGGAGCTTTTCTGGGATGACGGGGAGACCACAGGTGAGCACCTCTACCAACACCCAGGCGCCTTGGTCCCTGGTGCCTTCACACCTGCAATAGTGGCTCTGGTTTCTGATAGGGGCACCTCTGAACCCAAACCCAAACTCACTGCCATCGAGTGGACTCATAGCCACCCGATAGGACAGGGTGGAACTGCCTTTGTGGGTTCCTGCGATTGTCCCTCTTTACAGGAATAGAACGCTCCATCTTTCTCACAGATGGAGGAAAGACAGACCCTTAGAATAACCCTTAGGATTCCACCACCGTCAGCATTATACAGAGGGTGTCATTGTCTTGTCAATGGGCACTGAAAGCAACGCTGGCAGGGCCATCCTGCAGTTCAATGCATGCCTCTCTCTAGTACACTCAGATCGCTCCTGGCAGTGTGGTGGGGAGCTAGCCGCTGCTGTTGCTGATTGAGGGCGTGCTCATGCACACCGACCTCATGTACCGCGGGAGGAGAC
>NW_022103920.1:5244945-5260657 GCF_000313985.2 Echinops telfairi | reverse complement strand
TCTCCAAATGTCGCAGGCTTTCAGCCTGCTGGGGCATTATCAAGACCAGAGAAGGACTCTCTGGCCATCCTGCCTCTGGGCCTGGTGAAAGGCAGCCTCCTGCCTCTGGGAACTTGCCCCTTCCTTTGGGATTGGGTGTGTGCACTCCCAGCTGCGAGACGGCATGCTTCCTTGTTCACATGGCAAACCTTGTTCCTTACAGTCGACGGAACCCTCTTGGCCTGATCATTGCCCTTGATGACAACCAAGAAGCCAAAGGGGAGCTTTTCTGGGATGACGGGGAGACCACAGGTGAGCACCTCTACCAACACCCAGGCGCCTTGGTCCCTGGTGCCTTCACACCTGCAATAGTGGCTCTGGTTTCTGATAGGGGCACCTCTGAACCCAAACCCAAACTCACTGCCATCGAGTGGACTCATAGCCACCCGATAGGACAGGGTGGAACTGCCTTTGTGGGTTCCTGCGATTGTCCCTCTTTACAGGAATAGAACGCTCCATCTTTCTCACAGATGGAGGAAAGACAGACCCTTAGAATAACCCTTAGGATTCCACCACCGTCAGCATTATACAGAGGGTGTCATTGTCTTGTCAATGGGCACTGAAAGCAACGCTGGCAGGGCCATCCTGCAGTTCAATGCATGCCTCTCTCTAGTACACTCAGATCGCTCCTGGCAGTGTGGTGGGGAGCTAGCCGCTGCTGTTGCTGATTGAGGGCGTGCTCATGCACACCGACCTCATGTACCGCGGGAGGAGACGTGGCCCCTTCCCCACTGCCTTCGTCCTCACTGCTGTGCTGGAGGTCCTGGTGCCAACCCACCGTGGGGGGAGGCTCCTCCATTCACTTTCACTGCCCCTCCCCTGGACTAGATCCTCTGCCCCACAGTGTGGGTCCACGTGTCTCAGTCTTCAAAGGCATACCCTGCTTTTCAGCACTTGCAAGTGGTCTTGTGCAGCAGATTGACCCAAGGCGCTGCAGTGTGCTCTCCTGATGGCTGTTTCCGTGAGCATGGGGAGTGGCTGCCAGCATGCTAGCACCCGTCTTCTCTCATCTCCGCTTCTCACTCCGACATATTCGTCCAGTGGGGCGGAGTTTGGTCCTCTGTACATCAAGTTGTAACCTGTCCGTCTGCAGGTTGCAATCCTGGATTTTCCCCAGCAAGCACTCCCAGTCCTCCCTTTCAGCCAACCAGGATCAGCCGTTGTTTCAGTCTGTCATTCCTAGGGTCAACACGAGTCGGAAAGACCCAACGGCTCCTGGCAGCAACCATAATCCTGTAACAGAAAGGATGCATCCAGCTATGCTTGCTACTGCCTGACCGCCCCACCCCTGCCCCACCCCCCATGAAACTAGCAAATCCTGCGACTCATTCTCTGGAAATGCGTAGCTTTGCTTGAGGCATGTTCCCAGGAAGCATTTGGAAGGGACCCTTTCCAAGGCTATGGCAGACAGTGCAGGAACAAGCAGTGGCTTGACCTTGGGCACGCTGACTGTCACCTCCTCATTCCCAAGATGTGGCTCTCGTTGGGAGGGGGAAGGAAAACTAATATCCCCCCCACCCCCCACAAGGGGCATCTAACTGGTCTTCCTCTTGCTTTCAGATACAGTGACTGGTAGCAAGTACCTCTTCTGTGAGTTCTCCGTTTCCCAGGTGAGGAGCCGCATTCTCTGATTCTACAGCGTGGGCATTCATCTGACTAGCTGTTCAAGTGGGCCGGCCAGTTAGAGGGTGGCTTCCTACGCATTCGCCTGTTTATTTATGGAAAACATGCTCTTGGGACCCAGCCCAAATAGCATACCATTCAGTAGTTCACCAAGACGCACTATACAGTCCTGACCACAATGGATGTTAGAACAGCTTCATCTGCAGTTTTTAGATGCAGGTGGCCCATACCAATTTAAGTCCCGATAATTGAACCACCTACTTGGCAAAATGAGGGCATGGTGTGGATAAATCAAAGTTAGTGCTGCTAAGTGCACTTTATAAACATGTCTCTCTCTGAGAGCGCGTGTGTAAGCATGTGTCCTGATGTAAGATATATCTATTGTGTAGGGGTTATAAAGTGTGAGTATGTTTGCATTCCTTGAGCACAGGAATATTTTAGCAGAGATAGTTAAGAAAGAGACATTTGGGTACATAGTTAGGTGAATAATTCTCAAGTCTACCTAGCTTGAGAATATGTAGGTGGGTATTTTGTCTGATATAGGTATTGGGGAGACTTGATGATCTGTAGTTGATTATTTGGCCAGTGGTAGGTATTGGGGAGACTTGATCTGAGGTTGATTGCTTGGTCTAGGGTAAGTGTTTTGTCCACCTGAAGATCCATAGCCGGGTATCTGGACTGTGATAGGTACTTGGGCCACTTGAGAAATTGACATGTAGCCCTTTTGCGTATTTGTCTTGCAGAACCAGTTGGCTGTGAAGATTGTGCAATCGAACTACAAAGACCCCAATAATTTAGCATTTAAGGAGATTAAAATCCTTGGGACCAAGGAACCTACCAACATTGTGGTGAAACAGAACAACATCCCAACTCAGGCTTCTCCTAAAGTCACCTATGACACTGTCCTCCAGGTAAAATCCTGGTTTGGGAGCTCTTCTGCCTGAAATTCTTGGTAGCCCCAAGGGTTCCTTCTCCCAACGTACACGGGCCCTGAAAGGACCAGAACCCCACTGTGGGGGGGAGTCTGAGGGGTGGGAAAGAAGCTTGGAGGAGGGACCACAGCTAGGATGAATGAGGAGGGGCGGAAGAAGCCCTATGGCTTAGTGGTTAACGCTGGGCTGTGAGACCCACAAGGTCACCCATTCAAACCACCAGTTGCTTTGAGTGAGAAAGACAGGCTTTGTGCTCCTGTAAAGAGTTACAGCCTTGGAAGCCCACATGAGCAGTCCTACCCTGTTCTCTAGGGTCACTGTGGGTGGGCATCAACTTGATGGCGGTCAGTGAGTGAGTGGGTGAGTGAAGGGTGAAGGGTGACAGCTGGGGAAACCCCAGGAGCAGTTCTAGTTCCACCCGGTCCTGTAGGGTCGCCATGAGTCGGCATTGCCTCGATGGCAGTGAGTTTTGAGTGAGAGGACTAGAGTAAGATCAAGTAGCCCTTACACCTTTCCCTCCATCGCAGCCCCTCAGACCTTTCTCCCTGACAAGAAATCGCTTTGATGCAGACAAGGGAGCGCAGTTACCAAGCAGGGAACAGAAGTGTAGACAAGGAGCTTCTCCAGGCTGCGGGTTGGTGCTAGAAAATTCAAAATGGGAGGTGGAAGGAAGCTCAGTACATGGAGAGTTTGACGTGAAGTTGTTGGTATTTCACTCCAATGAGATAGACTTCTGAGTCAATGTGTACATTGTAAAGAAATATTTCAAAAGAAGTTTATCGCCATAGCTCATGGCTACTGCTTTCACTGAGTCAGTGTCCTTGAGCCCATTCTGACTTGTGGAGACCCTGTAGGCCAGAGTGGATCATCCCCTGGGGACCCTTAGGCTGTCAGATTTACTGAAGCAGGCAACCATGTCCTCCCTCGGAGCAGCTGATGGGTTCGAACTGCTGACCTTTCGGTTGGTTAGAGGAGCCCAGGTACCAAAGACTGCCCTTGGGTGAAGCCAGGGTCACTGAAAGGGTGGACGTTCTGGTCCATCAAGGAGAAAAGCCTGGTTTTCTACTTTCCCAAAGATCAGTCATTGAGGACCCTTGGGAATCAAGTGGGCAGCAACTAGATCTTACCGGTAGTGCCTGAAGGAGACAGCCACACTGGAGTGAGTTCTCAAAGGGTTCGGTGAGAATTTTCTTGGGGAATCATGAAAGACTAATGCCTCACTTTAAACTCTTTACCACCACCCCCAACTCAAAGAATACTGAAAAGGAACATGGTTTTTGAGTCCCCCGAGGTTGTCAAAAATGCCACGCTGATGTCCTGCAAGTTAAAGAGCACAGGATCCGTTGGGGAAGCGTTAGAGAGATGGACACACCAAGATGAGGGGGTCTATCAGGGAGTAACAGCCTCACGTCTGGACATTTTTTGTCCAAGAAAGGCCTCTATGAAGTTGTTGTAATGATACTTTCCACCCGAATGATTGCTTTGCCTTTGTGGACTTCTTCTTTGGCACTTGGATTGTTGAGAGTCAGGCTGGTATCTAGTTCCGGTGTTACAAAAATCGACAGCTCTTGTCAGACCTTGGCTGGAGGATCAATGTCCTTGTCCCTCCCCATCCTGACAGGTCGCCACCATCACGGAGCTTTCCCTTGTTCTGGGGGAAGCATACACCGTGGAGTGGAATGTGGATCGTATAAATGACTCAGAGAAAATCAACTGCTACCCGGATGAGCACGGTGTTTCTGCAGAGAACTGTGTGGCGCGTGGCTGCGTCTGGGAGGTAAGCCCGAAAAGGTCGCTCCAAGGAGGCCACCTTAGAAATAGAATGTGGAGGGGGGCATGGAGCTCCTCAGGTGACCCTCTTGGACATCAAGTTCATCTGTGGTGTTCATGAGCCTCACACAGGCAGCCTTGGACCTCAACTGCTATAGACCTCTAGCAGGCAAGGACCCTCCAGGGACCCTGAGCTTTAGCTGGACATGAAGAATGGGTGGGGGAACAGGAGTGGGGTGGTTTTGCCAAGAGTTGTCCAAGGAAACCAGGAATGCCAGTGTCTTATGTTGAGAGCAGGACGCGGCTTCCTGGTCCCATAAAGATGTGCAGACCCCACGGCCCTATCTCAGGTCCGACATGGGTTTGGTTGGGGTTTATGTCATCATCCTGCCAGAGACAGAAGAGACCATCTGTTTCCTTAAAGATTTGTAGCCTGGAAACCCTAGGGGACAGTCCTACTCTGTCCTCCAGGGTCACTATGAGTTGGAATTCACTCCATGGCCTGGGGAAGGCCCTGGGTTTGGGCTTGCCTTTAGTTAGGCCATGACTAGTTGGTCTATAAGCCAGTGAGGGTGGGTAGGTGGGTTGACATCCTCTGCTTCCCATTGAATTGCCTCCCTCCTGGTGATCCTTTTGCACCACACTCAGCTGTGACTTGGCCTTCTGACCTAGGAGTCTACCACGACCGGAGTCCCCTTCTGCTATTTTGTCAACGAGCTGTACTCTGTTGGTAACATTCAGTACAGTGCTCTCGGGGTCACCGCCGACATCTCCTTGAAGGATGCTCACCATGCCAACGCCTTCCCTTCCACCCCCGTGGCCTCCCTCCGCCTGGCTGTCACCTACCACAAGAATGACATGCTGCAGTTTAAGGTCAGCTCAGTAGGTGTGGTTGCTGTCATTGTTAGCTACTGCCAACTTGGTTCTGACCCCTAGCCACCCCGTGCTCGGCACCTGGTCCTGCCCCGCCCTCACGGCTTTCCTGTCTTCGTGCCCTCTGTTGCTGACACTGCGTCTATCCATCTCATCAGGGGTCTTCTGTTTCTGCAGCTCCTCCCCTTTCCCAAGCGAGGTGTCCTTTTCCAGGGACTGATCTCTACAGACAACACGTCCACAGTACATGCGACAAAGTTATCCTTGCTTCTTCTTTTTTTAATTTTTATTTTATTTTATTTTATTTATTTATTTATTTTTATCCTTGCTTCTAAAGGGCGCTCGGACTGTCCTTCTTCCAAGACAGACCCGTCTGTTCTTTGGGCGGCTCATGGCACGTTCAATATTTTTCCAGCAGCACCATCATTCAACTGCACCACCTCATCCTTGGTCTTTCATATTCAGTGTTCAACTTTCACGCATGTATGACGCCATTGAAAATGCCATGGTTGGGCTCAGTTATACCTTAGTGCAGCGGTTCTCAACCTTCCCAATGCCACGAGTCTATCATACAGTTCCTCATGTGGTGGTGACCCCCAACCATCAAATTACTTTTGTTGCTACTTCATCACTGTAAGTTTGCTACTGTTATGAATGGTCATGTAAATATTTGATATGTAGGATGTATTTTCATTGTTACAAATTGAACATAATGAAACATAATTGAAGCACAGGATTAATCACAAAACAATAGGTAATTATATATTGTGAAATATTTATGTGTTTTCCAATGGTCTTAGGCGACCCCTGTGAAAGGTCATTCAACCCCCAAAGGGATCATGACCCACAGGTTGAGAGCCACTGTTGTAGTGTGTATAGCAAACCACAACAAGGGTCCACCAAGCACTAATAGTGGGTCCACCAAGTACCAGCCATAGATGTACTAAGTGCCCATGGAGGGGTAACAAATAGTGGCAGTGGGTCCACCAAGTACTGACCAGGCCACTTGCAACTCCATTTGCACTTTGTTGGGAGCCAAGCTTGCTGCTGTTCTGTGGGTTGCAGAGTGGACTCTAACCTAGGGGCCCTCTGGAGCCCCCCAAGCTTTACAGAAGCAGTGGCAGGTCTCTCCCCTCAAGCACCTGATAGATTTGGAGGACCCAACTCTGGGTTTGCAGCTGACTGCATCATCACTTCCCCCAGGAGGGCTCAGGCCAGAGGAGCATGGCAGTTATGTAAGGGAAGCTCGTCCCAGGCTGCTGTCACCCACGGGGGCTGAGCGCTCTTCGACCTTGTCTGGTGTAGGCCTGGTGCTTTTGCTATCTGTGCTCAACAGAGCAGGCACCTGGTGTATTCCTGGGCTTGAAGCGAGCCAACCTGTTTGGGTGTCCAGTCTTCGCCCTCCGGGACACACCTGTGTCCCTCTGCCGATGGTTCCATACCTCTTCCACAGTATCTGCCTCTGGTGTTCGTGCTTTCTCCACCTGGCATGAGTCCACCCCCTTACTTTGCACATTAAAGGTTCATCCGGCCTCTTCTCCAGGACAGTGCCCAGGCCCCCAGCTCACTGCCTGCCTTCCATGTGCTCTGTGTCAGCACCCATCATGGGCTAGGCAACCCCGTAGAGCTACCTGTGTGGGTTTCCAAGATTGTAAATCATTACAGGAGGAGCAGGTGGTATTTTTCTCCAGAGGAGTGACTGGTGGTTTTGAACTGCCAACCTTGCAGTTAGCATCCCAACGTGAAGCCCACCATGGCAACAGGGCTCTGTCCACTAGCAAACTCTGATGAGACTCATCTGACTTGGCCCTTTGCAGACCAACACGTGGACACAATTAAGCCCGTGGGTGCTGAATGCCAATGGGCGTCCAGTGTGCTTACCTCTGATGACCTCAAAGCCACCACATTCTGCTCAGGGTGTGGGATGCAAAAGGCTGGTTCTAACCTCTCCTTTCCCCGGTCCTAGATTTATGATCCCAACAACAGACGTTATGAAGTCCCAGTGCCTCTCAACATACCTGCCGCGCCGTCCAGCACCCCTAGCGACCGGCTGTATGACGTCCGCATTAAGGAGAACCCCTTTGGGATCGAAATCACCCGGAAGAGTACCGGCAACATCATGTGAGTGGCTCCTGTCCTTTTGGGAATAGATGCTTCCCCGGAGGTGCCCCGGCTCGAGCCAGGCCCCTACCTGTTTCCACACACATCCACTCTGCCTCTGCTTTCTTCGGGGCTGTTCTTGTGGGGACCCCTGAGCACCCTGGGAACCGTGGCGGAGGCCTGTGCATGGGCCTCCCCTTCATCGGCCACATTCTCCAGGCACCGCAGTTGCAGACAGAAGAGGATGAAGCCTCTCTTCTCCTGACGAGAGATGACAATAAATAACACAAGCCAGGAAGTGTTGAAAGTGATGGCCGCCAAGTAGGACAAAGAGCAGGGCACTGGGGGCTTTGGAGGGAGGCGACGGCGTATGACACGGAGCCCCAGGATGCAGTGGGTTAAGCAGTGGGCTGCAAACAGAAAGGTCAGCAGTTCGAATGCACCAGCCAGTCTGGGAGAGAAAGAGGATGTGCCTCTTCGTCCATACAGAGGTTCAGTCCTGGAAGCCCTGTGGGGCAGTGCGACTCCCGCAGGATGACCCTAAGTCAGATTGACTGCCGGGCAGTGGCTTGGGGACGACTTCCGATGCTGTGGCCAGTGATGTTCACTCCAAGGAGGGGACTTTGGAAATAGGACCTGGGTGATGGAAGGAGCTCCCCATGTGGAAATGGGGGGATGGGACGGTGGGGGGGGGGAGAAGAATACTCAGATGGTGGAGCAGGTGAGAGTCCACGGCACTGGGGAACTGGAGGTGGGTGGAGCTGGACCGCCAGTGATGGGGTGGTGTTGGGGGATGAAGCTGGGTGTTAGGCCGGTTCCAGGCCAGAGGTGGCCTCGAAGGCTCCATGGGACGTGGGATGGCGAAACTCCTGGAGGACTGCAAACAGAGGAAGGAGAGGATGTCGTGTCCTTGCCGTTGAGCCCTTTCTGCAGCGTCGACCGCGCTCCATAGCATCCTCATAGCTGTGAGCGCCCAGGGGCGGCTCCCTAGCTGTTACTGCCGAGACCTCTCTGCATGGGTATGAACTCTTAGCCTGTTGGCTAGGTGTCCACATAGTGCTGACCCTGGATGCTGTGGGGACGGAGAGAGGAGGTGAGGGCTGGCACGGAGGGTTTCTGTGGAGGAGAAAACTGGAAGGACGTGGTGATAGGAACAGAGAGTCAAAGGAGAGCTGGCCTGGCATCCTTAGCAAGGGGCATTGATGCGGTTTTCATCAGAGGGAGCAGGTTCTGGCGAGGGTGAATCAAGAGCGTTGCCATCCTTGACAGGGAGCTCTCTGACTGATGTCTTCCTCCAATCTACCCCTTGTGTTGCAGTTGGGACTCTCAGCTCCTCGGCTTCACCTTCAACGACATGTTCATCCGCATCTCCACCCGCCTGCCCTCCCCATACCTGTATGGCTTTGGGGAGAATGAGCACCGGTTCTTTTTGAGAGAGCTCAACTGGCACACGTGGGGCATGTTCTCCCGGGACCAGCCTCCGGGGGTAAGGACTCCCTGCTCGGCTCACTGTGAGTGGCCACAGTCTGCCTTTAGAAAGGCGGCCCGGTTCCCACGCTCCATTGTTTCTCCTGGATTTCATGGGTGGCCCGGAGAGGGCGGGGCTTATCTTAGCGGTGGCTTTCTGTTGAGTTAGTCTACTGACCTCCCACCCCTTCTCCTCCTGTGGCTCCTCTAGTACAAGATGAACTCCTACAGTGTGCACCCCTACTACATGGCGCTGGAGGCGGACGACAGTGCCCACGGGGTGCTCCTGCTCAACAGCAATGCCATGGGTGAGATTGGGCGCCTGCCTGGCTCTTCTGTCCGTGGGTAATGTTGGACGTGGTGGCCGAGTTGTCTAGCCAGTCAAGTAAATTTAAAGTTATTATCAGATGGATAGTGAGGTTGTTTTGTGTGTGCGTGTACTGCTGTTTGTTTTGTTTTTATTTTCTCTGTCCTTTCTGGTTAGTTGAGTTCTGCCATAGGTCGTAAAATGAATGAACCCCATTCTCGTTTGACAAACATCAGTTACGGAGGAATAATGCTGCCCAGCAAGGCTCACGCATTCTCCCTGGAGGTCAGCCCACGGGAGCTGTCTGCATCGTCTGCAGTAGTGCAGCAATAGCCCTGCGCACTCGCCGTGGGGTGGAGTGTGGGGAAAAGGTGTCTGGAATACAGAAAAGCCTTAAATCCAGGAGTGTGAGAAACGGTGCCTGGAACAGCGGGTGACATCAAAGGAGGTCTACACCTGAGTTTTGAGAATTGTATTCATGTCATTGGGGGTTGAGTTAGTTAAAAAGTGTGCCTGGGAGCTCTCAGGACTTAGGGTGTATCTTCTTGTGAGTCTTAAATGAAACGTTACAATAAGACCTAAGAGTAGAGTGGAGCAATCAGCCCTGCAATGAGGTGATACAGCGCCCGGAAGGAGGAAGAAAGAAAGGCAGAGTGGGAGCCCCTGTAGAGTTTCACTTACCGCCAGCAACTCTGTCAGGGGCGATGCACACTGCCCCCTCTCAGTTCTCTACTGTGGAGGGCCCAGGGAGACAAGAGCGAGAAGGTGCAAAGTCCAGGGGCAGTACCCCATCTTGGAGGCCTCCAGCGTGGTGGGTGTTCTCCTCTGTTTGCAGATGTGACGTTCCAGCCCTTGCCTGCCTTGACATACCGTACCATAGGAGGAATTCTGGACTTCTATGTGGTCCTGGGACCCACTCCAGAACTTGTCACTCAGCAGTACACAGAGGTGGGTGAGGACATGATTGGCACCAAGTATTTATCCAGCACATCTTAGGCACGTTTATTTTATAGCTCTTACACGGTAACTAAGCGTGTTGACTTTTCTGGCTATTCTATCAGATAGACGATAGAATAATGGGCAATGAATACATTCGAACACCATTAGGTTTGTAGCCTCTCTAAACATTGCAGAATAATTGACGTAGTGGTGGTGATGGCGTTGATGATGGTGGTAGTGGCGATTATGATAACAATGGTGTTGGGTTGGTGGTAGTCGTGGTGGTAGTGTTAGTGGTGGTGGAAGTGGAGGTAGAAGCAGTAGGCGTGATGGTAATTGTGGTGGTAGTGAAGTAGTGGTCATGATGGTGGTGTTAATAATGGTGCTGTAATGATGGTGTTGGTAATGGTGTTAGTAGTAGTGATAATGTTAGTGGTCATGGAGGTGGAGGTGCAAGTGGTAGCAATTGGAGTGGAGGTGGTGGAGGAAGTGGTAGTGGTTTTAGTAATGGTGGTAGTGGCGATGGTAGTGGTAATAATGGTGGTGGTGGTGGTATGGTGATGGTGGTGGTGGTGATGGTGGTGGTGGTGCCGGTGGTGGTAGTGGTGATGGTGGTGGTAATAATGGTGGTGGTGGTATGGTGATGGTGGTGGTGGTGATGGTGGTGGTGGTGCCGGTGGTGGTAGTGGTGATGGTGGTGGTAATAATGGTGGTGGTGGGTGGTAATAAGTATGGTGGTGGTAGTTGTGGTAGAGTTGGTGGTGGAGACGGTGGTGGGAATAGTAGTGATGGTGGTGGTGGTGAAGATGGTTGTGATGGTGGTGAACATGTTCACGGGGAAGACTGTGGCGGAGATGGAGATGAAGATGATGCTAGTGATATGGGTGGCAGTGGAGTGCTGCTGCTGAAGATGATGGTGATGGTGTGAATCCCCACGAGGTGAGAAAGGGGAGGTGGTGACTGTCATGGGAGCACCAGGCTCTTATACAATACCTACTGCATGCCAGGTACTGTACACCCTTTGACTCATTCAGCCCTCACAAAAAGCTATGAGGAAGGTCACAATTAATTGCCCCAATTTACAGCTAAAGAAACTGAGGCACAAAGAACTTGTTTATGTTTTGTTCACAGCCACACAGACAGCTCGGATAGGAGACTGTATGTTCACTAACCAGGCTTTTTGCCCCCAGTGCCTCTGCTGTCGATCAGGAAGCTCGGCTGTCATTGAGACGGGAGTAGGGTCCAGGATTTTGAGAGGGAGACTGAGAGAGAGTGTTTCTGGGGCTTCCCAGTGGCTGGGCACCCCCTGGGTTTCTCTTTCACCTTGAATTTGTGGTTGCCTTGCTCAGGGCACTGGGACCCCTTCTGCATACCTCATGGACATCTTCGGTCTTTCTTGAGTACTGACCTTTCTGTCTGCTCTCTAGCTGATCGGCCGGCCTGTGATGGTGCCTTACTGGTCCTTGGGATTTCAGCTCTGCCGCTATGGATACGCGAATGACTCAGAGATTGCCAGCCTCTACGACGCAATGGTGGCCGCCCAGATCCCCTACGTAAGTTCCCGTCCGTGGGCTGCCTGCCTGAGCTGTCATCTCGTGACTAATCATCCCTGTGTCTGGCTTCATTCATTTGGCTGGGTGTGTGCATCTCTCGGGTTTGGGTTGGTGGAGTTCTACGCAGTTACAAAGGATCCTGGTGGCGCAGTGGTTAAGTACTCAGTGCCTAACCCAAAAGGTTGCAGGTGGGAACCCACTGGCCGCTCAGTGGGGGGAAGACGTGGTCATGTGTGCTCATCAGGATCACAGCCTAGGAAGCCCTTGGGGGCGGTTCTACTCTGTCCCACGGCGTCACTGGGGTCAACATCAACACCATGGCCACCTGTTTGGGCATAAAGCTACCAAGTGTTTTCTCATGTGAAATCCCATGGAGCCCTGTGACACCGTGGGGTCGTTGTGCCCCCAGTGGATAGGGAGAGGAGCCCCGAGTCACCGGGATTTCCTGGAGGAGGAGTAGTATGACCTCCATCTCTCCGGGGCTCTTGCTGCCAGTTCCCTTCTTTCTCTCTCCTTCTCTTTCTCTTACGTGACGTCACAGCAATCAGACACATGCTCCGTCTACGAGGAACAACGAGCCCCCAACGAGTACTTTTTGTTTAATTAAAAAACAATCACATGTAGTCACACCAACCTAAGTGTCAACCTAAACCAAACATGAACACTTCTCAACCCAGCTCACCACTATCTCTGCAGCCATCGTGGGACTGGCTTCCAAAGGGAAACACCCAGAAGCAGCCCCTCTCTTCCTTGGAGAACAAGGGGGCTCCCAAGAGCGGGACACTGATCCCACAAGCCAGGCTCGTATTCAAGTTCACTCCATTGACTTTCCTATTGTGCATCAACACTGAGATGGATGGCGGGTTGCACCTGCAGAGTCTCATGCCCACAGTTAAGCGTGGTGTCGTGGATTACACGTTGGACCGATCACCGCAAGGTCTGTAGTTCGAAACTGCCAGCTGTCGTGTGGGAGAAGGATGAGGTTTTCAACTCCTGCACAGAGTTAGGTCTTGGAATCTGCAGGGCAGGTCTTCCCCGTCTTACAGGGTCGCCATGAGTTGGAATCAAGTTAATGGCAGCGAGTCTGTTTTCTCTTTTTTTCACTAACCAAAAGGTTGTTGGTTTGAACCAACCCAGTGGAAGAGAGTGACGATCTGTTTCTGAAAGGTCACAGTCCAGGCTGTCCGGCCATGGAGCCCCCTTCTCCTCTGACTCACGAGGGAGCTCAGGGTCCGAGCTCACTCACAGGTGGCGAGGGGGTGGTGTCTGACACCAGTCAACACTGGATTTCCTAAAAAACCTACGCGTTTCTGCCGCCGGTCAAGTGTTCACGGTTCCACTGCCCTGGTTGTCTTCGTCCCAGGTGGTTGACACAACACTCTCTCCGATCGTGTGCCACTGGGGGCCAAGACCAACCTCTGGGGAGGGAGGGGGAAGGGTAACAGCCTACAGCCTATGTCCGTACATTCAAAAACCTGTGTTCACCAAGCACTTCAATTTCTCCTCACAACACCCCTACCAAGGGGACATTCTCATCCCTCCCTGCTTTCTTTCTTTTTAAAAACATCATTTTATTGGGGGCTTGTAAAACTCATCACATTCCAACCATCCATCCATGTGTCAAGCACATTTGTACATTTGTTGCCATCATCATTCTCAAACATTTTCTTTCTACTTGAGCCCTTAGTATCAGCTTCTCATTTTTCCCCACCTTCCCTCCTTCATGAACCCTTGATAATTTATAAATAACTATTATTTGTTCATGTCTTACACTGTCTGATAGCTCCCTTCACTCACTTTTCTGTTGTGCTTCTCCCTGGGAGGGGGTTATATGTAGATCATTGTGATCGGTTCCCCCTTTCTCCCCCAACCTTCCCCTTCCCCTCCTGGTTTCGCTACTCTCATTATTGGTCTTGAGGGGTTTATCTGTCCTGGATTTCCTGTGTATCCAGCTCTATTCTGTACCAGTGTACATCCTGGTCTAGCTGGATTTGTAAGGTAGAATTGGGATCATGAGAGTGGGGTGGGGGGCGGTGGGGGAGGAAGCATTCAAGAACTAGAGGAAAGTTGTATGTTTCATCGGTGCTAACCTGCATCGTGACTGGCTCATCTCCTTCCTGCTTTCTGCTGATCTAGTTTTTACTATTTTACAACCACAAGTTCCCAAGGGAGGCGAATTCCCGGGACCTGAGAGCTAACAAATGACAGAGCGGGGACTTTCAGGAGTTAAGAGGCAACCGTGTGGGATTCTCCTCAGGTGGCGGTGGGTTGCTGCTGCAGGGAGCCATGGCTCCTGGGACCGCAGCCCCCCACCCGCGCCCTGTGTTCTCCCAGGATGTGCAGTACTCCGACATCGACTACATGGAGCGCCAGCTGGACTTCACCCTCAGCCCCAAGTTTGCTGGCTTTCCTGCTCTGATCACACGCATGAAGCAGGCGGGGATGCGGGTCATCCTTATTCTGGTGAGCCCTCTGCAAGTGTGTGGGTCCCCGTGAAGGGACGGGTGGGTCATCTCCTCCTGGTCAGCCCTCCTCGTGTGTGTGATGTCCGTTTGAGGAGACAGCTTCCTCATTGGCTTTGTCCTGGTGCAAGTGGGGAGGCAGTGGTTGAATGAGACAAATGCGTCGCTCGGCACCTGCCAACATCCCGCCGTGCAGCTGGGAGCTGGGGCCCTCTCTCTGGAGGCCTGGTGTCTGGGACCTCACACTGCTCAGGGTTTCCTCACCTGACCTCTGGCTCATCTCAGGACCCAGCCATTTCTGGCAACGAGACCCAAGACTACCTTGCGTTCACAAGGGGCGTGGCAGAGAACGTGTTCATCAAGGAACCCAACGGTGGCAACATTGTCTGGGGAAAGGTACGACTCATGGGCACCCACTGCCCCAGTGTGGTAGCACTGGGGTTCACCCACAGGGTGATCTCTGGGGTTTAGAGTTTCTTGGGAAATACTTGGTAATTGATAGCCGCTGTCCTCGCATAGACATCACCCCATGCTCTGAGCGTGAGCACTGCCCTTTCCTGTTTCTCCTTACAGGTCTGGCCCGATCTCCCAGGGGTTGTGATCAACAGCTCTCTGGACTGGGACACCCAAGTGGAGGTAAAAGCCTTGGGGGTGTCGGGTGCTGCTGAGGCTGCTGGAAGGCTTGTGGTATCAATGCAGAGAGCCCGCCCCGGGTGTCCTTTCATAGGCAATCCAGCTGCAGGCAACCAGCATCTGACTCCTGATTGGGAGGCAGGTCCTATTGCCTCATTCCTTTCAACCCAAAGGTCCACCATCCAGCCCTTTATGGGCTGTCATTTCTGCCACACTCTACTAACCAAGATGGTCTTCTTGGACTGGTTCCTCTTGATAACACCCCCAAAGGACACGAGACAGGGTCTCGCCGTTCTCGTTGCTAATTCTACTGACGTACTCTTGCCCTCCCTCCATGGTTTACTCCCACATCCCCAGGGGTGGCTCAATAATTTCTAGGGGTTCAATATCCTCCTCTTCTGGATTATCAGCCCATATGTTCCCGTCCCATGTTTCAGGGTCCCAACTTTTCCCCATCAATGCCCTCACTTTAGTATCAGGCACTGCTCTAGATCTGTAATTCAGCTGCCGTTGTAATTCAGCCACTTGCGTGTTGAGACTCTGGACCTGGTCCTCAGCAATGTCAGCTTTATTACTAGAGAGAAGGCGCTCCTTTGTAGCTGCCACAGGTGGAAGCTTTTAAGTCCATTATTTGGCACTTGAGGTGCACTTCTGAGGTTCTGAGACCATCCCCCTCCTTAATCACACTGTCCATTGTAAGACGGACCAGCCAACCAACCTCCCTATACTTGTCATCCTGACAAAACTGCTGGAAAATATCAAACATACGATCACTCAGAGCCTCTCCTTTAACCAGCATTTCACCTATCGGTGGTGATACTGTAGATATTAGCGTTGCTACTTCACATCATGGATTAGTAAGAGTGGCAGACTTATCCATGCCTTTAGGTGTAGAAGTAGCATTATCAGTGCTGTTAAGGCTAATCAAGCTGGAGAACCAATTTAAGAAGCCTGGATTTATGATTTTATTTCTCTAGAACCATTCCTGGTACCAATTATTTTAGACAGGGTTCT
>NW_022103920.1:5229368-5244450 GCF_000313985.2 Echinops telfairi | reverse complement strand
CGCTCTTCAATTAATCCCACATATGTTCATTGGCCATGTTGGCACAATAAACCTACCTATCACAGCCCTGGAGGTCATCTGGGCTGTTCCATCCCATGCCTACCTTTCAAGCCTGGTACCCTGGCCCATGGCATGGCCCCTGCATGGTGCTTAAGAAAGTAAGGGTAGACCAAGAGTTGGGGGGCAGGCGTCTGATCTGTGGGACAGAGGTGGGGGTGGGGGTTGTTGCCAGTCATGTGGACAAGAGGCGGACAGCATCCTGTGTGCTCCTGAAGCTGTGCAGGTGTGTGATGGATGCCACCTTCTTGTCCATGCATGCAGGACATTTCCTTGAAGCCAGCAGGCAAGCCTTAGCTGTGCCCGGATGACCTGGCACAATGGCACACAGGCTTCCTGCAGCCTGAGGTCTCGGGAAATGCCTGTGTGGTCTCTCACGTGTTCATGGGGGCAAATGAATTCTCTGTCTGTCCTCACAGCTGTACCGAGCTCATGTGGCCTTTCCAGACTTTTTCCGAAATTCAGCTATCACGTGGTGGAAGAGGGAGTTGAGAGAAATGCACTCCAACCCCCGGGATCCGGACAAAAGCTTGAAATACGACGGCATGTGGATTGTAGGTGGTGGCAGTGGGTGTGGCTTATGTACGTGTGCAGTGTCTGTGTGTGTCCATGTGATGGGCACTGCCTACCTTTGTGCACCTGTGTGGTGTGCCTGTGTGTGGTACATGTAGTGTCTGTGTGTGTGTGTGTGGTACATGTGGTGTCTGTATGTGTGTCTCTGAGTGGTATATGTGGTGTGTATGTGTGTGTGGTTCATGTGGTATGTGTGTGTGGTTCCTGTGGTGTATGTGTGGTATGGATGTGCACATGTGGATGGGCATTATCTAGTGTTGCATATCTCTGTGTGTGTGCACGTGCATGAGTGTGTGTGGGATATGTGTGGTGTGTAGGAGGTGTGCATCTGCTCTGTGTAAATGGGCTTGTGGATGTCTGTTATCTATCATAGTGTATGCCTATCTGAGGTGTATGTATGCATGTGATGTGTAGGCAGTGTATGTGTGATGTGTGTCTGGGGTGTGCATGAGGTGTGTGATGTGTGGGCAGTGTTTGTGTGGGGTGTGCATGAGGTGTGTGCGGTGTGTACATGTGTGACCATTCTAAAGCGTGTGTCTCCTGGCCTTTGGTCAGGGGGATAACCCTTATCCTCAGAAGCCTTTGGGCACAGCAGCTGTACTTCCTGCATGGGGAAGTGGAGCAGCCTGGCAGTCCCTGCCTATATCCATGCCCTCTGCCCCCCCACCCCCTCAGTCTGAGGTGACCTTTGCTGTCTGGGGTTAACGAATCTATGACCGACTGATTGCTGGGGGCCATGGTGCTCCCCTCTCCCTGCCTGGATCTGGCTGCATGTGACTACTGACTATCAAGGTCTCTCTGTGTTCATGTTTCTAGGACATGAATGAGCCCGCGAGCTTTGTGAATGGGGCTGTCCCCCCAGGCTGTAAGGATCCCACCCTCAATCGCCCACCCTACATGCCAGGTGAGGACCACACATGGACCCTCCATGGGGCATCCTGAGCAAAGGAAGGTGGCTCCTCTGTTAGCCCACGGGACGGTTGGTTGTACCCCGACTTCTCAGGCTCAAACACCGGTACCTGGGGGGCCTAAGACAATGGCCAGCTCCTCCCTGACCCACTTAGTGTGAGGGACTCTTTGGGGCCACTGGGCGAGTTTCTGGAATCCGCTGAAAATCGCTTTGCCGCAGTACTGTCTCCAGTGCCTCCCAACCAGGGTTCTGAGAAGTGTCTGGGTGTGTCCTGATGTCTCTCAGGAGTCCCTGGGCCCCAGTGGGTGGGGAATCAAGGTTTTCCCGTATCGTGAGCTTGGTGGACTTTGCCACAATACTCTCATATCAGGGCAATTATTCTGTGAATTTTCTGGCCTTCAACAAACCACCCCATGGTCCAGGTCTCACAGTAGCCAATGGGCATCCTTTCATGTCTGAGTCATGATCAAAAAGAGGGACACCAAGTGGGATGTCCCTCCTCCTCTTCTCCTCCCCCCTTTCTAGATGAGCCTGCAGGGCAATGCGGTGTCTAACCCTACAGCGACTGATCAGAGTCCTGTTCCCAGACCCAGAGAGGAGGGGAGGCATATCCAGGGCTCAGCGAACCCTTGAGGAGACATCCAGGGAAAAGCAGGGCTGGATGGTTCTCATGGAGCTTGCTCTTTCCCTCAGTTCTGGAGTCCAGGGACCGGGGCCTGAGCAGCAAGACCCTGTGCATGGATGGCGAGCAGGTGCTGGCTGACGGCTCCGTGGTGCGGCACTATGACGTCCACAGCCTGTACGGCTGGGCCCAGACCAGGCCCACCTACGAGTGAGTCTCAGCTCCCCACAAGAAGCCCACCTGGACTGGAGAACCCAGGGAGTGGAGTGCTGAGCCACGATCTTCTCGAACCCATTATCCACGGGTCCTTGTGCGAGGCCGTGCTCATCACTGCTGTCTGAGGCCCCTCCTGCAGCCCTTGGGCAGTCCATCTCTTCCAAAGGGCTCAGATGACCACAGCACTTCTCATTCACTAAGCAAACACACGGAGGGTGTGGAGCCAGACTCGGTGTCTGTCGTCGGAAGCACGGCTTCCATCCTGAGCTGAGCATACAGAGGCAGACACGGAGTCCCGTCTCCTGGGGGATCAAGTGCTGGGGGACGACTGTGACCCCCAGGGCAGGACCCCACCCTCTTGGACTTCAGAAGTGGACCCTCCCTATCGGGATCCTATTTTGCTGGTCATTCTTATTTGATAGTCGACTGGGTTTCCCTTGAATGAACAGTCCCCATCGTGTGACCCCAGAGTGTGTGTGTGTGTGTGTGTGTGTGTGTGTGTGTGTGTGTGTAGGGGAATTACAATTATCCAAAGGAACATCTCCCTCCAACACATAGAAGAAAGTGTGGCCAAGCAGTAATGATATTCAAATGGTTCCTGGCTGTTTCAGGGGAGCCAGAGAGCTGGCTCTTTGTGTACGTTGCCCACAAGTCCTCTCTGACTCATGTTGTTGACCATACACTTTACAGGACTGCCCCAGAGTTTATGGCGGTTTTGTTTGTTTGTTTCCCTTCCATGGACTTGCTGAGTGGCTTCCAACTGCCAGTCATTGGCATAGCACGGAATCACAGACCACTGGTCCCCCCCCAGGCTCTTCCACGGTGCCGTTCTCTTTGAAGCACCGTGGAAAAGCCCAGGGTGTGCTACTATCCCCACCGTCTCCCCGACGTGCCCCCAAGTTCCACGCACCTCCCGTCAGGCAGACAGGAAACTCCTTGTTCTCCTTCCGAGTCTGGAGCTCTGTGAGCAGGAGCTCGGTGGTGCTTCCTCCCCGTCACTGTCCCCACGGATGTCCTTGTCCTTCCACCCAGAGCTGTGCAGGAGGTGACAGGAGAGCGAGGCATCGTCGTCACACGCTCCACCTTCCCCTCCTCGGGCCGCTGGGCAGGACACTGGCTGGGAGACAACACAGCCGCGTGGGACCAGCTGAGGAAATCCATCATTGGTGAGGGACCCTGCCCCGGGGATACCAGGATGAATGAGGAGGGACCTCAGGGGAAGGTGGGTGAGGGAGGAGAAGGAGGGCCAAGGGTCTTGACCTTCCTCTGACAGATGCTGGTTCTCATTGCAGGCATGATGGAGTTCAGCCTCTTTGGCATCTCCTATGTAAGTTCCCTTATGTCCCTCCTGATCCCCAAGCAGGCGGCAACATCTTCTGGCGGTCACTGCATGCGCCTTTGTGTGATTCCTTCTTGCAGACGGGAGCAGACATCTGCGGCTTCTTCAGGGATGCGGAGTATGAGATGTGTGTCCGCTGGATGCAGCTGGGGGCCTTCTACCCCTATGCCAGGAACCACAACACCATCGGGACCAGGGTGAGACAGTCGCCTGCAATTACAACACCCTCCAGGGTTGAGCTACAGGGTTTCCTGGGGGACATCCTCAACATCACCACACCCCTACAGCTCCATGAACCGCACCCCAGACTCCCCTGGAGGAGTCTTCCTCTTTAGGCAGAGTTGGACCTAAGTAGTACGTCTTCCTGGGGAGAGCAAGCCCTTTGGGGACTTCAGGAGTGCTCTCTGAGAATCACTACAACCATTTCTGGTTTAGCTCTGCATGGTCTTCAATGGGAACAAGGTTTTAATGCCTTGGGTTCTTGAAGTTTGCCAGGCAAATTATGAATACAGTGAACCCTCGTTTATCGCGGTTAATCAGTTCTAGACCCTACCGTGATAAATGAAATTCCGCGAAGTAGGATTCCTTATTTGTAAATCAAATATTTTCGTAGTTAGAGCATAGAGGACATGAAAAAACACCCTTTAGTCACCATTACACTCATATTACCCAATTTATTAAACGAAAAAGGGAAAATACAGTAAAACATTTTGGACGTTACAATTATCATTTATTATTTATTATATTATTTATGGCATCTAGTTTACAGTATTACATATTTCACATACAGTATTATTATACATAGTTCTTACAAATAGTGTAATCAATAGCCTATGAAATGACTTAAGGGATGTACTCTACAGGTGGGTCGCCGTCTTTTTCCTCTGAAGGAGCGGGTGTAGGCAGTGGGTGCTGTTACAAAAAAACCGCGATAGAGTGAAGCCGCGGAAGTTGAAGCGCGAAGTGGCGAGGGTTCACTGTACTCTTCTTTCCCCTTTAGAGACAAGACCCCGTGTCCTGGAACTCCACCTTTGAGGACATTTCCAGAAACATCCTCCACATCAGATACACCCTGCTGCCCTACCTCTACACGCTGATGCACAAGGCCCACGCCGAGGGCAGCACCGTGGTCCGGCCCCTCTTGCATGAGTGCGTGTCCACCCGAGTCCCCAACACTTTATGAATCATTCACTCCATATGATCCTGATGACTGATGGATTCTCTGTTCTATTTGGTCCTGCTGACCAGTGGATGTGGTGACAGTCTTAATCATATTAGTATTTTGGATTGCCTCCTGGTGTAAGCCCTCTAAGTCATCCATAAAACCAAACTCGCAGCCATCGAATTGAGGATCATAGCGACTCTGTAGGACAGGGTAGAACTGCTTGTGTGGGTTTCCAAGACTGTAACTCTATAGGACTGTAGCTGTCAGCCTCTGGGGCATAGACCTGTCATGGCGCCTTTAGCACAATGATGACACAGGATAATTCATCTCGATTTGCTTATGCAAACCTCGGTGTGTCTGTGGTCAATGTCTGGGCACCTCAACTTGGACCCACATGAGCCCAGCTGGGGGAAGGAGTGGAAGGAAGACAGCCATTCTTGCACGTAGAGTATCCCTTGGGTAAGTGATGGATGCTTTGTAGGTGGAAACCATTTCCGGAGGTTGGAGAATCTGACCTCATGTCCATACACCAGAACTTCTGCAGTGAAGTATTGCACCTCAGATGGCTTGTCGGGACAGGAACAGATAGCACCCCCATCCTGGAGGGTGAGGGCGAGATCAGGCTGACGGCCATGCGGATCTCTGCCGGGGCTTTGAGGGGGGGTCTCTTCCCTGCCTCTCTCATCTCTTCTGGTGTTGGCCGGCCAGCAGTCTGTAGTCTCCCCTGCTTTGTGCATCACTCCTCTGGCCGTCTCTATCCTCACACGGCTCCTCTTCGTCCAGTGTCTCTCTGTGTCTCTGTCCCTCCTCCTCATGCGTAATGAGAGCACTCAAATGGGATCAGGACCCACCCATTCCAGGAGGGCCTCACGTGAGCTTACTCACCTCTGCAAAGACCTACCTTCAGCAAGCCTTCCAGTGGGGCATGTGATTCAACCCCAAAGAGGCACGTAGAAAGTGGCGCCGTGTGCACCTGACTAAGCTATACTGAGAGGAAGCAGGCAGGGCAGGACTCATAGCAGGCTGCTTTCTGACCTGACCCCAAGCTAGGTCACTCTCCATGGCTTGGCCCTGTCTTGGTATGAGGCCCGACTTGTCTTTGTTTCCCTTTTCCAGGTTTGTGTCCGATAAGAATACTCGGGATATAGACACCCAGTTCCTGCTGGGCCCTGCCTTCCTGGTCAGCCCTGTCCTGGAGTCTGTGAGTGGATCCTCGGAAGGGTGGAGGCCCCTGCTAGGCAGCAGTGGGAGGGGTTGGGCCAGGAGAAGGGGCTGCTCTCAGTCAGGAGATGAATTTCCCGATACCGCTCCTGCGTCCTGGGGGTTCATCTCTCTCCCCTCATTAAACTTCACAGCCACTCTGGGTCATAGGACCGTCCAGAAGGAACAAGCTCTGGGGGTGCACTCGGAGATACGGCCACGTCTCCATCCACTGCGGTGAGGGGTGGGGCATCCAGGAGAGGTCCTAGTCTGTCCATCACAACCCTCTGTGGATGATAAGACAAAACCCGCAGCAGTCAGTGTGTACAAGCTCAGTCTCATCACAAACCCTTCCACCTGAAACGAGGTCCTCAGGCCACACAAAAAAAGTGTGGGGGGGGCTTGGGGGGCAGGGAGAGGAAGAGAGGCCTTTGCTTATTCTTTTGTTGGGGATGACGTCTCTGGTTACAACGTCCGCTGACTGTGTCTGACCCAGATCTCATCACCTGCTTCATATTGGCTGCCCAGCCGATCCTGAAGCTCAGCAGGCCCAGCCATCTCAGCCCAGCCCTTTAGGGAGAGCACAGGAGGCAGGGGGTGGGGTGTCACAGGCCCACGGGGGCTGCTTCAGCCAAAGTTCTGGCCTGCAGAGGCTCTCAGGGAAGGAAGCCATCAGCTTTGGGCAGGCAACTCGTCTCTGTTTGCGGAGGGGCTGAGGAAGGAAAGCTTCAAGAGGGGAGGGAAGTGGGCCCAAGGTCATGTTTAACTCCGCTCCCACGCAGACTGGTTCCTGGGACCTAGAAGACAGATGGTGGTTTTCGGCTTCACTGTGCTTGTGTTTACTTTTAGAATGCGAGGAGCGTCTCTGCCTATTTCCCCAGAGCCCGCTGGTACGACTACTACACGGTACGCTGTCTGCCGGTGGAGCCCGCCCGGGAGTGGGTGGAGTACACAGACAGACATCAGGTCAAACGCTCCTCTCTCGGGGTTGCTGGGACGTGGCCCAAGCAGCAGCTCTTCCTGGCCCGACTCCTCGGGGCCTTCTTCCCTCCCCGGCTCCGTCTCCATCGTTTCTCTGTGGTGGAGTGCTGTTGACTTGGTTTCCACTCACAGGACCCGAGGCAGCACTGCCGGGCAGAGCACTGTGCACTCCTGTAACAGCCTCACTGCAAAGGCGCACACGCTCGGTTGCGAACTGAAGGGCTGGTGGTTCAAGTCTACTCGGAGGCACCTTAAAGCAAGGCCTGGCTGCTTCCATCTGAGAGCTCAGCTCGTGAAGGCCTTAGGGGGCCCAGGGCTTGGGATGGATTGTCTGGCCACTGGTCCTTGCTTTTCTGAGTCGTGTGGTGGTCCCAGGGGGCAGGACCTGCCCAGGGGAGTGAACCTGCTTCCCCAGGACTGTTCTTTCTTCTACCTCCTTCTGCCCTGTGCTGTAAGCTGTCTCCTGGGGGAATCTGCAGAAATCAAACATACAGAACCAAGAAGCAGGGAGCAGAGTCCCCATCTTCCAATGGTGCCACTTTGACACCTGGAGATGTTAGGTCTCTCATGGGAGAAATACCTCGGTCCTTGGCTTCATGCGAGAAAGAATTCACACTGAAGCCTGGTTTGTGATCCAAGTGAGTTTTGTAAAGGCTAGAAGCAGATTCAGGCGTTACAGTAAATGGAACACAAGCCAGAGAGAGAGCGTCCGAGGCATAGCTGGGAGAGAGCGTAGTCCCAACGTTTCTGTCTTTTTCAGGGCTCCTGTTGGAAGGCAGGGTCGATGATACTGGTTAACCCCACTGGCTGAATTAAGCCCACCTGGCCTAGATGGGGTCCCACCCATGTTTACTGGCTTCCTGTCTCAAAGACCTGAATGTGTGCATGCCCTCCAGCCTTAGCAGCTTCAACTTCCTGTAACGGGGGAGGGAGGCTTTGGCGTGTTGAGGGACAGCCCCTCATTGCGCCTCTAGCTTTCTAACAGAGACATTTGGATATGCCTGGAGAGACTGTTGGTGGTCACAACAGGGCTTGAAGAGGAGCTAGTGGCATCTAGCGGGGAGGGCACTACCACTATGGGATGTTGTTAAGCACGCCACAACACACAGGCTATTGGCTCACTGCTAGTTGTTGTCCATCCTGAAGTGTCCGAGGTGCTCAGGTGCAGGAGTGCTCTCTCTTCATGAGGAACTGTGGAAAGGTGATGCTGGGGTGCGGAAGCACCCCCATCCAGCTGTAGAGGCAAGACAAAGATGTAGACCTGAAAGTTGATAGAGGATGCTGAAGATAAGGCTGTGTAGCAGGAGGGAGCCCAACATCAGCATTTTCTGTGAGGTTGTACAGTCGCTGGCTAGGTTGGTAGGGGTGGGGATGGGCCAATGAAGGTGATGGGGCCAAGGTGGGCTCTTGGTGCAATGGACAGTGGAGAAGACTCACGTTGAGGGTGGGGGGTGGTAGTAATAAAGATGAGGGGCATTGTTCAGTCTTCTCTGGTAGTGTGTGGGGACACAGCGTGTACGTGGACCATGGGTGGGCAGGACCCACTCAGTGGCCTCGTGGATCAACTGTTATTGCAAGTCCCAGAGGCAGTGGGTCCTAGCAGGGTGTCATGGTGGCAGGGGATGTCATCTGGCCCCTGGGTGAACATGGAGAGGGATCGTAACGGGAATGTGCTGGATGGACTTGGGTGGACAGCATGACCAGAGCAGCAACACGGGGTGCGGGGATGTTTCAGTTGGCGTGGGCATGGTTATGTGTATGTGTGTATGTGTACGCATGTGTGCACATGTGGTGTGTCTCTGTGTGCATGTGTGTGCGAGAATATGCGCATAAGATGTGTGCTGTATCTTTGTGCACACCTGCATCTGTATCGTCCATCACCTGCCACCTTCTTCTGGCCCCCAGGGTGTGGACATTAATGCACGGGGAGTGTGGAAGGTACTGCCGGCCCCCCTGGACCACATTAATCTCCATGTGCGTGGGGGCTACATCCTGCCCTGGCAGGAGCCCGCACAGAACACCCGCTTGAGGTAGGATGTGGATGGGCTGCTGCTGTCTCAATACCAGTTCACTCAGACCCCCCCATGAGGCCGAGACCCTTTAACCCACAGCAACCTCATTATACACAGGCAGGGTGGTGGTGGTGGTAGTGGTGTTATATTTTAGTTTGACTCCCCGGACCCTGTCTGACTTCACACATGAAGAACTTCCTTTAGCCCCCTTGCTCCCTGACATCCAAACCTGTGGTTTGTACTTGCGGCCCTGCTTTGTCTCATGCCGCTCCCACCTCACTGCAGCCGCCAGAAGTTCATGGGCATCAAGGTGGCCTTGGATGAGAATGGCGCTGCGGAGGGCTGCCTCTTCTGGGACGACGGCACCAGCATTGGTGAGTAGGTTTCCTGGGCTCACACCAAGGCCCCTGTGTTCTTGGGTGTCTTCTGGGCCTCCCAGTGCACTTCCTATACCCTTCCCATTAGCTGCATTTAGTGTGTGTCCTCTAGTGAGGAAGGTCTCTCGGCTTCCTGACACTGATGGTTGGTTCTGAATGGCTCACCACTGGCCGCTGGTCTGGTCTGCTCCTGTGGACCGCTACAGACAGGCGATCTGTGGTCAACACACATTCATTTAGACCATTTTGTGTAAGCTAAGTCCTGAGAAGGAGGTTGCAGGGCCTGTTAAGATCACCTCAAGAAGATTTAAATGACCAAAGGGAACTCTGACAAGAAGACCAGCAAGATGAAAACAACCTCCTACTCTTTTGACCCCCACGAGACCGATGGAATTCTGTAGCCGAGCCCAGCTCACACCTACCCTACTGTTTGTTTTCAGATACCTATGAGAAAGGGCTCTATTACTTGGCCAACTTCTCAGCCAGCCAGGTGAGTGTGCAGCGAGCACAGGGGTCCACTGGCTCAGCCCCAGGCTGGCTATCAGTAGGGCTTGAAGTACCCCCCCAGGATCCCTTTCTCACTCATCTGGCAAATTCCCAACCCTCCTCTCCTCAGGCTTTCTGGTGGAGATTCACTGGGCTCCTGAGAAGTTTTCTGTGATTAACCCATTTCTGTCTTATCGGTAGCTTTTCCAGTGCACCACTGCACCAAAGAACAGGCTGTCCTCCAGCCCTGATTCCTGCATTGTGCAGGCATGGCCTCATGTGGTATGATTTTCCTACACGGAGAACATACACTTCCGGAGACCCGTTGTCTCCTGCAGAGTCCGGGGGCAATGCTGCAGGCCCTGTGATGCTTCGCGCTGGGTGGTGGGCAATGGGAGAGAGAGCCAAAAATACGCCGCCCCCACCCCGAGGCATAGGATAATGACTCCACAGTTATTTCAATGCATGATCTACCTTTTGGCCTAAAAAGATGTTGGGAAAAGTTTGGCCGAATGTTGCTTTCTATTGTCCTTCTCTGGTTTCTTTTTTCCTTGTTTTGACAGAATACTGTCCAGAGTCGCATCGTCCACAATAACTACATCGCAGCAACAAATGCTTTGAAACTGGGATACGCTGAGATCTGGGGGCTGGGCAGTCTTACTGTCATCACCAGTGTCCGCGTCTCTCTGAGTGACAAAGATATCACACCGCACTTCACCTACAACTCGATAGCACAGGTTGGTGACCTGTGAGAATGCTGGGTGGTCGTTGCCAGCCCAGAGATGCCTGGGCTGTGCTCATCTACTTCCCTCCCAAATGATATTCCTTCCTGAAAGTCCCTTTGTGAAGCTCTCTGACTCCATGGGCCCATGGTTTCTCATAACTGGGTGATAAATAGAGAAAGGATGGAATTTGATCATTTTATTGGGATTCAAAATTAATGTCCATGGCAACAGCAGTCAAGAAATCAAATGATATATTAGATTTGGACAAGCCTATTGCCAAAGTCTTCAAAAGCAAGTATTCACTTAGAAGACTACGGCTCACCTGATGCAAGCCATAATATTTTCATTCGCCCCGCCCCCCCATGTAAGCGAAAGATGGGCAATGGACAAGGAAGACCAGAGAAGCCTATTCACCATAACCTGTGAGTTATGGTCTTGGCAAAGAATATTGAATAGACTGTCAGAGGAATGAACTCACTTGTCCTGGGAGGAGTACAGCCAGCATGCTCCTTGGAAGTGAGGGTGGGGAGACTTCCTCTCACCCACTCTGGACATGTTGTCAGGAGACACTAGTCCCTGGAGAAGGACACCATGCTTGGTAAAGAGGAAGAGTCTCAACGAGATGGATGGACACATGGCTGCAACCATGGGCTCGAGCCTCTCAATGGTCCAGTTCTGGGCAGTATTTTCTTCTGTGAGACACAGAGTTAGCATGAGTCCGAAACAACTCCGATATCTGGCAACAACAACACCCAATTGGAATCGAGGGTCTGGACCTATACTTTCCAATTTGTTGTCTTCTGAAGTTATGCCAGGTTCTACTTTTACTTGTAATCTCTGACTTGCAGAGAGAATTCTCAAATTGTTTGTACTGCCATATTTCATCAATTCTAAAACATTATCAGTTCAAAGATGCCCCCGGGTGTCACAGGCCACACAGACCCAAAAGAAGTCTGACAAAACCAGCATCAAAGGCTTCCTGTCACTTATGCCTTCTAATGCAAACTGATAGCTTTATTCATTTATTTAGGTGAGATTTAGGAGAAAATATATATAAAGAAATCATTTTATTGGCGGCTTTTACAGCTCTTATAACAACACATGCATCAGTGGTATCAAGCACATTAAACTGATAACTTTCTAGGGATTCATTAGATGAAGCTTTTATTATTTCAATGTTGGGCATATAAAAAATGGAGCTATAATGACACAAAGTGGTACTTGCAGTGGTTTCTAACCCTCTATCACTAATTGCCTGCATTTGCCATTACTCTGAGGCTTGTTATCCTCAGACTCTAAGGAAGATCGGGGGGCCACCTGGCCACTAGAAGGGGATTGTGGAGCAAAGGGTTCTTTCTATGGAGCCTTGGCTTATTCCTGATCTTTGAGTGTATGGAAGCGTCACACACCAAATGCCCCATACTTTTCCTTGTGTCCCCACAGGTGCTAACTGTGAACATGACCAGCAATGATGTCAACCTCCATCAGTTCGAGTCGTTGACCTGGACAGGCACTCTGTGAACGTAAAGAGCAGGAGGCTGACTTGACAGTCGACCACTCTGAAGTCACCTAGGCTCCATGATCATAATTAGTTCATGCCCCTTTTGGGTAGATGATGTCATTGCTTTTAATATGTGTTCTATCTGGGAATCCCAACTGTTGACCCCTCCTCCTACAGAGAGGGCAGTTGGGGTGGTGGTTGGGGGGTGGGGTGGGGTAGAAAATTTCTAGGCTTCATGTGACTCATATGGTATTTTGGCTGACCATCTGTCATCTGCAGGAAAGACCCTGAGTCCATGATGAAGTGTCCGTATGTGTGTGCACTTGGGGGATAGGTCTCAGCCTCTGGCTAAACGCACGTGGGATGCCCTTGCACAATGTGATTAATACCGTTGGTTTTACAGACTTGTACAAGTAGGGATAGGAGAGCTTAGACCCTTGAGAGGGAGATGAGATGAGGGGTTCATGCCCACTTTTGATGCGGGCAGGTGGTGGGGAAGTGGTTAAACAGGCAAAGATGAAGGAAGGGGCTAGAATGGCAATGGTAATTTATTTTTACAAGGTGTGCTTTGGAATGCCGAACTCCTATTTCTCTGCTCCGTGACTCATGTATATCAAACCACAGTTCAGCCAAATCCATGCTGTTTATGCATCAGAGACAAATACAATGAGTGGATTTTCTAGAGACTGAGTGGTGTGCTACTTTCGTCCTGGGACTCATTCACTTCGAGGGGAAGGCTTCTCCGTGTGAGGTGTGCGTCTGGGTCTCTGTAGCATCAGAATTCTGGAAGTCGGATACAGCACCGGAATGGGGCACCTGTGATTACCCGCTCTTTGTTCTGCTCCTCTGGCTTAGGGTCTCTCCCAGGTGTGAGCGTGTGGGCAAGTGTACTTGGTCAAAGGGAGACGATGTCAAGGAGGCCAGGAAGGAGAATAATGTTTGGAAACTGATTGTGGAAGCAATTTTACAATACTGCTTGACGTGAATGAACTATGTAATAACATGTATGAACTCCCAATTAACGATACATTTTTAAAAAGTCATCATATATTCTATATGCTAGCTTCTATATTCCTTAAACATCAACCCGGGGAAAAGTAGAAGTTGTGGCACCAAAAAAGGTTACATTTTTGGACAAGGAAATTACATGCAAACGTTGAGTGAGGATATTTATTTTTAGCATTACGTGGTGTGTTAGGCGGGTTGACTGGAGAAACAAATTCCGTGACACTCATATATGTGTAAGAAAGAGCTTTATATCAAGAAGTTATTGAATATCAGGAAAACATCCCAGCCCATTTCAAAGCAAATTCGTAAGTCCAATACTAGTCCATAAATCCCTCTTCAGACTCACGGAGCTACACGTAATGATGGAGAAGGCAGGAAGATCACAGGCCAGTAGCTGCAAACTCTTGTGGATACAATGGCGGTGGAAGTATCACAAAGCTTCTCAGCTGCATGACTTGCCAACAGGAAGGTGAAGCAGAAAGAGAGAGAGGGGAGCAAGGGGGGTGGGGCGGGGCTGGCCTCCAGCAAGCCATTTATCTTGGTTGCACCTCCAAATGAGGTCATCCAGTTGTGACCCAATTGACAGGCTAAACTCCATCCCTACACTTTATTTATCAAGTTGACGTGAAATTATGCGGAAAGGGATGTGCTTGAGATGGATCTGTTTCCTTCATCCTTCCTTTTATTTATTTATTTTGATATCAGAAAGCAGCCAGCTCCACATGGATACATAGACCTGGGGTCTAGAGTTAAAGACCCTAAAGGCTCTGAGGAAGGGGTCACTGGAGGAGATGGGTCTGGGGCTCTCCTAGTTTCCCTCTTCAGAGGAGACCTGCCTATCTCTGGGTATGGAATCCCCACCTGGCCTGGTGCCTTATGTCCGTGGGTCAGGGCATTTTATACTGTCCAGAAACAATCATTTGGATCAAAAGAGTTGGTTAAGTTTCTGTGTTGGTCTGGGTTCTCTAGAAAAGCAAAACCAGCGATACATATGAAATAACTTACATATTTATATAAAGGAAGTGGGTAACTCCAGTCCAGTTGAAGTCCACGGGTCAGATGCTAAGCTTGAGGCTTTTCCTGACCTATGTAGCTTCCAGGGTTGATGAACAAGGAAACAGGAAGACCACAGACTGGTAGAGGCGAGTTAGGCTCATAGCTGTAGAGCAGAATGAATCCAAGGCCCACAGACAATGTGGCAGGCCACTGCAAGCTCCTAAGGCTGACAGACAATAGGCAGGTGGTTGGTTCAAGTCCAAAGAACTGGAAGCCAATGAAACCGATGCAGAATCCAGGCCAGCAAGACCAGCCATGCCTTCCCCCGAAGTCTGCTTACATAGGAACAGACCACACCTTCGAGGAAACCTCCTTTCAATTGCACGCCACCCCACTTGCCCCACAATGACGAGGCTGCTCATGCTGACTGCATCAGAGAGTTGACTACATTATGTCAGATCACCTCATGGGAGAGGCCTCAGCTGCCAAACTACTGAGCCTCATGGCCCAACCAAGTTGACACAAAACCTACCAAAGTCTCCTAATTTCTTGGGGATTATTTTTCCTCATCTGCAAAATGTCAGGTGCTTGGCTAGACCTAGGATTCCTGAAGTGTGGAGTGTCCCAAGCCTTGAGGCTATTTCTTACCCACTGAGGTGGGTAAAGGGCGTGGTGGTGGGTTCTAAGTGCTCTTTCCAGCTTCATTCATTCACTTATTCACATCTGGAGACTACAGTTGGGGAATGGAATATATACATACATATTGTATTTTGGAAAATACAGTTACTTTTCATGCATTATGTATATGGACATAAAATTGGTTTGTTATTTTTACTTTGAAGGAACAGTGTATTTTAACTTTTGCTTTAAATTTTAATGTGATAAGCATCAATAGATATGTCCTCCTAAAGAAA
>NW_022103920.1:5221613-5228804 GCF_000313985.2 Echinops telfairi | reverse complement strand
ATTCAGAAGCAATTCAATGGCAGTGGGTCTGGTTTTTCAGTTTCGTCAGTACGGCTGCCATCGAGAGTTTAGTATCCGGACTGGAGGGCGGTGCTCGAAAGTTAAGGGTTCTGCATCTCTTTGAATGCTGCCCCGGCGAGTCCATTTACTTTGTTCATTTGATGAGCTCTGCTCATATCTAAGTGCACTATGCCTTCTTGTTCGCTAGCAATTGGTAGTCATTGGGGCCTGGGTTGTCTCTGCCCTTCAAGCTGCCTCCTTCAATGACTCATGGACCAGCACCAGTTTGCGATAAATTGTCTTCCACTCGACAGTTAGCAAGAAAATATGGCCATATCAGGCAATTCCTGAGCTGGGAAGTAGGTTATCTCTGGGATTGACATGTGAATGTTGCCACCAATGAGCATGGTACCTGAGGAGTTAAGAGTCGAGGATCATACAAAGAATAGAAAGATCTTGTATAACAATAAATCTCCATTCCTGATCCTTGGCCAGGAAGTCTTCCCAATTTGAAATGAGATCCAGGTCCATTTCCCCTCTAATAAAGGCCTTCTTGTAACAGGGAGAACAATAAGGTGGATATGTCATTCCGGGAGTTCATATGGCAGAAACCAAGTTTCCGTGTGTGAGTGTATGCATGCCCCCCACCCCCACCCTGCTTGCCCCCCACAGAGGCCTTGAAGGAAGCAGAGAGGGCTTCTGCGGACCCTGGACTCTCACGGTTCTCAGGTGCCCTGAGAAGAACCTAGTGTACCCTCATGCACTGCTGGTGGGCGTGCAAGACGGGGCAGTTGCCTTGAAAAGCAATTGGTCAGTTACTTAAAACGTTAAAGACAGAGTTACAGTATGAGACCTAGCAATGCCACGCCAAAGTATATGTGATGGGGCTTAAGAAAGTTTGTGGGGAAATGGAATAAAAACCTAATGGAACGTTCCCATAAACTCTTTGAAGTCCCTTCATAGGCAAGACGATTGGAAAAATACATCTACATAGAAACTCTTACGTGAAGGTTCGTGGTAGTGTTCCTCATAGCCCCAAAGTGGAAACAACTCAAATGTCTATTACCAGATGGAAACACCATGTGCTGGAGTCAAAAGGGGTGAGGTCCTAATACTTGCCACCACATGGATGGACCTTGGACACGTGCTGAGTGGAAGAAGCCAGACCCTGAAGTCATGTCTTTTACGACTTCGTTCTGTCTGTCACAGAGGGAGTGATACCACCCCCTGCGGTGCTGGGATGATCCACGGGGCTGCAAAAGCAGATACATGCACGGTATCCTGGGTTAAGGGCTATGGCACAAAATGTTTTTCATTTCTAGGGGTGTGATGAGTAATTTATATTTTCCCTGAAAGGAGGGTAGTAGGATAAGTAAGTTTGGGAATCTCAGATTTATATGAAACCATGAACAAGGGAGAGCACAGAGGGACGGGTGCATTTGAATGACGGTGTTGGCAAAGGATGTTGAAAGGACCATGAACTTCCAGAAGAACAAACACATCTGTCTTGGAACAAGTACAGCCAGAAGGGTCCTTCGAAAAGGACACATTTTCAGAAGAGACCAGTCCCTGGAAAAGGACATTATGCTTGGTAAAGTAGAGGGTCCGTGAAAAAGTAGAAGACCCTCAAAGAGACACATTGGCACAGCGGTTGCAACAATGGCTTCAAACATAGCTGTGAGGCTGGCATATGCCTGGGCGGTGTAGCCTTCCTTTGCACATGGGTCCCTGTGAAGACACCCAACATCATCAATGAAAGCGATACGAAAGAATCGGTAAATCTGAGGAGGCAGAAAGCAGATCAGTGGTTTCCGGGCACTGCGAGAAGGGCAGAGTGAAGAGGAATCACTAACAAATACAAGGTTTTTTGGGTGCGTGGGTAATGAAATGTCCTGAAATTAAACAGTGGTTGCACATTTTGGGAATATACTAAAGCCACTTAGCTGTATTTTCTCAATAGGTTAATTTCAAGATCTATGAAATATATCTTTAAAAAGTATGGAAAGAATCTGTAGAGCCATTGTACCAAAGAGAACTAGTCAACATCCAGTCATTTCAAATGGTAGCATATGCTGAAGAACCAGTGAAACTGGAGGAAGAAGTCCAACTACACTGGAGGCTTTAGGAAAAGAAGGTCCCAGGAATGAGTCGATGGAACACCAAGTGAGACGTCTGAACAAGCTGATGAAGCGCTGGAAGTCCGCACTCCTCTGTGTCAAGAAATTTGGGAGAGTGCTATCTAACCAGTGAACTAAAAGAGATCCCTGTTTGTGCCCATTCCAAAGAAAGGTGACAGCGGAGAACACACAAATTATGGAACAATATCATTGGTTTCACATAGACGTGAAACGACTGAGGACTATCCAGCAATGGTTGCAGCAGTACACGGACAGACCGGGTCCAGGGAGGACGTGGAACCAGGATGTCCCTGTTGACATCAGGTGGATCATGGCTCAAAGCAGACAATACCAGAAGCATGTTTCGTTGTGTTTTATTGACTATGTAAAGGCATTCGACTGTGTGGGTTATAACAAGCCATGGAGAGCCTTGAGAACGGGAATTCCAGAACACGTCATAGTGCTCATGTGGAACCAGTATGCGGATCACATTTTAGTTGTTCTCACAAGGTTTCCAACGTTTTCATCATGTTATTGCACTCTTATTATACTTGAATGGGTAAACATAATTTGTGTGCACTGGGAAGCAAGCAAACAAGCAATCAGCTTGCTTGCAATGATCTGGAACCAACCCACACTATCTCCAAGGTGTGCCTGTACATGGGATGGAGTACTATTCAGCCATGAAAAGGGAATGGCATCCTGAAATGGGCTATCAGTTGGATGAACCCTGAAAACATTATGTGATTGAAAGGGGCTGACACAAAGGGGCACATTCCTTAAGGAGAAAAGAAACATCTTAAAGATCTTAGTAATGTCCAGAAACTCTATGGGGTTGGACATCATATCTGTTGATGGGGAATACTCAAATTATTCTGTAGGACGCTCCAGCACCTGTGTCTACTACACATGGGGGTAGCCTTCACCCCAATAAAGGGGCCTTTCTCCTGCTTCCTCTGAACTCAGATACTTCTCCAGCCTCCTGAGGCCCACATGGCCCCAGGTCCCTTTCTCTACCTCCTCTGGATTTAGACCATATGTAGGCAAAGTTGGTGTAGTGGTTAACCACTGGGCTGCTGACCACAAAGTCAGCAGTTCAAAACCACCAGCTGCTCTGCAGGAGAAAAATGGGATTTCCTACTCCTGTGAAAAGTTACAGTCTCGGAAACTCACTGGCCTGGTCTACCCTGCCCTATAGGGTCGTTATGAGTTGGCATCATGGTAGTGGGGGTTTTTTTCTGGGAGGAGGGGCGCGAGAGATAGGTGCATCTGGTGGGTGGAGCCCAAGCACCTGCCTCTACCTTCACCAATGGGAGGTCATGAATGAAAATCTGAGCCTCTTCCCTGGAAAGCAAACATGTCAGGATGGGAAGTTGTTCTGTAAGTCTAAGAGGCACGTTGGTGAGGGGCTATCCCACCAGAAAACAAGACCGCCTGCCCTTGTGTTGCCTCCCCTGTTAGGGCCAACCAGTGACCAATAACAGGGGAGTTCTGTGTGTTTAGGATGACAGGCAGGGAAGGCTTACCTGAACGATCCAGAGCTGAGTTACCCCCACGGAACTCTTGGGAACAAAAGGTAGTCAGGCAGAGCCGGATGAACCCAGAGCTATACCTTCTTTCGTTTGCACACTCAGCAAACACCCTATGGGCTAGGACATCTAGCTAGGGGACGGAGAGACACGCTGTGGGTGAGGCCACGGGTAGGTGGTAGGAACCCAGCTGTCGGTCCACAGGAGGAAGAGGAGGCTCTGCCCCTATACAAATGACCCTCTCAGAAGCTAGCCCAGATTAGACTTTGCTGTCGTGGAAAGGTGCCCTAGTGACACAGAGGTTAAGCGCTATGAGATGAACACAAAGGCTGGTGGTTTCAATGCACTGGCTGCCCCTCGGAAGAAAGGTGTGCACGTCTGCTCCCCTGAGGAGTACAGCCTTGTGAATGCTCAGGGCAGCTCTACTGCTGTGAGGGGCTGCCGTGAGGGGCGGGCAGTTTGATGGCTAGGGGTTTGGTTTGGTTTGAGGTATGCACCTTGGGCAGAGGACAAAGGACAGGGGAGACCCGGGGGCAAGACGAACCAGACCAGCTTCCCAGCTCATTCAGCTCAATGGGCAGACAGGCAAGGCTAATCCAGTGGGGTGAGCAGGTGAGCAGGGTAACTGGATAAGATCAGGAACGCAGCCAACGGACAATGATTAGAAAGCCCCTCCTTCACCTTTGACTAACAAACAGAGCTTCCTTCATGGCACTGGGAGAGCCAGGGCCCCTTTATGGTCTGCTGGGAACCTCATTCCTGTCCTCCAATGGCCACCAACTTCACAGGGCAATAAATCAATCAGCCTGGGTGGGCTGCCTGAACCAGGAGCCACGCTGCTCAGTGTTCTGTGCGGTCACAGAGGGACAGGCTCAGGCACAAGGAGGATATTGCTATGAAGTGGTGAGTGCTTCTCCCAGCCAGGTTCTTCTCTGTCCCAGCCAGGTCCCCGTCCCCTGCTATGCCAGGGGTCTGGACAACTCATCCTCTTTGAGCTGCTGCTTCTTCCGTCTCCAGAGACCCCAGGAAGGGTCCAGAGAGGGCATGGTCTCTGCAGAGAGGGGAGGGGTATGTATGTGTGTATGACAGATGTGGATGGTCTCTAAACCAAGGACCGGATAGATCCATGGATCCTTATAGAGACCAGGTGAAGGTGCTGTGGATTTTGGAGAAGCTGAAGGCATACTAACTTCAGCCAGAGGGGGTTTCTCCGTGGAGAGGACCTCGGCGCTCCATGACTTGTCTGGCTGACAGAAGCCCCTGCAATTGGGAAATGTCCAGGTTGTTTCCAGGGCCCCTGAGCTCCCTGTGCTGAGCTTGCTGCGCTCTCCCCTGCCCAGAGACCAGGAGGTGTGTGACAGGTGCCCACTTCTGGTCCTCGGAGGCTGGGGGGCCGGAACTGGCTGTGAGAGAAACAGTGGTGATTGACAATGTGCTTGCTGTGCTCCTGGGAGCCTTGGGCGTGCAGTGATAAAGCACTGGGCTGCTCCCCAAAAGGCCAGTGGTTTAAACCCACCAGCTGCTCCATGGGAGAAAGTATTGACTGTCTGCAGCCGTAAAAATGACAGCTTTGGAAATTCTGTGGGGCACTTCAGTTCTGTGCTGCAGGGTCTCTCTGAGTCAGCAGGGGGGCTGCTGTGGTGTAAGATGCTTTGTGAGGAAGAGGCAAAGGGAAGTACTGCAGGCGTGTCCAGATCCCTCAGTCTGGTCCCATTGCCTGATCTCCCACCCACAGGGAGAGAGCCCCAGAGTGCCAGTTCTGGACCCAGGGTTCTATTCCACTCTACCGCCAAACCGGGCTGAACATTCCGTAAGATGTGTCTATAAAACAGGGCTCTTCCTGGGGATGCGGTTTCCCTCGCAGGTTAAAAACAAAATGTCCTTGGTGAGGGAGCGGAGATGGGTGCTCGGCGGTGCGCAGAGACTGGAAACACTGAAAGAGCCACTTTGAAAGGACGCATTCTCTGGAAGGTGAGCCGGGTTGTGGCTAGGTGCCATCAAGTCGGCTCCAACCCATAGCGACCCTGTGCACCACAGAGGCAAACACTGTCCGTGCCCACGCCAGCCTCACGATTGCTCCTATGCCTGAGCCCATTGGTGCAGCCCCGGTGTCACAGTGAGTCATAGCTCATTAGACAAACAAGCCTGTTATAACCAGTTTTAGCAGGAAAGGAAAAAGCACTTCAAGGGTATTAGTGACTCATAGGAGGGCTAGCTGCCCGGATCGGTTACTTACGAGATGATAGTAAGATGATACACATCTTATGGCGATTAGTGTACAGCTTTGGGATAATGTCCACTGGAGGAGAACCACTTGTCAGGTTGAGGTTAACAGGAAAGGCTACTCAATATGCCCCGACTTCTACCCTGAACCCCACTTTCACTGGGGGATAAGCTCTTCCTAAATGTCACCTGGCAGGTCACTGTAGGCCCTCTCTCCTCGCCTCGTTTCAGCGCCTTAATGTTTCTGAGTCGGCCGTGACTCCATGCAGGGAGCTTGTGAGGGGGGCTGGTGCAAATGGTCAACTGCTGGGCTCCTAGCTGCAGGGTCGGGGTTGGAACCCTTCCAGCAGTATTTTGGGAGAAAGATCGGCAGCAGCAGCCCCTGGGAACCCCACAGAGCACAATCGTTGGAGTCACACCCGGGATTGCCGGATATTGGAACTGGCTTGTGGTGACGGTTGGTTTCATTTGCTCTGTTTATTGTATGTTGACCTTCAGGGAATCTTCAAGCAAATATTAATGGCACACGATGATGAAATGTTTGTAATCATAGAACTTGCCTTGGCTGGGATGAAGGGAGCAGTCCACAGGGAAATGGAAAGTGAAAATAGGTAGGTAGGGAGAGAGAGAGAGAGAGAGAGAGAGAGATATGCTTTGCTCCTATGGATTGATTGAGGTCTCTATTGAACAAACGGTTGTCAGGGGCTCCTTCCTCCCAAGCGGGAAGCCCAATCTTCCTTCATTGTCTGTTCAAAGTCTGGAAGCTCCACTGAAGCCCGTTCACTCTGGGTCACCTGCTGGCATTTGAGACACCACAACACAGCTGCCAGCAGCCCAGCCACACTGTACAACAAGCACACTAGGACAACCTGACAGACACGTGGTGGTTCGAGGTGATGGTGATGGGTTGAATGAACTTGATGGCCCCTGACAATGTTGAGTGGATGGCGGTGAGTTTGGTTTGGCTGGGTTAGTGGACCTGCAGGCTGGACACGGCTACAGTGCAGGGGAGAGGGGAGGCTGGGTAGGGGAGCCTAGGTAGGGCCTTGAGGAGGTCACATGACCCACTAAGGAGTCTATGTTTTACCTGGAGAGCCATCAAGACTTGCATGTAGGAGGAGGAGAATACCCCACTTGTGCTTCAGGAAGGTCAAGCCAACGGCCATGGTCGTGTGGTGACTGGGTTTCAAGAGCAGGAGACAGGGATCAGGAGCCAGTTAGGAGTCTGTCCTCAGGACTGAGTCAGGCATGATGGCCAAACCAAAGCGTTTCCCACCGGGGTGGGGAAGAAGGAGCAGATCTGAGGGATATTGTGAGAAATA
>NW_022103920.1:5209934-5221513 GCF_000313985.2 Echinops telfairi | reverse complement strand
GGAATGAAAAGGCCACAGCATTTTCCCATGAGCTTTTAAATTTGTTTTCCAAGCTCCTTCGTAAGTGTACACCCATGTCCGAAGCAACCATCTCCACGCTGGTCAACAGGTGGCGATAGCATGCATGCCCATCCATAGATGATAGGATAAACAAAGTGTGGTCCGTTCAGATGGAAAGTCGGGGTTCCCACGGCACAGAGTTTGATTCATGGCAGCCCCACCAGTGGCAGAGAGGAGTCATGCTCCGTGGGGAGGGGTGTGTCTCACAGATGTGCAGGAGTAGCTTGACAGGGTTGGGTGTCTCTGGAAATACCTCGGGGTGGACTTAAAGTGTAGAAGGCATTCAGTTTTTCTGACAGACTCTTCAGAGACCTGCCGTGCCACCCAGGTGCTCCAGCGACGTGCGGCAGGGACTTGTTCGCCGGTGGAAGAGAACGCCACACTAACGATGTCCTGGGAATAGCAAGGAAGGGTGTTCTGACCCAGAGACGTCACATGAGCTGTGTCCTGGGTGGGCTTTGAAGAGGGACACATATTGTATGGATGTATTTTCCTGGACCAGGCACATCCAGAGAGGCAGAAATCATACGAGGGGGGATCAGGGACTGTTGGAGGGAGCCATTGTTTAATGCTCGATGAGTTTGGGGCGGGGAAAGAATTTTTGGAAATACGAGGCAATGGCGGTACACCATTGTGAACGTAACTGTTGCCTCCGAATTGTTGGCTGTGTTGAGTCTGTGGGAGAGCTGAATGCGACATCGTCTAGCTGGATCTACGAATCTCAGTCTCAGAGCTGGATACGCAGACTGAGTTGTCTTCAGATGTTACATAACATTTTCTGAGTTGCTGGGATTCCTGAAAATGTGTGGGCACACTTTTTGCTTTTACACTTTTTATGGTGAATGGGTCAGAGGTTTTACAGGGAAATTCATCAATTTTACACTCTTTTATTCATGTGCATTCTGTTTTACCTCGTGCATTTCAACCCTCTCAAGGTAGGGGTGCCCATCTCACCTCCTCCCTGTGTTTTCTGGTCTCCATCCCTCTTCTGCTCCTAGCCCTTCTGAACTTTGCCCACGGGTAAAGTGATCCCAAATGGTAGGCTATTCTAAGGTGTTCAAGATCAATAGTGGCATTATTTCCCTTACAGACATACCTATTGTTTGGTTGCAAATTGAACCACAGGGATGAGTTCATTAGCACACCAAAAGCTCGGCCCTCGTTTTGGAGCGTGTTCTGATCTCTAGCTGGGAGGCAAGCCTAGACTCCTTCATGATTTTCGTGTGATATCTTCCTCCCACCCTATGATGGGCCTTCTAATGGGATCCCTTTCAGAACAGTGAAGCGGGAGCAAGGCACCATCTAGTTCTTCCGGTCTCTGGATCCTGCAGACTGACCCCCACGTGCTCCATTAGTCCACTGGACTCATTGTTTCCAAGGTCTTGAATTTTCATTACTCTTCTTTCTTGTAGGCAGAAAGAGACTGACACCTTAGATGGTATTGCATGGCCTTAGATGATCACTCATGATTTTTAAGTCCCCAGGCACTGCTCACCAAAATAAGATGTAGAACAAAGTCTTTGTGGACTGCATCATGCCACTTGAATTGGTGTCCCATGAGAATCTGGCCCTGAGCCCCCAGGCCCAGAGACTCATTCTTCCAAGGAGCCTGGTTATGTTCAAGTGTCCATAACTTGATCCCCGGTATGCTCCACCACATCGTCCATGGATCTAGTTACAGGACAAGTAAACGCCCATGTACAATAACTTCTGTGAGGATGGAAGCATGGGGAATACCAACACTTACTACTAAGTAGGGAACGGTTAGGGGAATTGAAAAGGAACCAGGAAAAGTGGAAAGCCGAGTTGGAGTGGCACCAAGGAATCCAGAGGTGGGGTGTTTCAGGAGGAGGGAGTGGTTGGTGGAGTTAAATGATTAAATCAGTGCTCAGTGTATTTGGCAGCTAAGTTGGGTTGCACTTGGTAAGTTTCCGTGGAATGGAAGAAACAAAGCCTTGCCAGTCATCGGTAAGGAAGTTAATACCGCATGGGTTATCTTTGGAAGGTTAGCTGTGGAAGGAAAAAAGAAAGTTGTAATGGTTTCTAGAGAGGAATACGGAATCATCAATAGAGTGTATGGTGATGGGGGGAGAGGTGCATTTATGAGGGAAACGGACAACTTCAGAGAGAAAACAGATTCACTGCCGTCCAGTCAATCCCAATTCATTGTGACCCTATAGGAGAGGGTAGAACTGACCCTGTGGGCTTCCAAGACTATAATTCAAGCCTTGTTTTTCTCCTGTGGAGAGGCTGGTGGTCTGGAACTGTTGACCTTGTTTGTGTTTAACAGCTCAGCGTATAACCCACTACACCAGCAGGGATGTTGTTAATCCAACAAAGGGGTGAGAATTGGTGGATTATAACTTTTGAGAAATTCAAGGCCTGCCAAGTGTAGAAAATAGATGTAGGGGTTCGATTTGGAAAAGAAGGCGGTGGGGGTGGGGTGGGGGAGGCTCTTGTATTGAGCCTACCAGGAAGGAGATAAGACCCAAGGAGAAATGATGCCTTCGGCTGATAGAATTGGCAAGAATACTAAATATACCATGGACTGCCAGAGGAATACACAAATCTGTCTGAGAGGAGGTACAACTAGGATGTTCTTTAGAAGTGAAGATGGCAAGATTTTGTCTTGTCTACGTCAGACATGTCATCAGGAAAAACCAGTCACTAGGAAGGGACATCGTGTTTGGCAAAGAACAAGGTCCGTGAAAAAGAAGGAGCCCATCAACCAGAACGATTGGCACAGTCGCTACAACCATGAGCCGAAATGTAGCAGCAAATGTGAGAAGAACACAGAACCAGGCAACATTCCTTCATCATGCAAAAGGTCGATATGGGTCAGGGCCACCTGGGCACCAGCCACCACCACCATATGGCAGTTGTGTGGAAGTTCTGTAGACATGTATAGACAGTTCTGTAGGATGACTCGGGTTCCAAATCAGGGCAAGAAAGTAGTTTCTGCAAAACATGGTTGTCTCTGTGAGATGCTACTGGCTGCTGGTGAGAGAGGAGTATCTCCGTCTTGAAAAGAAGAGCCGGTGTTTGAGACATCTGGCATGACCAATGCCAGGGTTTGGCAAGATTGTCAGCTAGCATTCAGATTCAGAGTCCCAGTGACGCCTGTGTCAGGCGAGGTGCAGAGATAAACATAGCTGGCCAATTTCTGGATTGATCTAGGGAGGCGGTTTAATTATAAGGGTTCAATGGGCAGAGAAGGGTGCAAGGTAGGTGATAGCAGTGACTGGGAGTTGGCTAAGCAGTTCTTGTAGACATGGAGGCCTTGGTGAGTTGGGTATTAAAGCTAGGAGGAATGAGGTGATCTCTTTTAAATGAAAAAAAAAATAGGAAATCTAATAATACATCACATATCTGAAGAGAACGAGAGTAAACCATTTGACTAACCAAAGCTAAAGGAGAGTCCCTTGATACATCTAGGTTGACAAGAGAGGATAGTTATTAGATCCCCCACTTCAACCCTAAACCCCATTTCACTTCCTAAATTCCTCTTAGCAAATTATCTGTAGATTTTTACTCCTCACTCCCACGACCATATTTAAGGTAGTTCTTCTTTTCTTCCCCACACGTTAACTACTTCAACCCAGACCAGAAGCTATGCACTTCAATGAAAACACTTGTAGAAAATGTTCCCAGCCTTGGGCTAGGAAGCAGCAAGTGACGGAGGGATTGCCATTGAATTTTAGGGGGTCCATGGGATTGCAAGGCCCAGGCATGGGGTCTGATTAACCTTTTACTTGGAGCAGAAAAGTGAGAGTACATCCACAAATAAATCTGACCTTATTTTATAAACAAGAGAATACACAAGACCCACTGCCGTTGACTAGATTCTGACTGCATTATATAGGGTTTCCGAAGCTCTCAACCTTTCTGGAAGCAGACAGCCTCCTCTTTGTCCCACGGATTGGTTGGTGAATTTGAACCACTGACCTTGGGGTTAACAGCCCGATGCTTACCAGACAGTGTCAGCAGAGCTCCTTGAAAGAATATGGGGGGGCTTCGAAAAGTTTGTGGAAGAGTGGAATGAAAAGAGAATGAGCTTTTCCTGTCTCTCACAGACATCCAAATAGAGATGATGCCCACTTGTTATAAGAAAGAGGGAACAGGAATTAGGAATAAGGAAGCTTTAGTCATTCCTGATTCAGGACACCCTTCAATATGCCAAATATTTTAGAGCCTGGCTTTGTACATGATCTTCAGGGTCACCATGGGCCACTACATTTATACAATTTTGTTGCCGGTGAACTGTTAAGAAAAATATCACATGTAACCAATAATAGAAATTGACATTTATTTCATATATGATTTACCATTGGGGTAACATCTCAAGTAAACAGCAACAACCAATGACATTGCCATTGAGTGAATTCCAACTGGCAGAAGCCCTATAAGGACCGAGAACTGCTCTGTAGGGTTCTCGAGGCAGCAGATTAACAATTCTTTGGGCCTTGGAGAAGCTGGTGGGATTGAACCATTGGCCATTTGATGAGAAGCCAAATGGACAAAAATGTCACAAGGAAGAATTATTCTCTACAGATTTTTATACTCTGGTTGATTGCTAGTCAAACAATTGTGGTTATTAAGGTTGTGCACAACCTTAGATTACATAACAATGAAAAGAATTATGGATTCACCTGAGATCATAGCTTTGGAGTTTCTTTTGAAACCAGACATCAATAGTTCTTTTCAAAGCAACATGCTCTTTTCTAAGTTATCTAGCCCATTGTTTGAGAATAGGTTCTCGTCTTCTCAAGGCTTGCCCTCCAAAGATCATCTCAGCATGATGATAGCTCGGGTGAGTCACTTCCACCCCCATGGATCCCAGAAACTTAGATTTTACAAGAACAAAAACTCTGTTTCTCAGAACTTATGAGTAAGAGCATGCAGGGGACTATGCTGGTTTACCACCAGATCCTTCAAAGGATCAGTGACCCTGGAACAGTTCAACCCTCTGCATTATGCTAGGGAAACTAGAATAAGACCTGGATTCTGGTTTCTCTACTTTCTCTTTCTAGCATTTCCCTTTCTTCTTACTTTGCCGGGGGTGGGGGTGGGGGTGGACATCAGGGTGTGGAGAGCAGGCATCTAAAGGGCATTGTGAACCATCTCAAGCCTTTATTTTCCTCGTTCACTCTGTTCCACCCAACCCTTCCCCAGTTTGTCATGTCTGGTGTCGTTTTCCACAACTACCCCTTTATGTGACAGAGGCAAACGCTCTTGAGGTGTTGGAGGAACAGAGTTCATTGGGGCACTGCGATAAGTGGCAATAAATGCTATCTGAATTAGATAAAGAGAAAGGCTGAGGCAACAAGAGAGACTTGGGGTGGGGGCAGAGGAGGGAGGGTGAGAAATAGAGGAAACCATTGGGAGGTTGGAGAAATTGCTTAGCTATGTCGAATGCAAAAACGATGATCCCCACCTAATTCACAAGAAAGAGAGAGAGATGCTGACCAACAAATTGTCTTGTAGATCCACTCATTGTAATCTCAATGCCCAGCAATTCTTGGACTGGAGGAGCGTTGTTATTTGCTTTAATGCAGACATCTGTGTCCTTCCAGATGGCCAGGAAGCTCAGCGTGCTGGAAGTCCTCCTGATCATCTTCTTCATAATTGTATTATCCGTAGATATCCTTCTACTGATGCTTGTGTTGGAGAAAGATAAAGGTAAGGGAAATGCTAATGGCTGCCCCGTGGAAGCGTTGGCAATGGAAGCCTCTCATTGGACTTTTCACCCGTCACCACTGCAGGAGTCAAAATCCATACCTGCAACTAATTTTAAGCCTGTAACTAAAATGAGAGTGGCTATCTCTAAAGCAAGACCTTGATTGTTAGTGATATTCAAGGTTTCCCGAGTCCAACTTAATACCATTCTAACAGGATGCAGAATTGAACCCACCAGGATGCCTGTCCTTCAAGCCAGAGTCTTGAGGGGACTAGAGCCTCCAAGGATGGAGACCATGAAGACAACAGTGTCCAGTTCTATTCGTTTCTGGAAGGAGACATTAGGTTCCAAGGAAGTTGAGAGCTAATTTGTTTGGCTGTGATGTCAGTGGCGCTCAGCCTCCATTTTTGAGTTGGGTTGAAATCATGATGATTTCCCTCATAGAAGCCTCTGGAACTCCTAGCTCACTCTGGAAAAACAACCAGCCGCATGCCCTGTCCTATGTGCACACACTGGACCCTAAACAATCCAAGAACACGTGTGAGACAAAAATCTCTTTTTATTTCAGACAGGATCTGGGATTCTGGGCTTTGCTCTGCATGATAAAGTCTGACTTATAAATCGAACTTAATTAAGCCTTGGGTGCTGAGGAAGCATAATAGGATCAGCACCATGCCTATTCCGTTTTCTCTTCACCACCCTCTACAGTAAGCAGGTAGACACTTGCTAAGGACAATTGTGGCATTGGAAGATGATTGGAAAACCATTGATCCAAACCATTCTTGAACCCATTCCTACTTTTACCCTGTAGAGGCTGGTCGGGGTACTGGGTGCATGACATCAATGCCTGCTATATACGAAAGAAGTTGACCCTGTCATTTGACATAGAACGACATCTTCTGACCTGCACTGATTCTGAATCAGGCTCTGATTCATCTAGAGCTGTTCTACTTTTAAGTATTTTACATGTTGGACCCGATCAAGTGCTTTGAAGACATGTTTGCATGGGTTGAAAGGAACAGTTAAAACAACAACTTTATAGTACACACACACAATTGTAAAGCCACACAGATTGTAGAGACCGTTTTGATTGGGGATGTCTGAATGAAGATAGAACATGAAAGGGAACCTCTTTGCCTACTTCTAATGTTGCTCAGGCTTTTAGTACCAGATCCAAGAAGGTATCACTGAACTCAAGGTCACAAAGATTCTTCTGTTTTACAGTTTGAACTCTTACATCAGGAGACTTCAAAACACTTGTGGAAAATGGAATTAAAAACGGATGGAAAATGTCAATACACTTTTTGCCGCCCCATCGTATTTAGGGCTATGCTCCATATCGAGTGTGTTACTGTGTAGGCATTCCTTCCTTTGCCTGTGGACATCCGATTGTCCCACGTATATCTTCTTCATTCCATTCCTTCACTCTCAGCAACTTGTAAGGGAGGCTGTGTAGCTATTATTGGCCCCATTTCAAGTCTAGACATTCACTCAACATCGGTTTTTCATATTTTTGCTTTTATCATCTTTTTTAACCTCACCCCATATAAATGTGGAGGTTCTCAGCATAAAAACCTATGTCTCAAAAGGTACAACCAAGGGAGTGAAAAGATGTCTTAGGAGAATGTATTTGCCAATCATGTATTTGATAAGGGTGTGGAAATAAGATATGTAGAGAAATCTGATCATTCAATCATAAAAGGACAAATAACCCAATTACAAAGTGGACATAAGGCTCAAAGAGATATTACTCCAAACATATACAAATGGTCAGTGACCACATGAAGAGTCTACATCATCGCCCACTGGAAAACAGCAATGAGACAGACAATATCACAGTTACTAAGGATGTGGATAAGCTAGCCTCATGCATCACTGAATGTAGAATGGTGAAAACACTTTGACAGAAGTATGGCAGGTCCTCTAAGAGCCAAAGATAGAATCAACTAGATAGAATCAACTATGACTTGGAAGGTAAGAATTGAAAACGTACATTCACACAAAGCTTTTGCACAATGACGGAAAAATGGGAATTAGCCCTCGACATCCACCCATTGATGAATGAAGAAGTCCAGTGTTGCCTATTCAGACAATAGACTAGTGCTCAGCCATAAATAGGAGAGGCATCCTAATGTATGCGTACTACAGCATGGATGCACCTTAAACACAATGGGCTAAATGAAAGATGTCAACCAGAAGACCATGGATTATTTGCTTCCATTTAGCTGAGATGTGTAAAAAAGGCTGTTTCATAGAGGCAGAATGGAGATTCATTGTTTCATGGGCCAAGAGCAGGCGAGGGGAGTGGGGATGTCCTACTCTGGGCTGTTGTTGTTGTTATTAGGTGCTTTGGGGCTGACTTGGAGCAACCTGATGTCCAACAGATGGAGACACCAGCAGGAGGGGAGGACAAACCTCTCTGGAGGGGAGTTCTGAGTCAGGATGCCTGGTGCTGTTTAAGGGCTCCCTCCTGTTTAAGGCCAACTTGATCTGGTGTCTCTTAAGACTGTTTTTTGCTTGTTCTTATCTTTCCCTAGCACCAGTTAAACTTTGTATAAACTTAATCACGCAGCTAAGGCGCGCTTTCCCTGTGCTCAAAAAATGCATGGAAAATGGAATTAAAAAACAATGGAAGGTCAGCAGAATTAATTCTTTGTGCAAGAGCTCCTCAGGAAATGATTTTGCTCTAACCTAGTTATCTTAACAATCTGTCCGGGGTGAGGGTAAGGGTGGGGTGGGGAATCTATTTTGTAATCACCTAGGCTCAAACCCACTTGCCCTAACCTGTTGGCTGAACTTCACATTTCAAAGGAATTCAAGTTAAAGTTCTTCTGACCTAAAAGCATTACTTCCACTATCACCAGCCCTAACTCCCACCAGCAGTTAAGGACTGGGTCCACTCTACTTAGTCCACATAAGCCCTGTACGATGCTTTAACTAGAACAGCCCCCTTTTGTCAAGTAAATTTGCTAACCAAGCTGAAACCCACCTGGGAAAGACTCAGGCTTGCCTTCCGAGCCCCTGACTCAGGATACCCCACTTGGTGATAGTCTAGGGTTACAACTACCAAGGGCGTGGTTTCCTTCAGCTTCTTGGGGCTCCTTCACTAAGAATCCCACCACCCTTCCTCCATGTTGATGTGCTGGATCTCACGCACTCAACGGAATGGAATTTATTCTCTTCCTGACTTGCTCTGCCTCTTTACTTTCAATAAATCTCTTCATTTTCTTTTAAACGGAGTCTCGGTTGTACATGATACCACCAATGGGTGGAGAGTTTCTGGAGTGGGGATGACATTTTTATGAGATTAGATAGTAGTGATGGTTGTCCAACTTGTAAACGTCATTAAACACAAACAAAACATACAAAAGAACCACGTTGGATTCTATACGTTAAGAGAATTGTACGTGGGGAAATATGGACTTGGTAAAAGTGTCAAATATACTTTTACACAGTTTTTTTACCAGTAGGAATTTCAGAGCCATTAGTTGTATCTCAATAGAGCAAGTTAACAATGAGCAGATGGGTCTAACCTTGGAGCGTCAGACAGTGCACATGACTGGTGCTCCCACTGGCAGTCGTTGCTTGGTTTCTGATGCCCTTTACCTTGGGAACGGCCTGAAAGTTTGCTGATCGCAGTGCCAACGTTCTTGTTGATTACACTGCCCACGTTTACGTCGGTCTCTTCTTCCTCTGCAGACTCCTTTGTGGCAGAGTGCCCGGCGATCCCCGAATCGGAAAGGATAGACTGCGCTCCTGGCCAGGCAGTGACACAGGTCAGAGAACTAGCCTTCCTGCCCCTGGCCTGTACACCTGAGATCCGACTGCGGGGAGGGGAGAGAGGGTGGTGGTGATGGAGTGTTTGGGGTCTTTTCTCTCAGTCTTATTGAAATAAAGGCAGTGGGAAGAGAGGAGAGAAGATGGAGCTATCAGACGACACGTGGGCACTTGGGGAGGGCAAGGGTTTCCAGGTGTCATGCAGCTGTCATAGGTGCAGAGCCATAAAGGGTTAAATGTGTGTGGGCTAGATGGTGTACTCCTTGAGGATAGGGAATGAGTGTCTGAGCCACTTGTAGAACTCAAGCGACTTGTTCTATTATTTATATCGACATTTATATGATATTGCTGCTGCGTGTCTGTGACTTGATTCTGACTCTTAGGAACTTCCTAGGGCAGAGTAGAACCGTGTCCTGGTTCCCCGGAGGGCTGTAATCGTTGCTGCTAGATGCCTCTGGATCTGTTTTGACTCACGGCCACCCTGTATACAACAGAACGAAACACCACCTGGTCCTGCGCCATCCACACACCTGTTCCTATGTTTGAGGCCATCGATGAAGCCACTGTGTCCACCTATCTTCTCTGGGCTCTTCCTCTTTTTCACTGCCTCTCTACTTCACTAGACCCGATGTCCTTCTGCAGGGACTGGTCTCTCTTGAGGGCAAGTCCAAAGTAAGTGAGATGAAGTCTCTCCATCTTTGTCTCTAAGGAGCATTCTGACTGTACTTCTTCCAAGACATATTTGTTTTGTCTTTGGGCAATCCCTGGTGTTTTCAAAACTCTTCCTCAGCACCCAAAATCTTTAGGATAACAAATGATTATGTGTCTTCTACTGTGGAACTGTTTGCAAACTCACTGCCATTGAGTCAATTCTGACTCATAGTGACCCCTCTGTGGAGTTGGTGGTGGGTTTGAACTACCCACCTTTCAGTTAGCACCCAGCATTTTACCATTGTGCCTCTTACATTTGTTTATCTTTTGTCTTTGCTTTTATACATTCCCACAAGCTCAGGTACCATCAACCTCAATGGAAATCTATCTAAATAGAGACTTTTCTATTTTACAAATGTGCATGAGTCACTGCGCTAAATCATTGCTTACCAATTCATGTGCTTGAAGGTCTAGATAAAATCTTTGGACAATACTCAATTCAGTGAGAACCACCGTGTCTAAACTGACAGGTCCCTGTGGGCAAGGAGTCAGAACTGAAAAAGAGGAGTTGGACAGAATGCTCGCATCTACCTTTGGGAGGGTGGTCATTCTAGGCAATGGAATGTCAAGCTTAGCCCTTCGCCTCCCCAAAAGATGTAGCAAGGAAACATCGGATGTGGAAAGGCGAGAAGCTAAAGAAGGCCAATGGTGTGAGTCGTTCTCACACAAATACAGATTCTGAACACCTGTCGGTTGATATGGATGCATGGGAAGCCATGACAGTGTCATCCATCATCATGATATGCATGGAATAAGTTCAGAATTTTCAAGAATAATGGCAGTATTTGTCGTTTGATTGGATGATTAAGGGATGTGATTTTTAAGCAATCAATTTTAGTCTTTAAAAATTTTGTTTATTTTAACATCATTTTATTGAGGGCTCCTACAGCTTTTATAACAATCCATATATCAAGTGTATCAAGCATATTTGTATATATGTTGCCATCATTATTTTCTAAACATTTACTTTCTATTTGAGCATTTGGTATCAGCTCTTCTTTTTACCCTCACTCCCCACCCTCCACCCTAGGGACCCCTTGATAAACAATAGATTATTATTATTATTTTCATATCTTATACTGTCCACTGTCTCCTGTTCCCCTTCTCCCAAGGTTTCTTTCCCCTCCTCTCACCACCTTCCCTCTGGTATCTCCCCACATTCCTGGTAATGATATTCCCATTTCTGTTCCTGAGGGATTTATCTGACCTGGATCCCGTGTGTCGTGAGCTCTTATCTCCACCTGTGTACATGCTCTGGCCTAGCCCAAGGTGAAAGGCAAGATTGGGGTCATGATAGTGGGGGATGAGGAAGCCTCAAGGAACTAGAGGAATATTGTGTGTTTCATTGGTGCTA
>NW_022103920.1:5208398-5209492 GCF_000313985.2 Echinops telfairi | reverse complement strand
GTCTTGAGCAGAGGCCCATAGCCCACCCCCTTCCTCAATGTGTTGCCATATAAATATATGTACATACGCCGATAACTCTATTTTTATGAATTAATATATTTATATAAGCACACACCTATATTTATACCTCTATCCATAGCTTTGTTTCCTAGATCTTTCCTCTGTTTCCTTTTACCTTCTCCTGTTCCACCATTATGCTCGCCCTTATTCTGCCTCTCAGTAATTCCCCTCAGCTAGATTGCTGTTGCTCCAACACCCCCAGGATCTCTATGTCCTCCTCGTTGTTGATTTTAATTCCCTAGTTGTTCCCCTGTCTATGGTGTTGTTTGCTTACTGTTCCCTTCACCCACCTCCTCCTTTCCCTAAGTCCCTCTGGAACCTTTGGTCCCATTGATTTCTCCTCCGGCTTGCTTCACATGTCTATCTTATATAGGTAGGCAAATCAACAATAATGTAGACAATACAAAAAGAAAACGAAAACTTGAATAAAAAGAGGGAAATATATATATATTTAAACAACAACAACAAAAAAATCCCAAAGCATAGATAATTCCAGGTCTGTCTGCTGACCTTTATGACTATCTCCCCACTGGCCCTGGGGGGTTCCAGGAACTGCCCCTTCTAGCCTGAAGTCTATTTTGGGGTTTCCTCAGGGGCATTGTGGCTTGGCTTTGCTCCCGTGGCTGATCTGGTATGTTCCCTTCATGGTTCGCTCACCTGTTGGGGTTCAGACTGGACTCCCTCCCCATGTGTGTTCCCAGTATCATCCTCTGTCATGGTATGTGCCAGCAAGGGAACATCATGTTTGAGCTGTTGTCGGCCCTACAGCCCTCTGTGTGCCTTAGCAGCTTCATGCAGGGACATCATCTTTAGGGCCTGGTGTGCCTGTATGGGGTCTAGAGTCTCACTCTCTCTTTTTCCTTCTTGGTATGTTTCCGTGTGGGGGTAAACCAAGAACTTTATGGTTCAAGGCAAGATGTTCTAAAGATACTCTTCTGTGATGATATTGCTGCCGAATTATGCATCTGGTTATACCTGTTAAAATATGTCAGGTTACATTGGGCCTCCACTCAAGTACTCCCTCAATGCAAGAA
>NW_022103920.1:5206206-5207905 GCF_000313985.2 Echinops telfairi | reverse complement strand
GACACCAAATAACAACAATAACATATAATTGATCAAGGATTCACTATGGTGGGGGAGGGAGGGAAAAGGAGGAGCTGCTACCACGGGCTCAGGTAGAAAGAAAATGTTTTGGAAATGTTGATGGCAACATATGTACAAGTGTGCTTAATACAATTGAATGATGGATTGTCATAGATTTATAAGGGCTCCCCAATAAAATGATTAATAAAAATAAAAATTAAATTAGAGAGTAAAAAAATAAAATAATACCAATTTCTATGTAAATATGGGAATTATATGACTTTTTGAAAACCATGCAGCCCCTTTGAATATTATTCTCCAATGCATATTATACACATTATATGCATGTGCACCTATTTACTTGAGTGCACTATTTGTGAAAAATTATGTGTTTCTTTATGATGATTGTTGCAGGATAAAATATATTAAAACATTTTTTATTGCTTAGAACAGAACTTGACCCTTAGCAATTTCTTGACAATTATGTGATCTCTTAAAAATCCCATCGCGTCTCCTGGAACAAAGGTGCTATGAGACCATTTTGCTGATGTGGAAAACAGGTTCACAGAAGACAAGGCATGAAGCTCCTGTGAAAGGGCTTTCTGCAGTTTGGATTGTATGTCAGCTTTCTCTGAGATGGATGTCAGTGTGAAGGAAGCTGTGTGTGTGTGTGGGGGGCGGGGAATGGGGGTGGCCACTCTCTGGATCAACAGATGTGTAGGGGGTCATAATAAAGGAAAATGTGTTGGGCTGAGGGAGAAAAACTGTGATGTAGTCACAGGGAAGCCTTGAGCTAATCTTATGGGGAGCATAGTGGTGTAAAAGGTATTGTTTTAAGTAAAACAAGTCCACCACAAATGATAAGTATTGTATAATCTCATTCATATGAAATATCTAGAATAGGTAAGTGTAAGATTGTTGGCTTTGAGGGGCCGAAGACAAGGGAAAAGTGAAAGTCATAATTTAAGCAGCAGTATGTTTCTGTTTGTGACGATGGAAGATTTGGCAAGGGATATTGGTAATGGTTGTATAGTATGATGAACACAAATGACGTCTAAATTGTATATGTGAAAACATTAACTTGGGAAATGTTGTGTTATATATATTTTTACAATAACTTTTAAAAACATGTTTTTGTGGACTCACTATCACAACTTCCACAAAAGAAACCTTTCTTAGAAGGCATCGACTGACACATGGAGGGACATCTATTTCTCTAAGAGCCTAAGATGCATACTGTGTGCACCAGACAATCAGCTACACTCTTCCCTCCTAGAATTGCTTTCATGCTATTATCAGCCTACATTCAGAGGGTTATTTTTCAAAACAGCACTATATAGCCTGTTGTATTCATTGTAAAGGCACTGTAGGGGCTATTATTTTTAAAAATGTCTTCTTTGGGGAGGTGCGAAGGTATTTAGACTTTAGGAAGAGTAAGTAATTATGTTTTATGAACACCATTGACTATGTATTGTGTAGAATTCTAAAGACCTTAATTATGCCACTTCATCTTGTATTGTACTCTTTGGTTTGCTTGGCGATGATTTCCTATATATATATTTTTAGAATGTGTGTCCTTCGGTAATACAGATAATATCTATTCATCATAGAAACAGCGTGTATCTGGCTGGTGGACTCTTTTGTAAGACATTCTCAGCTGTCCTTTATCTTTGTTTGTAGATTCTATAATCGTTTTTTT
>NW_022103920.1:5196559-5206106 GCF_000313985.2 Echinops telfairi | reverse complement strand
TTAACTTGAAATACCAACTATACTTAGGTAGGGCTTTGAATGTCCTGTTTCATTTTGTTTTCTCAGAACTTGGTCATTTATAATGAATCTAAAGTAGACTTAGGTGTAAGGTGTGAGGGTGGAGTCCAGACACACATTTCCATCACAAGTTTCCAATGGACCCATCATGACTATTGAAAAAGCATCTCTCCCCTTCTGTACCTTGGCTATAAATCAGATACCTTTGTGTAGAAATGTTACTATACTCTATTTTATACCATTATCCACTATCCCTTCTTTTTGCAATATCGCACTGCTTTAGTTATGATAGCTTTATCATTGGTCTTGATATATGGATAGTCTTATATGTTTTCCAAATCATTCTTAATCTTCTCCATTTTGACCAGTCTTATTCCCTGGGCCTTCAGGTTTGGTTATACATTTTGGAATCAACTTGTCAATTTTCTTACAAAACTTGGTGAATGTTTATAGTTTTGTTTTGCTTTTTTTCTGGGTGGAGAGTTGGGCATCTTTTCAAGATTCAATCTGCTGAGCCATAACCACTCTGAGTCTCTCCACTGGTTGAATTTTTTGTTTTAGACATTTTGCATATTTTTAGCTAAATTTATTCTTATCTGTTTGATGTCTTGATACCATTTAAATAGTAATCTTTACATTTTTTTCTGCTTATTTGTTGGTGGTCAATAGATTTGAAGTTGATGTTTGGATAGTGACCTTATTACCAGTAATCTTCTTGAATTTTTTGATTCAACTTCCTAGATGGCCTGTAAATTCTTTTAGATTTTTTAACATAAATATGTTACCAGCATATGGTGACATTTTAATTTTTTTTCACCTTCGTCCTTGTCCTTTTTCCACCATCGTCTTGTAACATGGACTTTAGATTTCCCTTTCTTTCAAAATTTCCAGTGTCAATTTGAGATATTTGACCTAAAAGACAATATGCAGCTATGACTGGCTTCCCTCAAACTCACTACCCTTGAGTCAATGCTGACTCATAGCGATCCCATAGGACAGGGCAGAGCTGCCCCTGCGAGTTTCTGAGCCATAACTCTTCACAAGAGTAAAAAGCCCCATCTTTCTTTCATGGAGCTGGGCTCCCTGTGAAAGGCATAGGGGGATGGAAATTTCTGGAGAATTGATCTTAACTGAACATAAGAAATAATTTTGTTGAGAAATATTAACTGTAACAGTGTTATCTCCTGTTTGGCGGCTGCGGGGAGGGAGGGGAGTGGCTACTCATCATCCACAGAATTTATGCACCTGTCAAAGATTCTATTGGAGAAACCAAGCATTGAACGGGAATTGGACTCTCTGAGTATAATTTTACATATATCTTAAACTCTTGGATTCCACCAGTCCATAATTTCTAGAAACATCTATTTGGAAGACAGCAGAAGAGTGCTGTCTAGAGAAGTTCGTGTTGAGCAAAGAATGGAATCAGGGGCTGGTTGGGAGCCCATTGTCATCACGGAGGCTTCAGTGTGGGGGCTGTGGGACATCCTGGTGACAGAGAATCGGTGAAGTAAACCCACACCGGCCTGGAAGGAGGTGAAGTGGCTTTGAAGAAGCTGGAAGGGCTATGCTTCCAGGACTTGCCCTTTGGCATCTGGGATGCTGGGAATGGCTTAAAACTGAAATGGGGGGTGAAGGCAGATAGCATGCAAAAAGATTATGTTTACTTGGATAGACTGAATTTCTTGTCTGATTGCCTGTAAACTTTGGAACAATTTATGGCACCGATACCGGCCTTTGGGACTTTGCAGAAATTAGTTTCAGAGCTATCAGAAACACTGCATGCCTGCCTCAGACTTAGGACAACCTGGAATCCAGACACAGTTTATCCACCTTGGCAACTGCTCTTGCCAGCTGGAGAACACGTGGCAGGCATACATTTGCAGCGCGACTGCTCTGTGCGCAACAGGCCTGGAACGTCGGTTCACGAGGCATCCACAGAGTGCTTCTGGGAGCAATCACTGCAGATGGTGGCACCTGGAGTGTCTTGTCCTATGGCCCTCGTGACGAGCTCAGGCAGAACAATCGTGAGGATGGTGCAGGAGCGGGCAGTGTTTCATTCTGTTGTAGAGAGGGTCCTTATGAGTTGGTAGCAACTAGAAGGCACCTACCCCTACAGCAACATGGCTTTTTCAAATGAGCAGGGACATGAAGTCATCTTTATGTTACCACACAACCTGTACTGACCATGTTGCGGGTTCACATAACTGACAGCCGCTATAATGTCTTGAAGTTTAGAAGAGTCTTTATTGGGTTATCACCGGACTGCGGGAATCTAGAAGCGACTCCTTGATTGCAGTCCCTAGTGGACATTTCCATCCATTTTTAAAGGCAGAAAACTCACTTATCGTTTGTCTTAAGCAAGCGTGGACAGAAGAAGAAAGCAAAATTAATGATATTATTCTTTAGAGTTAGTGAGCATTACGAGGTACAGCGCTGCTATGACATCTGGTTAATAAAATAAGTATAGTAATATCCTGGTTATAACATCGAAAGGAACCGTATTATTAGTTACAATGGTCTGATCTTGAGAACAGGGGAGCACATTCTAAAACCAGTCACTAGTGGGACTTTGCGAGATGGGACGGGGAGGGAGGCAGGTCCTCCAGCAGTCAACAGGATGGCCTGACAGCGAGTGGTCAGTGCTAGTCTGCCTCACGCATATTCCTTCATCAAGAACGATTCAGACATGAGAGTTTGTGCAGAATATTTTCAGTGCTTCCTCTCAGCCTCTAGATCCCTTCCCAAGACTCAAACCGCCTGATACGCACTCTTCTCAGGACTTGCCTGTCTGTTTGCCTCCATATGCACAGGCCTGTGCATGTGCACATATTTTTCCTGTTTATTTTGTTTAAAAACAGATTTAACTCTTCTGTGCACATTGTTTTACTATTTATGGAGACAGTATAGGTTATATAGAGAGAGGGCATTTGAATTTACCAGATTATTATTTTCTATGAAAAATATATTGCTCTGTTACGATGCTCATACAGCATGTTTTGTTGGTGAGGTGGTTTATACTGACAATGAAAACCAAACCCGCTGCTTTCAGGCAGATTCAGGTTCACAACGAGACTCCGAGACACAGCAGAACTGTCTTTTTAGGTTTGCGGGCTGTGGATCTTTACAGAACCAAACTGCCTCTTCTTTTTTCCCCTGGGAGTGGCTGGTGGGCTTGAACTGCGGACCATTTATTTACCAGCAGAGCTTTTTAACCACTCTACCACCAAGACTCCTTAAATGGCATCAAAAGGTTTCCTAATTTTTTTATCAGTTTAGCTCTCACTTGGGAAGCCCTACCTGGGTGTTATGCATGAATTCATTCAGTACGTGAATGAGTGCGCATTCCAATGTTTAGGGAGATTTTGTCCACCCGGTCTTTAGAAATGAAGGTGGCTTTGAAGGAGCTGGAGGAACAGTGTCTCCAGTGTTTGACCTTTCACAGTCTACTTAAAAAAAAAAAAACACCCCAAAATGGTGCATGGGTTAAGTGTTGGTCTGCTTAACCACAACTCAAACCAATACCAAACTTACTACATGGAGTCAGCTCTGACTCATGGGGACCCGATAGGACAAGGTGAAATTGCCCTTGTGGGCTTGCAAGACTGCAACAGTTTTATTGGCACATAATTCAAAGTTCAATCATTCAATCATATTGAGGAGAATTGTACAATCATTACCACATAAGTTTTAGAGCATTCCACTCACACACCCTGATGGTTAAATCACCTTTAAAATGAGTTGTGCAATCCCAATCTGTTCTAGTGTTCCCTCCCCCGATCCTGTCTTCATTATTTACACCCACCCCCAAATCCCCTTTCCTTCCCTTTCACCCACCCTAACCCCTGCATCCCCTATAACCCCTTGCATCAGTTATTATCAGTATGTATCCATGCATTCACAGCTGGGAAACCCAACAGAAAACTATAAAAAACAAAATCGCACTAAGGTGGTAAGGATACGATCATAATAGTATAAAGGCAAAATTTCAAATAATGCATAAGAAGGAAAAGATCCCCATCAACATGCAAACACCCAGGGAAGAAATTTCTGTCACGGAACCAGGAAGAGATACTTGCACCCAGAACAAATTCAGGTCATATCTGCAGGGAGGTCATCTGGCCACGTATCAAGTTCTACCCAGCATAATCTGGATTACAATGGTCTCTGCCGGATAGGAAGGCTGTTTGAGACTCTTGCCTGTGGCTAGAGTGGATCTACCAGAAGCTCAGTCTGACCAGATACTCTGCAGATGGATTGGATTTTAGGCTCCCACCTTCTACCATAGCCCTCCACAAATTGGGTGTCCATATTTTAGCTCTGATGTTTTTCTCTTCACCATATTCGAATGTTATAATTGTCATCTTTGGATCACCCAAGCTGGTGTGCTTCTTCTGTGTGGACTTAGAGACTGTAACTTATTAGGGGAGTAGAAAGCCTGTCTTTCTCCCAAAAAGATGGCTGGTGGTTTTGAACTGCTGACCTTTTGGCTAGCAGATCAATTCATACCCATCATGCCACTAGGGTTCCCACATCCAGCTGGTTCCAAACCATCAGCCACTCCTCGGGAGAAGGACGAGGCTGGCTGTTCCCATAAAGGTTTCCCGCCTAGGAAATTGGAAGGAGCAGTTCTACTCCACCCTGTAAAGTTGCTATGAGCTGTAATCCACTTGCTGGCAGCAGGTTTCTATATGTGTCTTTTAAATGAAGTCAGCCTGTATGTTTTGCTGCTTATTTGGGCTGTCCTAGGCTTCCTTACTATGATTGCTCTAGGTTCATAAAGTACACAGGAAAGTTCCCACCCTTATCTATGGTCTGAAAATTCTACGTACTAGGACATCATTCTGGTTCTTGAAGATAAGGCCCGGTATCATCATTCTGACTGCATCTCACAGCTCCGCAGTGGCTACTGGTCATTTCAGTGTTTCATCTCTTCTGAGGGAATACTGATAACTTCGTTTTGTACTGGGCAAAGATCCAATGACTCAGTGTTTCACATTCATTTGCAAGTGTCTGTGCAAACAACTCTCCCACTTTTCCGTGTATGTCTGTTTTTGTTCCTGCTCTTGTCTGTCTCCTCCTCCTCTTGTCAACTCGCACTTGATACAGTGTTTCTAGTTCCTCGATGATGATGATGATGATGATGATTTGACAGTGCAGTGAAGTGCTGCCTCATCTACCAAGCTCAGGAACTGCTAGGTCTTCATCTTTTTTGGAGCACGCCATCACCAGAAACCAAAACGGTCAACAAATTGACTTTAATGCACAGGACAGAGTGGGTGTGCCCCATGGGGTTTCCAAGGCTATAAACCTTACAGAATCAGATCACCACCTCTCTTTCCCGTGGAGCTGGCAGATTCAAGCCTCTGACCTTTCAACCAGCAGCCAAGCTCTTTACCTACTGACCACTGTGCCAACATGGCTCCTTAGTCCATACCAGGAGCTTCATCAATATTTTGAGTTGATGAATTTAGGTATTTGCTTCTTATTTTTCGTTAGTTGCTACTTTTCATTATTTTTTTCTTGTACTTTTTGTGGGTTGATTTTGTTCTTTTCTAGTGTCTTTATAATCAAACTGAGAACAAACAAACTGTGTTAGTCAGGGTGGACTAGAGAAGCAAATGCATAGACACTCATATGTGTATAAGAAAGAGCTTTATATACAAGGAAAATTTAATATTGAGAAAACATCCCTGCCCAGTCCAGATCAAGTCCATCAGTCTGATATTAGCCCATATGTCCGATACCAATCTGTAACTTCCTCTTCAGGCTCACACAACACATGCAGTGATGCACAGGAAGATCACAGGGCATTGGGTGGAAAGTCTTGTGGATCCAGTGGCAGTGGAAGGATCTCAGTGCTGGCGTGGGTCTCCACATGGCTCCTCCAGCTCTAAGGCCCTGTCTGCCATCAGCATAGCTCCATGTGGCTTGTCAAAGGAATGTCTCGCAGGGAGACAAAGGAAGCAGAGAGAGTCTCCTGCCTCCAGGGAGGAGTACCAGAGTTTGCAGACTCCTCAGGAGAAGGTCACACCCACACAGAGGCTCCGTTGACTATGGCCTGATTGACAGGTAGACTCCGCCCCTTTACAAGTTGACATCAGACCATGTAACTTCCACACAAATGAACACACAAAAAACAAAACAAAACAAATCCCCCAACTCCACAAACACTGCCTTTGAGTAAATTCTGACTCATCATAGCCTGTAGGCATGAGGACTGCTCCAAAGGGTCCCTGGGACTATGAAGCACGATGGGAGCGGACAGCCAGCCTCCTCCTTCTCCCCAGGGACAGCCGTGGGTCTAAACAGATCACCTTGGAGTCAGCAGCCCAATGCCCAGCCCTCATTGCTACTGGGGGTCCTTGAATTGAATACTTAACTCATTCTATTGCATGCCCTTCTTTGGGATTCGTGGTTGAATGTTGCAACCTGAATCCAGTAGTCAAACCAGTCGTCTTTCCTCTCACGCTTTCTATTTCTTTATCTTTGGGGATAATCCTACACTTCATCTGGAAAATCAAACACATTTTTTTCTTGTCTTGCTACTTCTCTCTTTCCATGTTTCCGTTTTATGGCTCAGTCCAGATAGCAAGGACTTCTAGCTCTCTTTGTTTAAAATCTTAACTTTTGAATTTTCTCATGGCGTTTCCCTTTATGGAAACAATAGTTTTGTGCCATTCTCTGAAAATAATATTCATGTTTGTCTTGGATTCTTATCATGTTTTGTCTTTTAACAGTTCCCACCACTGTATTTTCTGTTGGCTGCGTTTGATGCCTTCCGGTCAGGGCGGGGCTCTGGAAAATGTTTTCTGGTTCTTGACCTCGATCTTGGATTTAGGTGCTATTTAAAGACTATAAGGCTGCCTGTTCTTTTTAACTCGGCTACACCGGGTATTTAAGAGTGAAGCAAGAGTTTTGAGAATGATGATGGAAACAAATATACAGGAGTGTTTGACACAATGGATGTATGTGTGGATGGTGATAAGAGTGGTACTAGCCCCCAATAAAATGATAATAATAAAATTTAAATTTTAAATAAAATTTAAATTTAAATAATAAAAATAAAATTTAATAATAAAAAAAAGAGAGTGAAGGACCGTGTGCGGGAATAGAAACATTTGTCTTTGGAGAGGGAGGGCCCTGGCCCCTGATTATCTTTAGCTGGGCCATGAGCTGTGTCTTGACCATCAGCACTTCTCAAGAGCTAAGCAGTAGTCACAAGCAGCTTGAGGTTGGTCAGATGAATGCTCATAGCTCAACTTCCCAGTGAACAACCCCAAACTATGAGCCAGGCTCTTCTCTGTTTCTTCTACATACCAGCCCTGGGATTCTCGAGGCTAGTGTTCTTTTCCTGTGTTTCAGGCTATGGACATGTATTTCCCTGAGATAAAATCTATTTTCTATCATTCAGACATTGCCTAACAGATCTGGTTGAGTAACCGTCAATTCATATGGGCCTTATGGCCATAATTCCTTATGTGATGTACTATAATTCTGGATATACTGCAGCTTGTGGTTATAGCCCCATTTGGGGGGGCATTCTCTACTACACTAATGGACAGAAGTAGGGTGGGATTAAGACTTCACCTTAGTAGAGGGTATGAGCCAAGCCACACTCTTTGTTTCCTTGGGGGTATCTTTTACTTTACTTTAGTAGTATCCCATGGATGGGATATATATACTGGTACTACCATACGGATAGAAGCAAGGAGAGCCTGCATTGACTTTTGTACATTTTTTACATCAGTTTCTGGACCCTGCACTTGGCTGGTGTGGCAGTTATATAATCTGTCAATTTGTGAAGGGGTGTAGTCTAGCCTGTCGATTAAGTCCCAGCTTGATGACCTAATTTGGAGAAGAGATGGAGATAAATAGCTCACTAGAGGCCAGGCACACTGTCTCTCTGCTTGTCTCTCTCCTTGTGAGACATTCCTGTTGACAAGCCTCATGGAGGCAGCCAGAGCCTTGGAAATGGAGGAGCCATGTGGAGACCCATGCCAGCGTTAAGATGCTTTCACTGCCACTGGATCCATAAGAATTTACACCCACTGGCCTGTGATCTTCCTGCACTCAGTGTCATTGCTTGTGTTGCATGAGTCTGAAGAGGAATGTACAGACTGGTATTGGACAGATGGGCTAATATTGGACTTATGGACTTGATCTGGACTGGGCTGGGATGTTTTCTTAATATACAATTACTCTTTTATATAAAGCTCTTTCTTATACACAGATGAATGTGTTTCTCTAGTCAACCCAGACTGACATAGCTGGCTTCTGCTTCACCTTTGGATTGTGACGTGAACAGCGTCCCCCACATGTGAGACATTTCTGCAAATTTTTATGCGGTCACATTGGACGTTGCAGTGAATTGAAGAGCCCAGGCACAAGAAGCAATATACTCAAGGAAATAGATATTTGGGGCATCTTTAATCTCTACCTCCTTGGGATTGGTCTGGCACTAATTCTTCTAAAAGAAAAGATGACCACATTGGTTTTCCGTCTGCATTCTTTGTGCTTCTTTTGAATGGATTTGCAAGTTTTTTCCTCAGTGATGGAAATGTCAAATTCCACACATTTAGTTGGGAGAAGAGGATACTTGTAATCATTTCTGTCTATGATCCAATCTGTCACTTATTTCATTTCTCTTAACTGAATAATTTTATACCAGGTAATATCATGACGTTTTCAGCATCTTTAGAACACATACTTTATCATCTAGTAATAAAATTCTCCATATGTTAAACCATTCCAAGAAGCCACACACCATTGTCATTTATTTTTATTTTACAGAGAGTGTGCAATTTTGGCCACCCTCTCTCCTAAAGAAAATCAAAATCCTCACAACCAGACTCATGGACAAAATCATGATAAACACAGAAAAGATAGGAGTAGTCAAGGGTTTTATTTTACACGGATCCACAACCAAGGCTCACGGAAGTACCAGTCAAGAGATCGTGAGTGTATTGCATCGGGAACATCTGCCGCACAAGGTCTCTCTAACGCACTGCAGAGTAAGGGTGTCACTTGGAGGACTAAGGTGCTCCTGAGCAAAACTGTTCTTTTCAATCCTCTCATATGCGTGTGGAAGCTGGACGACGCATAGATAAGACCGCAGAAGAATCGACACATTTGAATTATGGTGCGGGGGAGGAATATCGAAGATACCATGGATTGACAAAAAAACAAACAGATCTGTCTTGAAAGAAATATAGCCAGAAAGTGCCCTAGAAGTGAGAATGGTGGGCCTTTGTCTCACGTACTTCGGACAAGTTATCAGGAGAGAGCAGTCCTAGAGAAGGACATCACACTTGGTTAAGAAGCCAAAAGAGTGAAAAAGAGCAAGACCCTCCATGAGACGATGGACACAGAGGCTGCACTGTGGGCTCAAACACAAGAACCGTTGTGAGGATGGCACGGGACTGGGCAATGCTTCATTTTGAATATAGGGTTGTATATAGGGTCACTATGAGTTTTTGAATATAGGGTTGTATATAGGGTCACTATGAGTTTTTGAATATAGGGTTGTATA
>NW_022103920.1:5192342-5196459 GCF_000313985.2 Echinops telfairi | reverse complement strand
TATATAGGGTCACTATGAGTTTTTGAATATAGGGTTGTATATAGGGTCACTATGAGTTTTTGAATATAGGGTTGTATATAGGGTCACTATGAGTTCCAATCAACTCGGTGGATTTTGATTTTGGAATAACATGTGAATAAGGAGCTCTAGTGGCTTGCTGCTTAAACACTCAACCACTAACTGAAAGGATGGCTGGTTCAGTCCCCCCACCCCCTCTCCCCTGTCCAGGGGCCCCATGGGACACAGGACCTGGTGATCTGCTTCCACCGAGGTCTATAGCATCAGAACCCCCAAAGAGGATGTTCTCCTGTGTTTTACAGTTGCGGTGACTCAAAAACCAGCCCGATGGTGTGGTGGGTTACCAGTTAAACTACCAATTACAAGGTCAGCAGTTGGACATCACTTGATGCCGTGTGGGAGAAAGATGAGGCTTTCTACTTCTGTAAAAATCCACAGTCTCAGAAACCAGAAGGGGGAATTCTACCCTGTCCTGTACGGTCTCTATGCGTCAGCATTGACATGATGGCAGTGAGTCTTATTTTTTTATATGCTTTCAACTTGACCCATCCACATATAACAGTGATTCCTGACGTGGAACATTTTCCCGGGGGTTCGTTTGCATCTATGTTTCTTTGACAGGGTACCTCTTCAGATCTTTTACCCACTTTGCAAGCTGGTGGCTTGGTTTTTGATTGTTGAATTTCAAGAGGTTGTTTTAGGTGGTATATTTTGGATGCATATCCTGTACAGGTGCATGATTGATGAGTATTTTCTACATGCCTGTGACTCGTCTTTTCTTTCTCTTAAACTTTCTCTTATTTTACAAAAATACAAGCAAATAGAAAAGGCATTTTCTCCTTGCTGTGTTGTTAGAAACACCATGAGTCTGGTGTGGGATGAAGTGCAGTGTCCTTGGCCAGGTACTGAGGTCACGGATGGTCCACACACCCTGCCCATCTCTCTGGACTTGCCAGTCCTCCTCAACGCCCTTGGCTCACTGAGCTGGGGCTTTCCAGAGCATGTCATGCATGTTCCTTGCATTGCTGCATCTTTGCCTGACTATCCCCTTCCCCCCCTTCAGCTGACCACCCCCTCAGGGCTCTCGGGTCGGGGGGACTTCTGTTTCACTGGGAACTCTTCCACCCACCCCAGCCTGCCCCACGAGGCACCATGTCACTGTGTTCACCCTGTTACGCGGCTCATCTCTGTACCGTGGCTGCTTGCTCATGGTGTAGATTTGCCAATAGACTTTGAATGGGTGTCTCTCTCATTTGCATAACAGTCCTTTGCCTGGATAATAATTAAATAACAAAACTCTACTGGACAGCTGGTTGCACGTGTGAAGAAACAAAGAACAAGCACACGGCCGATCGTACACTCTTCTCGAAAAGAGAAGGGCTATGAAGAAACAGATGCTTTCTTTCCCTAATTTTCCATGTTTTCCCCCTACAGGAGGTCTGTAGCTGGCATATACGGTGCTGCTGGAATCCTGTGGCAAATACCAGTGTCCCCTGGTGTTTCTTCCCCAAGAACTGGGGCTACAAAGTCCATGATGGCCCCACCAACACCAGCAAGGGTGAGCACTGCGGCTGTGGTGTTGCCTCAGGGAACAACTCACTATGGCCAAGAAACTAATAACAGCTCTTCCACCACCACCCCACTCCCTCTTAGGGTTCACTGCCCTGCTGAAGAGGCTACCATCCCCAACTCTGTTTGGAAATGATGTTCCCAACACTGTCTTCACGGCCGAGTATCAGACATCCAATCGTTTCCATTTCAAGGTTGGTCTGGTAGCTACCCCCTGTGCACAGCTGTGAAGACAGCAGAGCCTCCTGTGGGTTCAGATCGCTGTCCTTCAGGACTAGGGGTGGGCTTGGGGGATGACAAGGGACAGGATTCAGCACTTCTCATCAGGAATCTCCGGACTCTATCCTTGGTTGACTGTGATTTGATGGGGGACGCATGATTAGCTCATTTCTGCTCACAGATCAGAAGCCACCGGACTAGAATTGGAGGCTGTTCTTGGGGGCTCTCTGGTTTTGTCTGGACTTGTCCCCTCTCTTTTTCAGATTACTGATTCCATTAACAAGCGATATGAAGTCCAACATAAAAATATCAATTCACTGGCTCAGACGGCTAACATCTCCAATTTCAGCTACCACGTCGAAGTTGTTAATGAGCCTTTCAGCATCAAAATAATGAGGACAAGCAACGGAAAAGTCTTGTGAGGTTTCCTTTATGCATCTTTGAATGTAAAAAATAAGCCCCCAAACTGGAAACAATTGCTTTCAAGGGGATCCCAGCTCACAGTGACAGCAGAGGACAGAGTAGACGTGTGCTGGGGGGCTCCCGGGCTGCCCTCTCTGTGGAGGCAGACTGCGCATGCTCCTCCCACGGAGCGGCTGGTGGGCTCCCTGGCAACCGTTCCGTTAGCAGCTCCATGCCCAACCACCACACCGCCAGGGTTCCCTGTGTCCGGGGAAGCACAGTCTCAATCTCTCTAATCTTAAATGACTGGGGGTGGACACTGAGGTTTAAGCACGACTTGGGGAAAAGGACCATGGCAACGTTCTTACAGCCGACCTGTCAGAATTGCAGAACCAAGACTCTCACCGTGTAACGTGTGAGTTCGCTGCGTTGTTCAAATGCGCTTGGGGTTCGCACACATCACAGACAGGGATTCCGTAATTCTAAAGTAATATTTGCAATGCAGGTCCATTTCATGGGTTCTAACTCCCAACGATCATTTCCAGAGAAATTTCTCATCAAATACGCCACAGGATTTTGAGCCTAAATCACAAATCACCCTGGAGAAAATACAAGTCTTACTGTCAATGTAACCTGTTTTCAGATCTTGCGAGAGCAAATCACCAATTGCATGATGACATTAGGCAAGATACCCAGCCTCCCTGTGACCTGGCCCATAGAAAGGGGATTGGGATGTGTACCTCTGAGACTATTCATCAGTCCCAGTGTGGTTGACTAACTTTGAGCGGATGATATCCCTATGGGTGCAGAGGAGAACTGATCCATAGGGTTTCCAAGATATGATCTTTCTGATGGCAATCACTAGGCTCGCCTTCTGAAGTGCTCCCTAAAGACACCACGTCTCTAAGGCATCCAGAGCAGTATCTACAAAGCAGTGGATGTACAGGGAATGGAAATTCATGCTTACACTCTTATCCCAAATCATCCCACTCGAGTTTCTGGTACCCAGTCCCTGCAGTGTACTCCCCCAGGATTCAGGAATCTGAGATACCTTCCAGGACCTCAGAGGCCGCATGAAAGCTGACGGAAACACCTGGAACATGCGGCCTCTGAGGGCAGGTGGAGAGGGGTAACTTGGCAGAAAGAGATGTTGGCTGACTCTCTCTTCCCATGGCCCAGGTTGGACACGAGCATTGGTCCCCTCCAGTTTGCCCAGCAGTACCTTCAGCTGTCTTTCCGTCTGCCCAGTGTGAACGTGTATGGGCTAGGGGAACATGTGCACCAGCAGTACCGCCATGACATGACCTGGAAGACCTGGCCCATTTTCACGCGGGATGCCGCCCCTGTGGAGGTGAGGCTCCCTTTCTCATCCTTGCTCCTCATGATCAGGAGGACCTTCCTTCATTTCCAGAAAGTTCCGTATAGAGGAAGGGCTATCTGATCCTGTGTCCAAATCTAAATCTGCTTGAAATGGGAAGTACTTGTTCTTGAGGTCTGCAGACATACAATTATAAATAAAGTGCGTCAAAAATATGACTTTTAAGGGAAACACGTTGTTGTTGGTGCTGCTCGTTCGGACTCATAGTGACCCAATGTCCATCGTGTGAAAGCACCGCCCAATCATGCATCCTCCTCACAATTGGCTGCATCCATTGTGTCAATCCATCTCATGGAGGGTCTTCCTCTTCTTTGCACAGCCAAGCACGCCGTCGTCTCAGGGAACTGGTCTCTCTTGATGACATGTCCACAGTACACGTGTTGCAGGTTCAAATAAATGACAGCCACTATAATGTCTTGATAATTTAGAAGAGTCTTTATTCGTTCTAATCTAGCTGTTAGAATCTAAAAGCGATTCTTTAATAGCAGTCCATCTTAAAAGGAAAAAATTCATTTATCATTTTTCTAGGAC
>NW_022103920.1:5190604-5192102 GCF_000313985.2 Echinops telfairi | reverse complement strand
GACCAATGCACATGGCGTTTGATTTTTCTCATGGTTGCTTTCATAGACACTGATTAGTTTCTTTCTTTTTCTTTTTAATCCAGCATAGACAATACGTTTGAAAAACACAATCAAAATATATTTCAAGACCCTCCCCCCACTGCCGTTGAGTTAATTCTGACTTCATATATACTTACACACAAACATACCTACATATATATGTATATATATACATATACATACACACACAGGTAGTACACTCCCCAAACTGGAATTGATCACTGGGCAAAGCAGAGCTTTTGTAGTACGCATTTTTCCCCATTGGGCAAGCATTGAGCAACTCGGTCTGAGTTAGTGCACCCAGTGACATCGCCTAGGAAGGTTCTCTCTGGTCACAGTGAATTTTTTCATAAAAGCAGTTTTGCTCAAACCTCTCCTTTTTGTGATGGATGGTTTAAGAGAAGAGTGTGTGGCTATGAAACTTTGTTTCCTGTTCTGGACAAATGCTGCAGAAACTGTTGTGATGTTGAACACAGATTACAAGGACAGCGTTATGGGGAAAACTCAAGTATATGAGTGGTTTTCTAGTTTCAGAAAAGGTGAAATGTCGATTGATGACAAACCTCATCCTGGATGTGTGTTAACTTCACAAATGGACGAATATGTTGACTCATAGTTCATTTGGAGTTTGTTCCACCAGGTCAGACTGTTATTCAAGCGTTCTATTGATGGGTTATGAAAAGATTGCATAAGAGTGTGTGACAAAAAAGGCCTGATTTGTGGCAGATCGGGGACTGGTTTTGCCACCACAACAATGCCCTGCTCATGCAGCCATCTCACTGAGCCAGTTTTTGGCAAAAAACATCATGCCTCTCATGCTCCTGGCACCTTACTCATCTGACCTCGCTCTGTGCAACTTCTTTTTGTTTCCACTAATGAAGAAAGACACAAAAGAACATTGATTTGACGATGTAGACGAGGTGGAGAAAAAAACGAGGGAGGTGCTGTCAGCCATCCAGATGAGTTTGAAACTGTTTTCAAGAATGGAATAGCAGATTTGACAAATGTATTAAGTATAATGGAGAGTACTTTGAAGGCAATAAGGTTGTTTTCTAAAAAACCTTCCTGACACAGTCACTGAAGACAAATGTGTGCATAAGCAAATGTGGTGAAGAAAGCTGATGGTGCCCAGCTATCAAAATATATAGCATCTGGGGTCTTAAAGGCTTGAAGGTAAACAAGTGGCCATCGAGCTCAAAAGGAACAAAGCCCACATGGAAGAAGCACACCGGCCTGTGTGATCATGAGGTGTCAATGGGATCAGGTATCAGGCATCAAAGAACAAAAAATCATGTCATTGTGAATGACGGGGAGTGCATATTGGAGACCCAAAGCCCATCTATAGGCACCTGGACATCCTCTTACAAAAGGGTCTCGGGGAGGAGATGAGCCAGTTAGGGTGCAGTTTAGCAAAGATGAAACATACAACTTTCCTCTAGTTCTTAAATGCTTCCTCCCC
>NW_022103920.1:5188064-5190150 GCF_000313985.2 Echinops telfairi | reverse complement strand
AAAAAAATTATAGCCAAGTGATTGCACAACTTATTTTAAAGGCAATTTAACCATTTGGGGTGTTCTCAAATTGTTATGGTAATTACTGCATGATTTTCCTTGATATGATTGAACTATTGAATTGTATGATTTGTAAATTATATGCCAAAAAACTGTTAATAAAAAAATTTAATGCATAGCTTTTAACAAAAGTCCAGTTTTGGGGAGGGTACCCCTCATATATATCCAAACTCACTGCCTTCAAGTTGATACCAACTCACAGCGACCTATGGGACACGCTTGAACTGCCTCTGTGCTTTGGAGACTGTAACTCTGTTTGCTTTTCTAATAATTATATTGGGGGCTTGTACAATTCTTATCACAATCCATCCATCCATCCATTGTGTCAAGCACATTTGTACATTTGTTGCTCTCATCATTTTCACAACATTTGCTTTCTACGTGAGCCCTTGGTATCAGCTCCTCATTTGAGGGTGGGGGAAGGAGGGGGGGAAAAGAGAAAATGAGACTGTAACTCTTAATGGAGTAGAAAGCCCCATTATTTTCTTGTCGAGAGGATGGTGGTTTCAAACTGATGACCTTGAAGTTAGTAGCCCAGCATGTAACCACTATGCCACCACCTTCAACCCCATGCTCTGTGGATGCAGAGATACTAATTTCAAAGGAAGGAAGGCTCCCACCTGGAGACACAACACCGACTCCATTGAATTGGAAGTTGATAATCACAACTAGCTACTCTGGGATCGTCATCCTCTGCATGGAAAGGAAAGGGTGGCTGCATTGACTGATGTGATTGATCCTGATTACCTGGGGAAATTGGATTGATATTATATAATGCAAGTAAAGAAGACTACGTCTGGAACATAAGAGAGACCTTAGTACTATTATTCCCTAATGATTAAATTCAATGGAAAATTACCAACCCCATTCTGACATGCCCACCAGTAGTCAGGAAACCCAGTTCTGCTCTGGGAAAATTGGTATGTTGCTGAAGTACAGAGTGCACACAGTTTTTAATTTTTATTTTAGAATGAATTAAAAAATGTTTAAATATAATACTCATATATCTCCCTTTTTGCTTACAGGGCATTAATCTATACGGGGCTCATACATTCTTCTTATGCCTTGAAGACACCAGTGGATCCTCATTTGGGGTTTTCCTGTTGAACAGCAATGCCATGGGTAGGAAGCATATTTTTATCTTGGCAGGATTTGGGATGCTACGTTTACAAAAATGTTTTGCAAAACTGGTGAGATAATAACTGTTTAACAGAAAATACATCAGACCTACAACATTTTTTTATAGAAACTGCAACTTCTAAGTAGGTAAACCTGTCTATAAATGCAGGTCATAATTTTTTTTATGGCAAACTGCTCCAGAATTAATGTTTCCCATAATATTCTGTGGATAATAGAATCTCCCATTGACTGACATTCCCGCAGTGCCTGCGGAGTTCTGCTATTATATCCCACTACATTTTCAGGCAAAAAGGCTCTGCTTTGTAAGCCCTTGTCACATCACTTCTTTCACCGCTCCAGGGTGCTTTCCCTCTGGCTTCTCAATTAATGGGGCCTAAGCAACCCATTGGTCTGTGATCTGCATGGTCAGCAGTTTGAAACCCCCAGCACCTCCGGAGAAAGACTGGGCTTTCTACTCCGGTAAACAGTTACAGCCTCAGACCCCCACAGGGGGCCACCGGGAGTCAGCATTGACTCAATGGCAGTGAGTTTGGTTTTTGGTTTAAGCAAACCTGATGGATTAGGTAATGCGGTGCAAGGTCAGTGATTAAAACCCACCCACTGCTCCAGAGAAAGATGAGGCTGTCTGCTCCCATAAAGATTCCCAGCCTCAGAAACCCACAGAGACAGTCCCACAGGGTCACTGCATCAGAACTGACTTGCTGACAGCGGGTGTTTTGTGGTTTTTTTCAGTGGAATCTGGGTCTTGCATGTAGTTTGCTGCTAACTAGCTGCTAATGCAAAGGTTGTCTGATTCTACACAGTGGTTCCACTGCAAAGGAGTCTAGAAATCTGCTTCCAGCAAGGATATCCAAGAACATGCTACAGAGCACTCTGTGGCGGCGGG
>NW_022103920.1:5181036-5186706 GCF_000313985.2 Echinops telfairi | reverse complement strand
TGGACTTCAACCTCCAACCTTCTGGCTAACAGCTGAGTGATTTAAACAGCTTGCCACCCAGGGACTCCAGGAAAAAGAAGACAATCTAAATAGAAAGCATCTGAGTCATGTAGAACTGCTCTCCTGGAAATACCACAGATGGGTGGCCTTCACAAACAGACATTTATTCTCTCACAATTTAGGAGGTTAGAAGCTCAAATCCAGGACACCTACTCTAGTGGAAGATGGCCATCAAGCTTTCCCTGGGTCTAGGAGTTTCTCAGCACAGGAACCCCTGGCCCAAAAGATTCTCTTCATTGCTGGGTCTGCTTTCTTGGTGCCTAAAAGGTCCCTTTGATCTCTTCTCATTTTTAAATTCTCTTCTATGTCTCAAGAGAGATTTAACATACAGTCCAATCCTGTAGATTGTATGATACCTCATTAACATAACTGCCACTAATTCTGCCTCATTAACATTTTAGAGGTTAGGATCTACAACCCATAGGTTAATGACATCAGATCACAAATGGGAGATTATTACATAATACTGTGGATATTGGCATAGGCAATTTGATACATACCTTTTGGGGGAGAAGGAAGACAATACAATCCATAACTGGAAGTACACAAAGTATACTTAGTATAATAGATAGCACTTTTTAATAAAAGCATCAATGAGTTACAAATAACTGGTGGGGGAGTCTGAGGCATGAGTGAAAGCACCTTAGAGGTCAGGAACTGCTTTTGAACAATGGTAGGGCACCATCTGAACTGTAGCATAAGGAATGTGAAACATTTCTTTTAGAATTGTGGTTTAAGGAACCGGAAACATTGGATTTTGAACAAACCTCTCTATTTCTTCATCCATCCCACCTCTAATCCCTAAACATACAACTCTCTGAAATTTATTAGAGATTTACTTACGTTCTCAGAGTTTTTGCACTCCTCACAAAGATTCAAGCTCCACTGGGCAGAACTGTGTTTTCTTTGCCTACGCTACTCCCAAGTGCACAAGGCGGCCTTTATCACATCACGAATGCACTCAGAACATGCTTAGTGAATGAACGAACAGAACTGCTTTTCCCCAAAGGTTACCTTATAACCCAAGACATTGTTTGAAATGCCCTCATTTTCTGACATGGCAGTCATTGGGGATGCATTTAGGTAGTCAGTAGGGGCATGAACTGTGGAATTTCACAGTTTATTTTAGGAGATTGTTCTTGGCTCTGACATGGTTAGTCTTGGGACTTTATAGAAATGATAAGGAACCAGTATTTCCAGGGTTGCACGTAGGGCCGATTCTATTCACAGAACAGTGCTTATTCTAAGTGTGAACTCCTCTCTATTGATCATTTCCAGCTGGTTGGAAAACCATTCTTGCCTTCCTACTGGAGCCTTGGGTTCCAGCTGAGTCGCAGGAATTATGGGGGCACCGCAGGATTGACAGCGGTTGTGAACCGAAACCGTGCAGCTCAGATCCCGTATGTAAGTCAAGATTGCTCCTGTTCTACATTAGGCATTGCTTTGGGTCTTTCCAATTTTGCATTAAATTTATTTTATGAGGAAAAAATATCTATGTGTGGATCCACTGAGGAACAGTCGGAGATACACATGGTCTGAAATGTGCCTCCTCCGTTAGCATTGCCCCCTGGGGAGAGTTTAGATTATGGAGACCGATGGTCCTGGTTTTGAATTCGACGTTTGCCTCCTCTTAGCCGTAGGCACCATTGGGTGAGCTCATTGACATCTCTGAGCCTTGGGGTTCTCCTCGTAAGATAAGCCTTCCTGAAGAAGGCTGGCAGTGAGATATGTTTTATGCCACTCATATGAAGCACCTGGCACAGAGGAGGATTCCACCAATGCCAGCTATGACTATGTAAGAGGAAGGTGCACCTGAGTTGACATAGTTAGCAAGGAAGAGCTAGCAAGTGAAGACAAGAAGAGGTGCAGTGTCACTCCCTCACGGTGCCCTCGAGCACCTCTCCCAGATCTAGCAGACTCTGGTTATGAAAGTCCTGTAGTTACACAATATTGATGATGTACAATGAAAATCAATGAGTCAAAAGACAGTTACCAATTGGACTCATATCACAGTTGGGCATGCTAGGAGATGAATGGCAAAGGGCTCATGATGTTGTCAAAACAAGGTGCCATGTATACTGGAGTGTAAGCTGACCCGCGTATCAGTCGAGACACCAAATTTTACCACAAAACCTGCATCAAAAATGTGCTGAACAACTCGGCTTATACACGAGTATGTATGGTAGCTTGCAGTAGCTCCTTGGGACTTTGGAGCAAGCATGCCTACTTTTAGAAATGGTTTATTTGGCATGTACTTCACATATCATACAATCTAATCCTTCAGTCATACTCAGAAGATTGGTGCAATTATCCACATAATCAATTTTGGAACATTTTCTTCTCGTGCTCATTGTGGTTAGCTCCTCATCCCCACCACCACCCCATCCTCCAATCTCATGCCCCTTTCATAGGGCTGGCACCTGAAGAAGGTTGCAAAGATGAACGACTTGGGCCAGACTCCAGAGGTCTGCCTTTGCCACCCCAGCTCAGAGAAGCAAGGTGGGCAGGCGGCAGGATGGACATGTCCTGGGAGAACAGCCAGACCTCCTCAATACGACTTGAGTGTTCAGCAGAACTTGATCATGAGCTCCCTTTTGCTGCTCCCTTACCTGCTGTCTGCAGACACTCAATTCTAGGTGTTTAGGAATGCCTTTGTTGCCACTGGGAGCCTGATGACATGGTGGGTTATGAATTAGGCTAACCGCAAGGTCAGAAGTTTGAATCCACCAGGCACGTCTCAAGAGAAAGATGAGGGTTTCTACTCCAGTAAATAGTTATAATGTTGGAAACCCACAAGGGCAGTTCCACTCCGTTTTGTAGGGTCACTGTGAGTCGGGATTGACTCCAAGGAAGTGAGGTCAGCTTTGGTTTGGTTCTTGCCACACCTTGATTATTTTACCAGTTGTTTGTTGCCATTTCACAGGCAAGGGAGTGAAGAGGTTGGCAGTGAGGGACCTAACCAAAGTCACAGGGCTGCTCTAGGGGAGGGAGCAGATTCACATCTGGTCCTTTAACTCAATGGGTTCCAATCTAACTGCTGGTCCTCGGGGGAAGAGCTTCTTAAGGTAATCCTATTGAGGACATAAAGGAGCTCTCCCTTCCATCCTGTGGCTATGCAGGATGCCTGATCCCAAATTGCTGCCCACTGTCAGGGCAAATGCTGCAACAGTGCACATACTCCTTCTGACTCACGGCCACCCTAGAGGGCTGAGTAGAGCTGCTCCACAGGGTTCCAAGACCAAGACTGTCATCTTCAAAAATCATATATATAGATCCATATGTACATAAAGATAAAGAGATTTAGATCGAGAAAATGGCACACATTTGTAGAAGAGGGTAAGTCCAGTCTCGTTCAAGCATAGGGGTTAGACATTAAGGTGGAGGCTTTCAGACTCACATAGCTATAGGGACTGACAAACCAGGAAGCAGGAAGATAACCCCAGGAATTAGGAAGACCATAGGCTGGTGGATGCAGAGTGGGATGAGTCCAAGGTCAGAGGTTATATGGCCAGTCAGATGGCAGGCAGCTGAGGGTTCCCAGGGTCAATAACAATTTGGCAGGCTGCTGGCTTAGGTCCAAAGATTGGGAGGGCTATAGCCCAGATGCCAAATCCAGACAAGTAAGAAGTGAAGAAGCCCTTCACAGTCTCTCCTTAGGTACTAAGTAGTCCACACCCCGAGGAGTCATCTTGTCGCAGATCTCATTATGGAACTGGGTTGAGTACACCGTGGAAGGTAATATCATGGGGGGTTACTAGACCCTAACTGCCAAACAACTAAGCGTTCTGGTTGAGCCAAGTTGATACAATCTTAGCTGTCACACGAGGTCATATGGTAATTCTGATTTATTTTTGGAGGGAGAGTATAACTTCAGTCTTAAGGACCAATGGCCAGTTTTCTTTCCACAGGGTATGTGGTGCCGTTCCCCAGTTTCTGATCCATCTGTGCTGTCTTTCAGGATGTGCAGTACTCTGACATAGACTACATGGATGGAAACAAGGATTTCACTTATGACAACAGGACTTACTCTGATCTTCCAGAGCTTGTCAGTGAGTTGCACCGCAACGGGCAGAAATACATCGTCATGATGGTACATGCAGATGCTCACTTTGTTGCCTTGCTTTTCCATCCAGAGTACAAGTGAGTTGCAAAATTCATTTCTATATCATCTTTATTTATTAGAATCCTGGCATCCCCAACAGCTCTGGCTATCAGCCCTATGAGGATGGAAGGAAAAAGAGGATATGGGTCCTTGGGAACAATGGCCCTGCTATTGGGAAGGTAATGTCTCAGGACAACCCATTGGGGAGACTTACATTTGTGGACTAAAGTTGAGGGATGGCAGGTGATGCGCTCCTCTCTTCATGGCCTTGATGTGCTTAGTTTTCTTAGTGATAGTTTTAAACAAGTAGATGCAACACCAGCAAAACCAGACCCAGGGTCAATCTGACGTCCAGGGGCCCTTACAGACACGGCAACACTGCCCTGCAGGGTCCTCAGGGCTGTCCATCCTTAGGGAAGCACACTGCCTCACGGTCCTCCTTTGGAGTGGCTGGGGGAGGTCCAACCACCAGCCTTCCCGTTAGCAGCCAACTACTTCAATGGGGTGCCATCAGGAGACCGGAGGAGTAAAATGATGGCAATGATTGGCGTATTGAGGGGTTTGAGGCTAGCTCCTGACCATCTGATAGAAATGTAATCTAGTATTAAGAAATTGATTGATACGTCAAACCCTCCTTCCTCTCCATTTCTCTTTCTTTAGACTCCACCACAGCCAAGCAGCAAGGTGCTCATGGGCTAATGTGAAACTGATCTATCTTAGCCAGTGGGGGCTCAAGGTATAGCTGGTGTGTTAGGGCTCTCAGCCTTGATGCTGGTGGCAGTTTCACGCACGGGGAGGGGCTGGTTACGAGTTCATTTTGGTGACAGTTGTGTTTGGAGAGCATTTTGACTGCAATCATGCAGGAAGTTTTGTATTGCAATTATGTGGGAGGTTCCACCCGACATGGCTGGATGGCATGCAGTGGACTGAAACAGGTTGTTGCTCATATTTAAAAACAAAACCCACTGCCACTGAGGCCTTTCGGAATCACCGAGAACCAATAGGAGAGGACAGAAATGCCCCCGTGGGTTTCGGAGACGGTAAATCTTCACAGAAGTGAAAAGTTCATCCTCCTCCCTCGAACAGGCTGCTGCTTTCCAAGTTCACAGCCCAACCCATAACCCACGACAATCCCAGCAAAAGGAAACAGGAAACACACTGCCATTAGGTTGATGCTGACTCGTGGTGGTCCTATAGGACACCCTGGGTAGAAACGCCCCTGTGAATTTCCGAGACTAACTCTTGTCAGGAGTGGAAAGCCTCATCTTTCTCTCTTGAGTTCCAGTGGTTTCAAACTGCTGACATGGCATTAGCAGCTCCAATGTGTAACCACTATGCCAGCAGGGCTCCTCTGTATAACTCAGGGGCTGCATATTATAGCAAGACTTGAATTAGATGGTTGCCTCCATTGACTGATAGATAATATGAATCTGCTGATCTGTCAGCAGAGACAATAGTAGTAGTCCTGGTGATTGGAGTGGCATTTGTGGGCCTGCCCTAGGGAAACC
>NW_022103920.1:5177744-5180765 GCF_000313985.2 Echinops telfairi | reverse complement strand
TATAGATGTTTATTTTCAAATTTATTTTAGGTTAGCATTTGTCTCATATTGATGTTTGCTTTTGTTTTGCTATTTCCTTTATGGCATTTCCTCTTTCCATTTAGGGTCCCATTGTATGTATTAATGTATTTATTATATGTATTAATGTGTATACATTCTATATGTATGTTTGCAGTTATACTTTGTTCATACGTTTTCATATTTGCATTTTATATTGTAGTCATAAATTTAATTTGCTTACATTTATTTTATACTTATAATGTATTTATATCTAGTTCAATCTCATATTTATTTCATTTACATTTTATTTTATTCTTCCATTTATTATAGTTATATTTATTATGAACTGTATTTATATTGATGTACTTTATACATATTTATAGTAGATGATATGTTATATTTATGTTTATATTTATTTACAGAAAGATTAACATGCAATGTATATTTTATGTGTTATTTTATATGTATGTTTAAATTGTATTTTATTTGCATACATGTTTCTATATAATTCATCATTTTAAATGTTTCTATTTATTTTTTATTTATGGTAATGATCATATAATATTAATTTTCATTTTATATTTACATTTAATTTATATATTTTAATTTGCCATGCATTTACATTTAATTTGCATTCGTATGAATTTTGTTTCTAGTTAAGTTTATGTACAACTGTTATAATATTTAATTGATTTCATGTATACTTATATTACAACTGTTCAATATAATACCACTCATTGCCACTGAGACCATCCTGACTCATAACAGCGCTGCAGGGCAGACGAGAACCGCCCTGTGGGTCCCAGGACTGCGACTCTGTACAGGAGGAGAAAGGCTCATCTTTCTCCCTCAGAGCAGCTGGTGGTTTCAAACTGCTGCCTTTGTGGTTGACAGCTCAATGCATAAACCCACTGCACCACCAGTGCAACATAGTATTATGCATTATAAAACGTTTTCAATTTTTATACAATATAATTATTTATATGATTATATCTTATCGATTATACTTATATATATTGTATTCATGTATTTATTTTAGGTATATGTTATGTTTATATTCAATTTTATGTTTGTTTTACATTTGTATTTATTTTAATAGATTACCCTTTGTATATTTTTAATACACAATGTTCAGTTTGAAGTTTAATTTTTAGTACTATTCTATTCCCAGATGTTTATATCTATTTTAAGTGCATATTTGATATTTTTATTTTTAAGGGATCTGTTCTCTTGATTGAGACCTAGAATAACTTTAAGATAGGGCTTTCCCCAACATTAAATAAATAAATAAAAGGCAACTTTTTGCACCTCCTCCCTCCCACCGCTGTCGCGCAGGTGAACAGGGGAGGTCATGTCAAAGGGAACCACTGGGAAGCCAGCTGACAAATGGGGTAGAAACGAGGATCATTTCCTTTTGGGGTGCAGCTACCTCAGGCTCCTCTTTCATCTAGAAGACAAGGAAGTGGGTGCAGCCCTCAGGGTGCAAACATGCTAGGACGCACACAGGCCATCTACCTGGGAGCAGGTTCTGGGCCTGCAGTTAGGTGTCCTGGCGCAGTTTCAAGAGGGACTTTCTGAGCCTGCGGGAGGACCTGCGGGAACCGCTGCAGCAGCGCCTTTAAAAAGACAGCCTTGTCTCCAAATGGCCAGCGGGTGGATGGGGGCTTCCTGGGGCTGCCCTTCCTTATGCCCACTTCTGGGCAAAGAAGGCCAGTTTCCTGCGGTGTCACTCTTCCTCCAGAAAGCAGAAGCCATGAAGTTGCCTGGCAGCTCCGTCCAGAGACCGTTGCTCCCGGCACAGTGGCTGCAGCAAGGGTTCAAATCGCCCCAGCGAGGATGCACTGTGTGCTAGGGTCCCCGTGAGCCAGACTGAGTCCACCCACCTGACATGCTGTCTACACTCATTTTCCTGTCTCATTGAATTTATATTCCATTTGATGTCACTTAGAATTTAACTTTGCTTTGATTTTAATTTGCCTATTCGTTTTTATTTTAGACTTATGTTTACGTTTTTACACATTTTAATAGTAATATCAAAGACATACAAATTAAATAGAAACATCAAAATTGAAATCTGTAAATTAAAAGGGATTTACATGAAACATTAATATAATGCTAGAGTATGTATTGAAAATATATAAGAATGAATAAAATATAGGATAGAGGAAATATAAAATGTAAATAGAAGCAAGCATAAATGAAATATAGGTACATATGTAATTGTGTTTGCTTTATGTTGTTTAATCATGTTTATATTTATTGTAATCTCTTTGTTTTATTCATATTTATTTTTGTCTGATTATTTTATATTTTATGTAATATTTATGCTTATATATAATTTATATTTATGTATTTTTTCACAATTATATTTATTTAAACTAACATTTGATTTAACTATATTTTGTTTATATTATGTTTACTTTCTTTTAAACTTCCATTTAAATTTAATTTACATTTATTCACAATGTGGCTTGAATGTAATGTTTTCACCCAATGACAATCAGCAAGCCTTTGGGGGAAATGAGGAAGAATGTGTGCACAAAAACAGGGATCCTATTAATTTAATATTCAGTAATTAAAAAACAAACAAGCAAATCTCAAATTCACTGCCATCGAGTCGATGCCGACTCATAGCAGTCCTAAGGTCAGCAGTTTGAAACCACCAGCCAGCCCGGTGGGAGAAAGATAAGACTTGGCTCTTGGTTCCCATAAAGATTTACAGTCTCAAAAACCCACAGGAGCAGTTCGACCCTGTCCCATAGGGTCGTCATGACTCAGTGATTTCTCATTCACTCACTCACCCACTCACTCACTCACTCACTCACTCACTCACTCACTCACCCACTCACCCACTCACTCACCCACTCACTCACTCACTCACCCTCATCTAGTCAGGACTTACACTAATTCAAGCCATCTCTTTTGAAATAGCCAATACCCTCTCATTGAAATTTCTGATAGTTTGATTGGTTCTTCCAATGAGTCTGATATAATTAAAATATACTCGTCCCCCTCCGTCCC
>NW_022103920.1:5145099-5177644 GCF_000313985.2 Echinops telfairi | reverse complement strand
AAGGGCATTTGATGGTTTTTCGTCTATCTAGTCCACTGCTCTTCCTTCTCCTTTCGCTTCATTTACATCTGTTTCATGGTTGTGGTTTTGCTTGGGAGTCCCAAATCTCCCCCCTCACAGATAAACAACACGAGGGTCTCACAGCAGGGACGGCGGCCAGTCAGAACGGGCGGAATCAGCCCCACAGAAGATTCCAACCGCGAAGGACTGCAGGTGCCTTAGACACAGCGATGGCCACAACCCCCTCTTTGCTCTTTAGGGGTACCCCGGGTCGACCGTGTTTCCTGACTTCAGTAACCCAGCCAGCTCTTTGTGGTGGACCCAGCAGTTCACGGAATTCCATGAAAGTCTCGCATTTGATGGCGTGTGGATTGTAAGTTGTCTCTCCAGGGGCAAATGTCCTTTGGGTATGAATCTGCCAGATCCCTAGATGACTTTTTACCCTAGTCGGTAATAAACGAGTCTGCTGTTTTATTTACTAAAATAGTTTGCTGCTGTATTACACAGTGGTATTCAAGTCTTTTTACTTCATTCTGAGTCTAAGTGCTGTGAGGGAGGCACCACAGAAACCTAGTGTCTGGAACGACCACCCACTAGTGGTTAGTGGGTGCATTTGCTTCCTCCTTTCCCCCCAGATGGTCCTTCACCTTAATATCATGGTTTCATTAGTACTGCAATTATGATTATCTGTACCGTTTTCTGATGACTAACATTAAGGTCAACCATTAAAGAATAATTCAGGTAGGCCCTCATGATTTCTTAAGGGAGAGCAGATGAGATTTCTATGAAATTTGAGAGATTATTATTGTCGGTTAGTGGGGATTTGACAGTACTTATTTTTCAGCAAGTAAAAAAGTAATTTTATCTCAAGTACACATTCTTTATGTTCCTCCTGAGCAGAATAAAAGAGATATGGAATTACAAAATGAAAACATTACCCTATCTTAGATTTTTTTTTAAACAACACAGAAAGAATCCAAGAAACACGGTCATTTTCACTGGATAAGAATCTACCATTGGAATGTGTGGGGTGTTTTGTTTTAACTAACTGCTGAAAATTAATTTATAAAATAGATCCAATACCATCAAGAGCAGGGAAGGACCTTAGAAACAATCGAATGCAACAGTTAGGATCTATAAAAATGAAATATGAGGGAGATTACACCTACAGTCTCAACCCCAGCTCATGGGAGATGTCAGACATTGTGGTCTAGCAAAATATTCCTGAGCAGCCGTCCGTCTGTAACATTCTCATGTTTGTGCCTCCGAAGGAAATGGATGAAGTGTCCAACCTTCTCCAAGGCAGCGATGGCGGATGTGACTCCAACAGCTTGAACTACCCTCCCTTCACGCCTCGTAAGTCTTTGCCCATGTGAGATGATTCAAGGCGTCTGAAACAGCCTCCGTACGACAGTGTGGCCAACAGCAAGATTATGTCCTGTCCAAGAGACGCCCAGGCACGCTGTCCACTCCTTGACTGGAGGCCCTAATCCATGGTTGGCCTCGGGTCCTCCTTGCGCTGCCATAGCCCAAGGACAGCCAGGGATGAAGGCTAGGAGCCCCCACCTTCCTTGACTGTGCCTCCTGTCTGGCTTTCTAGATTCTTCCATCTTGTTCACGTCCTCCAAATCCCACACGGCTGGTTCCATTTTAAACTACATGGCACTGTCAGAACACACCAAGGTGCAAACCACCTTTCATTGAAGTTACTTTAAAATTGTATTAACTTTTATTTAGTTATTTTGCATTAGCAAACTCTGATGCTTCAGCTGCCTTTAAGTCTTTCCTGTTTTATAAGGCCCATAATTCCAGTCCACACCAACTTTCAGATTCCTGATGTTGAAAGAATGCAGGGAAGGAGCATATGGAGAGGTTAGGGCTCCACTGTGGAAGCAAACAGAGCCCATCTCAATGAATTAACACAAGAAGGCTAACGTTTGTGCTCGCATTTCACTTTAGTTAGAGATAGGTGGCTCCCATCCACGTGATGACTTCCACTCTCATTTTCCCATCTCATAGTCCTTTCTTTCCAACGTCATGGGCAAAGGGGAGAGAGGAGAGGGGGGACTTTGGGGGACAGCATGGAAGTGGGGTGCATCTCACATGACTTTGTGTAGAGCACAGTCCCATGGCCTCAGCTTAACTTCAAGGGAAGGTGGGAAACAGAATCTTCTATCTCAGTCTACCTTGTCTTCGCCACTTTCATCTGGTTTGTCCAGTTTACTTGACCCCCTTGGATCAAGCTTCAGCTGTTTTGGTCACTGAAACAGTGAAGGACTTCAGGGGGTAATTCTCGACTTTAATTCCATTTACTTCCTTGCAAAGTTAACTCTCTGCTCCCCCAACCGGCCCTTTGTCCTTCTCAGCTCACGCTGCATTTCTCCCATCTTTAAATTCTGGGTCAGTCTGTCATGGCTCCCCTTAATCTTTTCATCTGATTCTTGGGGAAAAATATAATCTCCCTCCCGCCCCCACCCTCACCAAATGGTAATATCATACCTGTATTTTGTATACTCAATTATCTATGTGTAGAAACACATCCCAAGCTGTGTGTATATTTTATCTCAGCTGGACAGCCTACTGCTCTGAGCATTTTCCTAAACCTGCACAGCCCCCACTCACCGCCATTCTTTGGGAGATAAGGGGAGGCTGGGTACTTTTAATGGCCCCAGGTAGGAAGCGGACTTTATGAACAATGTTCGGCCTGGAAGAAAGGCGTGTGGAGGTACAGTATCCAGTAGGTCAAAGCTCTGGATGCTGCTTTGTTGAAATGGGTAGATGTACGTTGTGGTTCACTGATGGGTCTTCTCCACAGGAGTTTTGGACCGATTGCTCTTCGAGAGAACGCTTTGCATGGACACCGAGTTTTACGACGGCCTCCACTATGATGTCCACAGCTTGTACGGCTACTCCATGGCGCAGGCCACGGACTCGTAAGGACCTGGTTGTTTCTCTGATTCCAGATTGGGAGACGGGTGTCAGAGGGCATCTCCGCTCTTCCATAAGTCTATTTAAAAATGTTTTCTGTGGCTATAGGGAGGTAGAAACGTTGGTTTTATAGGATTTTTGAGGAAAGAGTTTTCTCTAATAATCCCTTGGTTTCTGAGCAGAAATCTTCTTAATGACCAGGAACGTTCCAGTATTTCCAGGGGCTAAAAAATGAACTAAATCAAACTCCAGTGCCGGTGGCTGAGTAGACTCACAGCGACCCCTTAGGGTCAGGCAGAACTGCCCCCTAGAGTTTCCAAGGCTGAGATCCTTTCAGAAGCAGTTTGCCACCTCTCTCTCCCACGCAGAAGCTTCACAAGCTTGGCACTTACCAACTACCAAACACCAGCTGTGCTGTGACTTGATTCTGACTCAGGGTATCTCGTAGGCACCCACGGGAACTGTTGCTTCATTGGAGTTTTAACGGCGGATGTGGCAGCAGTCAATTTCCAGCCCTTTCTGCTGAGGAAATGCTGGTGAAGTAGAGCCTCCAACTTTCCGTGCTAGGGATCCGCACACCCGGGAACTCCCTCGGATACTCGTAGGCAACAGTGCGTGAGCCACTAATAGCCCTGCCGACTTGGCTCCCATTACTACACATGGTGCGTTCCCCACACGTGGATGGTCAAACATGGCAAAGGCAATGTCGGGCACCCAGTTGCATGTGCATGGGGCACACTCATACTCGACATTATTCAGTTGTGATCTGGAATTCCAAGGACTGTCCTGTGTTTATCTGGGAATTCTACATCACAACCGCCTACATTTCCTCCCTTCTGCCCTCCACACCCTCGCTCTCAAACTCTCCTCTGTCCTACCTCACACTCACCCATCACATATACACCATACACTCAGACACCACACATCTACACAGACCACACCCACACCTTTCTATATACATACCACACATCACACACCACATATTCACACACTAACACTCAGACACCATACACTGCCACACCACACATGCACCATGCATATACAGTGACCACACGTACATACACTCATACATCACACATAAACACAGATCACACACACAAACCATACACTGTTGCATCACAAACTCACACACTTCACATATACACAAACCACACATGGTTAGATACATATATCACACATCACACACCACATAGCCACATACTAACACTCACAGCACACACGCATCGTATACTCTCACATCACACATTTATACACACAGACCCCATACATACCACAGCCCCTCACACACTCAAACCACATGCACCATACACCACGCACATACTCTAATGCACTTCACATACACCACCCTCTAACATATATTAACTGCCCACTTCCATACATGAGCACACATTATCTCACACACAGGTAATCACATTCACTCACAAACACACAACCCACACACTCTTCCACACATATTAACGTACATGTTTACACCTATGTGTACATACCACATAAACACACATGCACACACATATACCATACACACTCTCACACTCAGCCCTGCACACGCACCACAGAAACACACACACATACACACACATAAGTGCATTTTGAACATCCAGCAAGGAGATGGATGCTTCTGTCCTTTCCAACCTTGCCACATGGATTTTGCTCATGACTTATAGGAGGAGAGACAGCATTCCAGCTCAGCTTCTTCTGGCAGGAAGGAGGGAGGCTAGGCTAGGCTTAAGATTGTAGTTTTAGACTTGGAACACCAGCGGCAGAGCTGAAGCATCTGAAGATGTGTTGGAGACCTTCCCGTCCCAGGGCTCAGGAAAAGATGTGCCAGCCCTTTCCATCTTGTGTCCTCTGTGTTAGTGTCTCCAACCCCAGGGTGGGGCACAGAGGCAGGGGGTTGCAGGGTACTATGGGATAGTCCAGTTTCATTGGGCACCAGAGGCTCCCCTGGACTCTGCTCTGTAGTAGTGGGCAGCTCGCTGTCCTAGGGCTCCCCACTCTCCCCATCTGTCCTTCCTCAGCCTCTGAATTAGAACATTCTTTCTACTCTCTCAGGACAGATCAACTTTAGCACCCAAACCTCGAGCGTCTTCTTTCATTCTGTGCCGACACAGAGGTGTTGTTAGGTTACTGTGAAGAGTCCGTTTTGACTCATAGTGAGGTTGTGTCATCCGCACATCACAGATCAATAAGCGCCCTCGAATCCTGATACATGTACTTCTTCATGTAGTCCAGCTTCTCGGATTGTTTGCTCAGGATACAGATTGAAAAGTACCCCGAGCACACCTTTCCCGATTTGGAGCCACGAAGCATTCCCTTGCTCTGTTCAGATGACTGCCCCTTGGTCTGAGAACAGGTTCGTTCCCTCTGAGCTCAATGAAGTGTTCCAGAATGTCCATTCCCCTCAATGTCATCCACGTTTATCACGACGCATGCTGTCAGCTGCCTTTGCAGAGTTGATAAAACCTCTTTCTAGTGTTCTCTGCTTTGAACCAAGATCACCTGACACCAGCAGTACGATCCATCACGCCACAAGCTCCTCTCAGGTCTGCCTGGATTTCTGGCAGCTCCCTGCCTCCAGATTGCTGCAAATGTTTGGACTTATTTTCAGCAAATTCTACCTGCAGGTGATATTAAAGATATTGTTTGATAATGTTCACATTTTATTGGACAACCTTTACTTGGAACAGGCACAAGTATGGTTGGCTGGGTAAGAGCCATCTCCCAGATTTCTTGAGTGACTGCTTTCAAGGCTTCATCGTCTGGTTGAAACACTTCATTTGGCATTCTGTCTATTCCCGGAGCCTTGTTGTTGTGCAAATACCTTTAGTTCAGCTTGAACTTCCTACCTAAAGTCCCATTAGTTCTTGATCATCTACTGTCTCTTGAAATGATTGACTATTGACCGATTCTTTTTGGTTCAATGACTATGCATTGCTTCCATCTATTTTTGATGCTTCCAACCTCATTCAATATTTTGTCCAAAAAAGTCTTCCATTTTGAATCAGGAGGTGTGTTAGGTTGGGTTGTCTAGAGAAACAAACCAGGGGCACTCATCTATGTACAAGAAAGAACTCTCTATCAAGAAGCAATTTTACCCCAAGAAGGCTCCCAGCCCAGCCCAACTCAAGTCCACAGGTCTCATGCTAGCCAGGGCCCTCTTCACACTCATGGCTGTAGGCCAACGATGCCAAACGTGAAGCAGGAAGCAGGGAGCTCACATGCCAGGCAGTGCCGTGTCACATGGATATGAAGTCAGTGGAAGCATGGCCGGGCTCCGACAGCTCTCAGGCCCACATGGGGCCACCCCTGGAGGCAGGCAGTGTCCCAGGGAAGGCCCAGGGAGGAGAAAGGTAAAGTCGTAGAGAGGAATTGTCTACACTGGATCCTGCTCTTATAAAAAAGACCACGTCCCCAAGGAGGTGTCAACAAGCTTCCACTTGATGGACAGCTTGCGCCCCTCCCCAGCCAGGAGTGTCTAATTGACTAAGCTCTTAACTGTAAGACCTGATTTTTCCTTCAATTTTTTCAACTTGAGATATGCTTGGGAGGGTGCTCTTCCTTTTTGTCTGTTTCACTCCATGCCTTTGCTCATTTTAATATAATACTTTCCTTTGTTTTCTTGAATCGTCCTTTGGAATTCTTAGTCGGGCCTTTTACCCCATCATCTTTCTCTTACAAATAGGTCGCATAATATATGCAATACAACCAAAATACTTCCTGCTTTTAGTTGTATAAAATGCGTCATAAGTCATCCTTTGAGAATTAGTATTTGCAGTTAATGTAATTTTGCTTAGACGAAGATTTTTTCTGACATTGATAACTGCTGAGGACAAGTTCTGGGCTCCAGAGGCACAATTGACTGGGGCCAGATCACATTGATCCCTCCCTCCTCTCTAAGCAAGGGCTGGTGTTGTGATAAACTGTAGGCATCACGGTGTAGAAACAAGGGGCACTGGTAAACCTGTCCAAGGGCAGAGATGACTCCAATGGTCAAAGACAGTTGCAATGTAGTACCAACCAAAGGGCCAAACTACAACCAAATTCAATAAAATGGAGAACACCTGATAAAGACTCCAGGAGCCTAGAGACATTTATGGGAATGTCGAGGCGTATGCTGTCTTATAAGAGTACCACAATTTTTCTCAAAGAGGGAATTAGGTATTTAGAAATACTAAGCCTAATTCTGTGATGCTCACCTGCCTGACACGATTGCCGAAAACAAAATGGGTACATAAGCTAATGTGGTGAAGAAAGCTGAAGGTGCCCAGCTATTAGAAGATATAGCATCTGGAGTCTTAAAGGCTTGAAGTTAAACAAGCGGCCATCTAGCAGGGAAGCAACAAGCCCACATGGAAGAAGTCTGTGTGATCACAAGGTGTTGACAGGATCAGGTATCAGGCATCAGAAGACCCAAAAGAAACAATCATATCAATGTGAACGAAGGGGGTCAGAGTGGAGACCCAAAGCTCATCTCTAGACGATTGGACATCCCCTCACAAAGGGGTCACAAGGAAGGAACGAGTCAGCCAGAATACAGTAGCATGGATCAAACACACAATATTCCTCTAGTTCTTTGATGCTTCTCCCACCCCCACTATCATGACCCAGTTCTACCTTACAAATCCGGTTAGAACGGAGCATGTACATTGGTACAGAGAAGAGATCTTGAGACACGGAATCTAGGACAGTTAAACCCCTCAAGAACAGTAATGAGAGTAGCGATACCATGAGGGCAGGGGGGAAAAGGGGGAGAATGGGGGGACTGATTGCAATGATCAATGTATAACTGCGCCCCCCCCCCAAGGGGAAGAACAACAGAAACGTGAGTGAAGGTAGACAGCGAACAGTGCAAGATCTGAAAATAACAATTAGTTATAATTTATCAAGGGTTCATGAGGGCAGGAGGGTGGGGGAGGGAGGGAAAAGAGAGGAGCTGATACCAAGGGCTCAAGTAGAAAGAAAATGCTTTGAAAATGGTGATGGCAACATATCCACAAATGTGCTTGACACAATGGTTGGATGGATGGATGGATGGATGGATGGATGGATGGATGGATGGATGGATGGATGGATGGATGGATGGATGGATGGATGGATGGATGGATTGTGATAAGAGCTGTAAGAGTCCCCAATAAAATGATCATAAAAGACAAGAAAAGAAAGACTGGGCCTGCTGGCACACTTGGATGCCCACTGCTGCCTTACAGACAAGGTGAGATCCAGACATTCACAGCTCATTGCCCACCCCATCACGGTCTTCCTTTGCAGGGCCTTGAAGGCTGTCTTCGCCAATCAGAGGAGCCCCATCTTATCCCGCTCCACTTTTGCTGGCTCTGGCAAGTTTGCTGCTCATTGGTTGGGGGACAATGCAGCTACCTGGAACGACCTCCGGTGGTCCATCCCCAGCATCCTTGAGTTCAATCTGTTTGGTATCCCCATGGTAAGCTTCCCTTCCAACCTAGGAAGTCTGGACCTTGGCATTCTTTCCTTGAGGATTCTTTCCTTAAGGAGTAGGTGTTGTCCCATGAGTCGTAGTGGAAAAGCCAATGTGTGTCAGTTGTCCGAGTGGCCTTCTGAAACCGGAATGGTCAACTTTGTCATTGGGTTGGCATCCATGGACTCTCCGGGGTTAGAGAGGAGGCCCCAGGAGTGGAATGTATTCATGCCACAGGCAATCCAACCAGCAGAACATCAGTGGGTAGGAAAGGGTGAAACCAGGGACTGGCTGGGAAGAAACTCCTGTGACGCAAGGACCACTGGCTTCACGCTGCTTCAGTCTTCCTTCTTCAGTCCATTCTGTGGTGCATGCTTGCTCGTTTCCCTGGTTATAGCTAAACGGGTGGGCATATCTCTCTTTGGTAGGTACACAGTTAATGCTTATGCCTCCCTCTCTGTCCACTGTGTTTGTGTGTATGTGCAATAACTCTCCAGGTAGGTGCCAACATCTGTGGTTACCAAGGAGACACCACCGAGGACCTCTGCAGAAGGTGGATGCAACTCGGGGCTTTTTATCCACTGTCCAGGAATCATAATGGGCCTGGCTTCATGGTAAGACACCCCCAACAAGGACCGGGAACTGCCTGAACTGTCTAATCTACGTGCGTGTTCTCAAAGATGAGTTGAGGAAAATCCTATAGGTTGTTTCTAATTAAGGAACAGGTTGTTTCTAATTAAGGAACAGGACAGGTAAATCTTCAGGATATGAGAGTGGTAGTCTAGGATGGGAGAGTGTATACTGAGCTTTGTTGTTCTCATTTTTGTTGTCGTTGTTGTTGGAAACTCCATGCTTTCTTTGCCCTTCTCCTCTCCCATTTACCTTTCTCTGCCTCGTACTTCTTATTCTTCTCCTTTTACTTCCCCTCCTTCTTCTCTGTCTTTTCTTCTCCTCCTCTTTTCCCTCCTCTTTCTTCTTCACTGCACTTCTCCTCTTGTCATTATTGTTACCAAGGGAAGTATTTTTAGAAGTCTCTACAAAATAGACTGGAGGGAATACAGGTGGAGATTGAAGCCCCACCCACCATGGTCCTTTCATCTCCATCAAAACCCTGTGGGATTTCTTCGACACCCCAGCGCTCTCATAGGGTGACCTCAGAAGACTTGAGTCCAATTTAAACTCTTTCATCTGCTTGCAAGCTCACGGTCTTCAATGTCATTTTCTTTTCCGTAAAATACAGGGACAGGTGTTTCTGGAATCACCTTGGCCTTCCCTAAGAGTCTCTGATGAGGAGATAACTTTTAAACAAACATGGAAATGCTCAGTGAATGACAGTCTTTCCTCCTAGGACCAGGACCCCGCCTCCTTTGGTGCTGACTCCCTGCTGCTGAAGTCCTCCCGGCATTACCTGAACATCCGCTACACCCTGCTGCCCTACCTGTACACGCTGTTCTACCGCGCCCACACCCGAGGAGACACGGTGGCTAGGCCCCTGCTGCATGAGTGAGTCCCCTGACCGCCTGGAGCCTAATTGCACTCTACAAACGTTCAACAGTGCCCTGAACTTGTGATGGCTTCAACTGGCGCCCTGAGCTCTCCTCTCCTTTCCCAGGTTCTACCAGGACCCCGCCACCTGGGATGTGCACCAGCAGTTCCTATGGGGGCCCGCACTCCTCATCACACCTGTTTTACATGCAGTAGGTCGACAGTCCAGACCACAGGATGGGATGCCACACACACACACATGGCCCTAAAGCTGAGCAACCATGCCTATGTTTAAACATCAATGGGAGAGGGAGCACCCACAATCAGAAATAGGGGGAAATGTCAGTCTTGGTTCTTTAGCAGCATCAGGAGTAAAAACCACCCAAAAAGTCCATGTCCACAGGCTGTGGCATTTCCGTGGGCTTTAACAGTGCGGGTATATGGACCATCTCTGTGTTTCTCTTTGTCCAGAGACTGGGTTGGGAAGGTGTGGAGAGTAGCAGGGAGGGAGAGGGGCACTGGGCAAGGAGAGATGTTCCCTTGGAGTCCAGGTGGAAAGGATCACAAGTGTCCTACTCAAGCCTGGCCTGTTGCAAAGGGCTGAGGAATTCTGGGGGAAAAGATACGGTGGAGGATCCTTCTGGTATTTGAACCCCACTAGGTTCTCTTAGTCAGTACAGAGCCTGCTGGCAGGCTCACCTGCTGGGTGCTCACCATCTTCCCCTACTTGTAAGATTCTCAGGAGCCTCAGGGCAAAAGACCCTTGTTTTCTAGATAGAGGTTTGGGATAGCTACTCAGGATTGCGAGTCTGTGTTTCCATTTGTAGACCGGGTGGTCCCATCCCCCTCCACGCCTGCCTGCAGCAGAGGAGGTGCTGTTCTTGTTTTAACAAGGGATGAAGGATGGTGTTCATGGGACCTGCTCTTGTTGTTTCCCTAGGACTCGGACCCAGTGAGTGCCTACTTCCCCGATGCCCTCTGGTATGACCACGAGACGGTGAGTGAGGAGCCTCTGTGGGCTAGGGACCTGTCCCTGGCAAAAGGCGTTGCTGATGGTGCAGCCATGGGGTCCTGGGGTCAGAGGAGAGTATGGGGTTTATACTTTGTTCACTGGGGCCACTTTCCTGCAAAAAAAAGCCTTTCCAAAATGTAGCATGACAAAACATGAATTGCTGGAATAGGTGCATGGAAGTGTCTACAGCCTCCTACTGGCCACCCGGCAGCTGTTGTAACTTGCCCTGACTGTTGGCTGAAATAACTTAGGGGAAGAAAGCCCAGTGATGAAACACTAAAACCAAAAGACCCACAGCCTTGGAGTCGGTTCTAACTCCTAGACACCGTGTATGGGGTGTCCAAGGCTGTAAATATTTCTGGGAGCAGACAGCCTCAGCTTTCTTCTGAGGAATGACTGCTGGGCTTGAACTGCCAACCTCGAGGGTAACAGTCCCACATTCACCCGACAGTGCCATACGTCACTTCGTGGAATAAAATAAAGAAATGGGTGGTTTGGATTTCAGCTCTGTTCGTACCTGCCCATATGCCTGTAGATGTCCCTTTACTTTGAGGACATCCGTTTTCTCTTCTTTAAAATGCGGTAACTGGAGAAGATGATCCCTAAAGTCCTCCACCTGCTCCCGCCTCCAAGCCTGAGAGCCTGCCACCTGGTCTGTTTGCTTTCTGTTGATCAGGGAGTGGCCATCCCGTGGAGGAAACAATGGGTGCAGATGACCTTCCCCAAAGACCAGATAGGACTTTTTCTTCGAGGGGGCTACATATTCCCTACCCAGATGCCAAGCACGACCACAGAGGCAAGGTATGCTCCACGCAGTTCTATGCAAGGAGCCTTCACAAGCTCCAGTAGGTGGACAGGCGCTGTGGGAGGGTGGCCAGGAAGTGGGGCTGGGTGAACAAAGGGAAAATGTCTCGGCTGTCAGCACACTTTCTGTCCAAGCTGGTCCAGGATGGACATCTCAGCCAACACTTGGCAGGGACACAAGTAGCTTCTCCTTTACTGTACCTCCACACTCTTTTGGCTGTCGTTGATAGGAATAGCAGAAAGAATCAGTCATGAGGACTCCTCTAGGGTGGGAGATGGTTGTCTTGTGGATTCCAGAGTAATGTGGAACCCACATCAAGTTAAACTGGAGATTGCTGTTGATGCATGCCTTCTGCTTGATTGCAACTCGTGCAGATGCGGTAGGACTGAGTAGAAGCACTCTAATGCATTTCTTGGGCTGAAGTCTTCATGGGAGCTGGTCACCAGGTCTTTCCTCCCGCTGGTGAAAGGTTCCCATGGGCAACCTTTGGATTAGCAGCAGGACTGTGTAACCATTGGGGCCATTAGGGCGCCTGAGATAAGACTCTCAGTCTGAGATAAGGCTTTTCATATGAGACTCAGCACAGTGTGAAGGTTAAGCATATAGACTCTGGGTACTGTCTGGGGTCAAGGCCCTGCTCTGCTGGTTGGTACTGGGGGGTGTGGCCTGGGGCTACTTCTCTGTGGTTTTTTCTCCCTGGTAAACTGGGGGTGATGATAGTTCTACTCTGTAGGGTTATGACAAGGATCACCTGAGTTAAAATACATAGAGCACGCATTATAGTACACTATAGGCAACAATTATTATTCATCGTTAGTATCATCACAAAGCCTGCTTTCAGTAGGCTCTGCCTCCTTCCTCCATGCTGCATGCCACTTACTCTCACCCTTTACCCCCACCTACCCACACTTGGGTTCCATCTTTCCACAAAATGTCAATTTCTCCTCTGCTTCTGGGATAGACCCTGGGTTAACTCTTCCTGGGTCATGGAGGGGGTGGCTAGACACAGCTCCACTTCCTCTTCAACCCCTGCAATGAAGACGGGCTCTTTTCCAGTCGGAAGAACTCCCTGGGACTACTGGTTGCCTTGGATCACAGGAGAGAAGCACAGGGGGCGCTGTATTGGGATGATGGCATGTCCACAGGTAAGACTGCCTTGTAGGGCCCTCACCGGGCTTCCAGCGGATGACGTCAGCCATTGTGGCTGCCCAAAACGGCACTGACACGACTCGTCTTATTGCTTACTTCTGCAGCTTAGGGTCCCTGGGTTAAAGAACATTCCAAGAGAGGTTAGTTTGTGTTAGCCAAACACGATGCATTAAAATATGCTTCCAATAAAATGTGTCTTGACATTGCCCCTTCACGGCCACAGACATAACAAGATTTAGTCTGCTGCTTCATTCTGCTGACTATCATTGTTAATGCCAAATGGCATGGACTGCTAATGTTGTTGTTAGGTGCCAGTGACTCGGCTCTGACCCATATGGACCCCGTGCACCCCCAGAAGGACACATTGCACAGTCCTGCACCATCCTCACAATGGTTCCAATGCCTGAGCCCATTGATGCAACCACTGTGTCCATCCATCTCACCCAGGGCCTCCCTCTGTTTTGTTGGCTTTCCACTACACCAAACATGGCCTCCTTCTCCAGGGACAGGTCTCTCCTGACAATATGTCCAAAGTCTGTAAAACTAGGTCTCGCCATTGCCATCCTTGTCCCTAAGGAGCACCCTGGCCTTACGTCTTCCAGTACAGATCGGTTTGTCCTTTGGCAGTCCATGGTATGTTCATTGTGCTACTCCAGCTCCACAATTCAATGCACCGATTCTCCTACGGTCTTCCTTATTATTCAGTGTCTAACTTCCATGTGCCTGTGATGCAATGGAGAATACCGTGGCTTGGGCAAGGCACATGTTAGATCTCAGAGTAACGTCCTTCCTCTTCAATACGCTAGAGCGGTCTTGGGCACCAGATTTACCTAGTGCAATATGTCTTTTATCTCTTGACTGCTGCTCCCACGAGCATTGAATTTGGATCCAAGTAAGACAAAAGCATTGACAACTTCAACCACATCTCCTTTGATCATGATGTGACCAATTTGTCCAGTTGTGAGGATTTTACTCCTTCCTTCTATAGCTATCTACTTCCTATTTCCTTACTGCTAAAAGATTTGGTTGTTTTTTTTTTAAGTACTGTGTTGGTTACTATACAGGCAGAAATATCTAAAGTGTGGTCCATGGTTCTCCAGTGTAAGATTTCCACATACATACCGCTAAGAAGCATACGATCTGTGGTTATATAAAACCCTGCCCTGCATATAATGCACAATGATCGCCTAATATCTATTGGCTAAGTGGTGTCCCCAGGTGGCATGACAGAGTTAACACTGCTGACCTAAAGCTTGGGGATTCACGTTCACCTGGAGGTATCTCGGGAGAAAGGCCCGGCAAGCTGCTTCTGAGGATCAGCCACGGGAGCCCCTGTGGAGCATCCCTCTATGCTGCCACACGTTGAGTCACTGTGAGTTAGAGTGGCCTTGGCGGGGGCTGGTGTGAGGGCTTTGTTTTCCCGGCTTGTTTTCTCCTACGTGCTGAGGATATGAAGATGGTGGCACAGAGATGAGTCTTTTGAGATCCCGCAGGAGAGAGGGGATGCGCACGTCGATAGCTGTGCTGCCGGCCCAGCTGCTCTGTGCCAGGCAGATGGCACCACAGCCCGTCCTGCAGTACAGAGAAGGCACTGCGGGCTGAGGTGTTTCAGGAGATGGCATGTGGGGACAGTGTGGGGACTGTGGCTTTATGAGTGAAGAATGAGCCCTGGCTCCTCAGCATCCCTGCTAATGGGGCCCCCACTTTTCTTTGTAGATTCTGTGGCCAAAGAAAATTACCTCCTGTACCACTTCTCTGTGGCTGCTGTAAGTACAACATGTGAGGATCCCGCAGGCTGCACGGGCTTGTGAGAATGTGGCTCGTGGAGGACTGGGCTCATGGGCTAGGAAGGGCATTTGCTGGACTTTGATACAATCCAGCCTCTGCTGAGTTTATTCTGATTCCTAACCAGTAATTCACATTCCAGTGCATTCTGTCTGAGGGCAAAGCTAATTGCATCTCTGGTCTGTGCTCTGAGGGGGTTCAATGGTAACTCAAGCCAAGTGGGGACTCTGCAAATGGATTTTGGGCTTTCACTGTCATCCATAGCCTTCTGCAAACCAGGTGCTCGGAATTAAAGGTCTAATGAAATTCCTTCCTCTGATCTTGGATTTTATGTTCTGTAATCCTTGGATAACAAAAGCTTTTGTGCATCTTCTGTGTGAACTTAGTTGACACCTCATTTATATGGCTGCTTGTTTTTGGACAAACTTTTAAGATCCCAGGCACTATGGCAATAAAACTGTTTAAAAATATATCTGCCTGAATTCTGCAAGGAACTCATTTCCCAGGGGCCAGGGGTGAGGGGCACACAACCTTTGAGTTTTAACTGTGGCACTCTGGCATCCAAGACAAGTTACCCAACTTGAGGCGGCAAGTGTGAGAGGGATCTGGGCAGAGGTGGCAAGATCACTTAGGTGGCTGCTTTCTAAACTGACTTTTCATTTCCCCCTCCCCACCCGCTTCTCTCCAGAACCGGCTGCAGGCAAAGCTCATAACGAATAATTATACAGACCCCAATAACCTCCAGTTTACAGAGATCAGGATCTTGGGAATGGACAAGGAGCCCACTCACCTTACAATCACTGTGAGCAGCATTCCTGCCCTGTGTTCCAACTGTTCAAACATCTACAATGCTTCCACGAAGGTGAGTGATTGCTCTGTCTGGAAGGGCAGGTGTGGACAGTCCTGCCCTGGGCTCGGCCAGCCACCTTTCGCTGGCCCTTTGGATGGAGACAGTGGACAGCCAGAGTCTACCATGGTCTAGGAAGACCAGACCTGCTTCTGATGGGCCATGGGCTGGGGTTGTGCCTGCGTGCTGCACAGGACAGTGGAGGGGAATCATGGGAGAAGGCACACTCTCTGAGCAAGTTTGAAACTAGACTGTCTCATTTTTCTCCCACGGAGAGGCTAGTGGGTTTGAACTGCCACCTTTTGAGTTCACAGTCACCACCATCACCACACAATGCCACGGGGCTTTAATAGTATGTTCTTGTTGTTAGGTGCCCTCACGTGGGTACCAACTCTTTGACAACCCTGATGTACGGCTGAACGAAACACTGCCCAGCCCTGCACCATCCTTACCTCTTTACCAAGCAGGATGCCTTTTCCGGGACTGGTCTCTCCTGACTACGTGTCCAAAATATGTGAGAGGAAGTCTCGCCATCCTTGCCTCCAAGGGGCACTCTGGGTGTGCGTCTTCCAAGACAGACTTGTTGGCTGTTTCGGTCATCCGTGATCTTTTAATAGTCCTCACGAGCACCATCCTTCGACTGCATCGACTCTTCCCTGGTCTTCTTGATTCGATGCCCAACTTTCCCATGCCGGAAGGTTTACAGGTAGCTGACAACTCCCAGGAAAGCTATGGACTGTCCTTCAAAGACAGTCTGTCGTGTGGACGAGAGGACACACACATGGACATGGTCTCCAGAGTGGGGGCAGGGGGCTGAGCAAAGTTGTCACTAAGTCATCTGAGCTCGAAGTCCTCAACCGTGAGATCTCGGGGAAGACCCGCCTTCCCCTGTAGCTCAGTTTCCTATCCGTGAAGTGGATGCTCTGCAGCAGCTGCAGCCCAGGTGCTCCTTCAGGATGAGAGCAGGTGATGTGTGTACAGTGGCTGTGGGAACACTCGGCCCACTAAAGGTAGTTGGATTATCAGAGGCCATCCTGTGATCACCACTGCTCTTACAATGGATGCGCACCATACCTTGTGACTGACACACCAGCAACTACAGCTTGACCTTGCATCCTGCACTTCTAACCCGATGGAAGCTCCCCACCACATCTCCCATTGACTTCCTCAAGGGTCGCACGAGGTCCTTCCTCGACGCCTTTCACTCTCCTGGGAAGGAAGCTGAAGCCCCAGAGGAGAAAATGTCAGCTCCCTGACATCCCAGGCGTGGTGGCCCAAGGAGGGACAGCTCTCCCAGTCCTGACCTGCAGACCAACAGGGATATGAACGATGGCTCTGACCCTCCAAGTCCATCAACACACCTCCATCCTTTCTCTCCAGGTGGTGACCATCACTGGCATCCAGGAGCTGGCCCTAGGACAGGAGTTCTCTGTTGAGTGGACGCTTCTGGTCAGTGACCTGGAGAAGTTCGACTGCTACCCGGAGGACGAGGCTGTGACGGAGCAGCTCTGCGTGCAGCGGGGGTGCCTGTGGGAGGTGACTGGGTGCCCAGGGCACCGTGCTGGGTGGGAGGGTACAGTGGGCACCTAGGGGACACCTTCCAGCTCTGGTAGGAGTGGGTGTGCTGTCCCCATCCCGTGGGGCACCCAGAGAACACATGTCCATCTCTGGTGCCCGATGTGGTCGCCCTCTAGGAAGAAAACCGCACTGTAGCCTGAGCCACAAGGATCAGTATCGTCCCAGAAACTTCCAAACACAGCCCTGTGCTGCCTCTCTCTTTCCAACAGCCACACACTAAAGGCCCCTTTCATGTATCTAAGGAGCCATGTGTTATAAGCACTGGGCTGTCTTTCAACCCCACCAGCTGCTCTGGAAGAGGGAAATACGAGGCCGTCTGCCCCTCACAGTGATGGCCCCGAGGACCCATGGAGCCTCTTCTGCCTCATCTTCTAGGGTGGCTCTGACTTGGAGTCTCCTGGGTGTTTGGGTTTGGGGGGTTTCCTTGTTTATTACTCCTTTAATTGTTTAATATTGCTTTGATGGGATAGTTTACAGAGTCAACTGGCTTTCCATTCAAACCTCATAACCCATTGTGTGTGTTGTGTCGTTGTCTGCTTCCCCCCACCCCGTGTCACAGCACCCTCCCTGCCTGCTCCCACATTCCCTGTTTCCTGTGATCCTGCTCCATGATCCCTTCCTGCCTCCGAGCTGTCTCCCAGGACAGACGCTGCCCTGGCATCAGTGCTCACCCATGCACCCATGTGTGCTAACGCTGAATGCTAAGCCCCAGGAGAGCGTTCCACAAGGCCCCCTGGGGTGACAAGGTCACCCTCTCTGGAGCAGGGTCCTGCCCAGAGTCCCATCTCCAGACCTATTCTTGTTGGCCCCTCACCAGGACTGGAGGCCCGGGTGTGTCCTTTCCAGAGGGACCCAGGAAACCACCTTCTTTGCAAACAAGAGTGTGACCAGACCCCCTGTTTCTAGCTCCCGACTGCCCCTGGAGTGCCCAGCTGTTTCTACGACACCATCCCCCGCTACGCAGCCAGCAATATCCAGTACCTGCCCACCGGCATCACCCTGGACCTCAACCTCCTGCCAGACCCCTGGGGCTCCCCTGTGACAGCGGGCACGCCCCGCTCACCCCGGGACCCTGCCCCTGCGGCTGACCCCTTCTCCTCCAGGGCCACCACTCTGCGCCTGAGCGTGGTCTACCACTCGGAGACCATGCTGCAGTTCAAGGTAATGGCCGCTGACTGAGGAGGGGCAGGGTGGGGAGGGAGCCGATGGCAAGCCAGCGTCACCAGGCCGTGCACAGAATTGGCGGGGGATCGCTCCTGACTCAGGCATCCCCAGGCCAGCGTCCTGAGTCCTGGGATAACCTCCGGGCACAGGCTCGCAGTCACCCAGCAGTCCTGCTGCTTGAACTGGAGCAGCTGCTCAGATAGCCACAGGGTGTGGAGACCTGGAGGGCCCAGGGGCAGCCTAGGGCCTGGGATGGCCAAGGGTCACATACATAGTGCACATGCTTACACACACACCACACACTCACAGGTACATACGTGATCACCTGCTCATAAAACGGACTGTCGAAAGTACTCCTTCATACCCAAATCCACAAATCCACAGTCACACATTCATGTATGTTCACACACATCCATACATGCACACTCAAACACATATGCACTCGTACATGCTCATACATCAGCGTGCACCTGTTCAACCATCACACATACTCATAAATGTACCACACCCATACTCACTCATATACTCAGACAAACTCACAACTCACACACACACACACACTCGCACACACTCACGTCCACATACACGCTCACACACATACACAAGCCATAGTCCACATAGCCACAGGTACACAGTCACACACCTTTACACGCACACCTCTCTCCGTCTCCATCATAGCGTCTCCATTGGGAGCCCACCCCACCTCCTCGATCTTTGAGTGGGCGTCACCGAGGCCTCAGCTGGGTGACCCCTGTCTCCTTGTGCTGAGGGGTCTTGCCTCTTGAGGTGGTCCCAGCTGGCCAGGAGCCCCGGGGACCAGGTGGTGTGGTCAGGCATGGTGGGCTTCAGGTCTGAGGCCCTTCAGAAAGCGTCCTTCTCTCTCTGCAGCTCTACAATTCCACCAGCAGAAGGTATGAGGTCCCTGTGCCCCTGAACATCCCACCCACTCCAGATGGCTCGCCTGAGAAACGCCTGTATGATGTCAGCATCCAGACCAGCCCCTTCGGGGTCCAGATTCGCCGGCGCAGCTCCCAGGGTGTGATGTAAGCAGTGCTTGAGGGTGGGGTGAGGAGCTTGGATCCATGTCCATGTTCACTTGACATACAGGGAACGTACAGTCATCCTTCCGGATCCATGGGAAGGGGGTTGGTTCCAGGACGCCAACAGATACCCCAATCCATGGATGCTCAAGGGACTTCTGTAAGATGGCACAGTGTTTGCACATCCTCCCATAGACTGTAAATCCTCCCTTGATTCCTTCTAATTTTGAACATGATACAAATGCTTGCAAAAGATTGCTTGAACCACTTAATCACTTTTTTCCTCCATTATTTATTTTTGAAAAAAATCATGCTATTGGGGGCTCTTATAGCTCTTATCACAATCCATACATGCATCCATTGTGTCAAGTACATTTGTACGTATGTGGCCATCATCATTTTCAAAATATTTTCTTTCTACTAGAGCCCTTGGTATCAGATCATTTTCCCCTCCCCCACCTTCTCTTCCTTTCTCCCTCCTTCATGAACCCTTGATAATTTATACATTTTTATTTTTCATGTCTTACACCGACTGCTGTATCCCTTCACCCACTTTTCTGTTGTCTGTCCCCCTGGAAGGGGGTTATATGTAGATCAATGTGATTGGTTCTCCCTTCTTCCCCCTCAAATATTTTTGACCCTTGATTGGTTAAATCCCTGGATGTGGAACCCGCAGATATGGAGGGCCAGCCATGCCTCCATTTCTCCACTCTTGGGTGAGTAGTTCATTTCTTACTCAACACCGAATCAACATGGAAAAGCAGTCAACCAACGGGTTCATAACAGGGATGGGGCATTTGATTTCAGAGGAAGGGCACTAGGCCTCCTGGTTGTCCTGATTCTTAAGCGGGGTGCGGAGAAATCTGTTGACTACGTACCACACATGACCCAAGGGACCCATCACTTCTATACTTTGGCTCACAAAGGAGCCACAAGGGAAGAGAGGCAGGCCTGTCTGGGACCACTGCAGATTTAGAATCTCTCACCACGCTGAGTTTCTCGTCCCTGGTCCTGCTGGGTGAAGGGCAGTCCTGGTCCGGAACTGGACTTCCTGCCCACTAGAAGCTGTCGATTGTGGGTGTATCAGGGTCTTCCTGTGATGACATCTGACCACATGCCTGGGTTTCCGTCTGTCAGAAGCTCTGACCAATCCACAACAGTTGTTGTAAGAGCTGCCCATACTTTACTGGAAATTTTGCCGAAACTTTTTTTTTTCAAATTAGCAAATTTTCATTGTTTTCCCAAAGAGACCTTCCCTGCCCCACCATACACATTCATCATACACTGCAACCAAAGAAAGCAGTGTGCATGAAATACGAGAAAATCAATGAAAAACCCATACATAGGTAAGGAGGCCCTAGTCTAGCGCACAGCTGAGCCCAGGTCATCTAAGGAGGCTCGAGAGTTTTGTTCATAAGAATGCCTGCTAGCAAGGGCACCAGCAAGGTCGCTGGTTGGTCTGTACGTCAGTCTTGGGTACTTGAAACGTTTCTGTGTGTCGTTTCCCCTTAACGTTCCCTCTCTCATTTTCCTGGATGGGATAGCTCTGCCTATCGCTGGACAATGATGGCTGAGCCCTCACTCCCTGATTTTTCTGCCCAGTCAAGCTGCATGCCTAGCACAGGACTCTAGAGATGAGCAGATGAATCAGCAGTCGGGGCCTCCCTCTAGGAGTCCAGGGTCCAGAAAGACTCTTTCTGCCGAGTGCAGGGAAGAAGAGTAGACACAGAGTCTTAATGCTCACCGAGGTCCTGCCTCTTGTAAGGACCTGGCCCCGCTCACAGGTCTTACATCTGGCCGTGCAGCTAGGTGTGGCCCAGACAGATCACTATGCTGAACCTCTGGGGCAGTGACAGAGCCTGGACTCCCACCGTGGGGTGTCCCTGTGTGCCCCGAATTTCCTCAGCCTGGCTCTTGTGTTGCAGCTGGGACTCTCAGCTCCCTGGCTTCACCTTCAACGACATGTTCCTGTCTGTCTCCACCCGCCTGCCCTCCCAGTACCTCTACGGCTTCGGGGAGACAGGGCACGAGACCTTCAGGAGAAACACGACGTGGCACACGTGGGGCATGTTTGCTCGGGATGAGCCCCCTGGGGTAAGGACACAACTACCACCAAACCTGTCGCTGCCCATTCAGTGCCAACTCACAGAGACCCTGCAGGGCAGCGTAGAGCTGCCCCACAGGCCTTCCAAGGCTGCTGCCCTCGTCCTTCTCCCGTGGAGCCCCTGGTGGGTTTGCACGGACCACCTTTTGAGTAGCAGCTGAGTGTCCAATCACGGTGCCAACAAAAGCAGAAAAGCTAGCCTAGTCATTTGACTCCCAGCTGCCCTGAAGGAGAGAGGAGACTGATCCACAGGGCTCCCAAGCCTGCCATCTTCATGAAAGCACTCTTATCTTTCCCTCCTGGAGTGATAAGGACAGATAGACATGCTGTTTCCCTCTCTATCCATCCGTGGTCATCTTTAGGCCCCTTTATGCCTCCCTATGCCCAGGGGCAATGGTGAAGGGCCCAGATATGACACGAGAGTTCAGCAGTGTGAGTCCCCCAGCCATCCACGGGGGAAAGACAAGACTCTGCTCCCGTGGAGAGGTCAGCCCTGGAGACCCTATGGGGCACTTCTACTCTGTCCTCCGGGGTCCTGACACATCAGAATTGGCTTGAGGGCAGCGGGCTTGTTATTCATGGAACTTCACCTTCTACTGACACTTCCTAAGGCGGGGCCATGGTTTGGTCTCTAAAAGCCTTCTGAGTTTTCCACCCCACGGATCATACATTATCTGCATCCTACAAACTTGCGTGGAATGTATTCTCCCTGTCCAGTCCATTGCTAAGTGCTTTGTTCTAAACTTAGGACACTGTCATTGCTCGGGGATCCTGATTGGTTGCAGCATCATCAGCGCTGTGACAGATCGTGTGATCATCACTGAGGAGGGTGCAGGGATGGGAGGACTCGTTCCTCGGGATGGGAGGGAGCGTCTGAGGACATGACCTTGAACAGAGTCTCTAATGCAGAGTGGGAGCTTGCTCTCTGGGCTGGATATAGACTTGCTCAAATTCTTTCTTCCGAAGAGCCCACCTTCTCCCTTCTTGCCTCCCCCAGTTCAAGAAGAACTCCTATGGTGTGCACCCCTACCACATGGCTCTGGAGGCAGATGGCAGTGCCCACGGCGTGCTCCTGCTCAACAGCAACGCCATGGGTGAGACTGGGCACATGCCCCAAGCCCCTTGTCAACAGCTGTGCCCATCCCATTGGGATCTGGAACAGCAACACACATGGGGACATCCAGGTCAAGTAGCATGTGACAAATAAAAAATTTTCCGGTCACCCACGAAAACCCAGACGTGCTCAGTTCTACCGTCACACGAGTCAGAGTGGACCCGATGACAAGGGTTTGATTGGGTTTCACTGTAGGCCCGGAGTGAGGGGAAACTATGGACGAAACTTGGTTCCTGCTCTTGTGTGGTTTTGTGTGGCTGTGAGCTTGCAGGTCCTTTCACAGAGAGGCATGCAACATGTTCTCTTGGGCTGCCTGCACAGCCATCGTTGATCATCCCACTGGGTGGAAGACCCTCTACAGAGCGCGCATTGGAGGAGGGAGGGAGAGCAGCTGGGCACATTTTAAGGCAGGGTCTCCAGCCGGTGGTGGCTTAACCGCTCTGTTGACATTCCCATCTCCTATCTCTTCTTACAGATGTGACGGTCCAGCCCACCCCGGCCCTGACATACCGCACCACAGGAGGGATTTTTGACTTCTATGTGTTTTTGGGGCCAACCCCTGAACTTGTCACTCAGCAGTACACCGAGGTTGGCAGCCATTCTCTCCCCTGGTGAATCATCAAGTGCATACTGGTCAGCACTGTCGTCTTAGGATTGGGCTAGACCTCCCAACATCCCCACCGTGTTATCACCAATGATCCTGAAGTCAAGCCAGATTGGGCTTAAGCAGACAGAAAGGCACATTAGCAAATCCTCCACATTGTTATTGCTACACACTAGAAAGTCCGTTCTGACTCACAGGAACCCTATGTACCACCAAGCCCAGCACTACCCAGTCCTCTCCCTGTCACCACCATGGCTAGGTGTGAACCCATTGTTGTAGCCATAGCATCATCGTAGTGCATCGAAAGTCTTCCTCCTTTCTAATGATCTGTCCAGACCTGTCTCTTGACTATTTGCTAAGCACCCTTCCTAAGAATCTCGATTCAAAGGTAACCACCGAGGTCTCTGGTTTCCTAGAATGGAAGTTCCAGAAGAAAGGGAAGTGTTGATGAAAAGATGGCTATCATTCTGAACCTTGAAGGCCAATCTGCCTTCCGTAGAAGTGCACCAGATGGTAACTGGATCCGTGTTTCTCTTTGTTTCCAGCTGGTTGGTCGGCCGGTGATGACTCCATACTGGGCCTTGGGATTCCAACTGGGATGCTATGGATACCAAAATGATTCTGAGATCGCCAGCTTGTATGATGCGATGACAGCAGCCCAGATTCCCTACGTACGGAACCCCCATCCACCTGTGATCTGTGGTCTACGAGTGACTGGGCGGGCGGCCAGCTGCCGATGGGAAACATGTTCATAGCAATTACAGATGTGACTGCATGTCAGTAAGAGAAGAAAATGTAGAGATAGCTGGTGTGAACATTTATTCCTGCTCACTCTTGAACGTGAAGGTCAGAGGCAGTATTACATCCACCTTTCAGCTGGCCGTGCTGGGAAAAGTGGGGCTGGGGTCTTCCGGTCTCTTGTTGGGAGTCTCCTACAGGAGCTATGGATGGGCTTAGCCCACCGCTCTGAGCTTCTAAGAAAGAACCAGAGTCCCTTTGTGGCACAGATGGCAAAGTGCTTGGCCACAAACAGAAAGGTCAATGGTGAAAGGTCAGTGGTTTGAATCAAACCAAAGACTCCTTGGAAGAAAGGCTTGGCTGCCATCAGCTTCCCAGAGGTCATGGCTGTGGAACCCTGCGGAGCAGTTCTGCCCTGAAACCTGGGGTTTCCGTGAGTGAGAATGGACCCAAGGACCAGGGCACTGTCACTGTTCTTGGAGATGGTGATGTCAAGTGACAATGTGAAAACACAAAACCAGCTGGCAGCAAGCCTTCACTTTCTCTAAGACATGCATGGATCATAGAACACATATCCTACAAGGATGTCATGGCTCCCAGTTAACATATATCCAACAATGAGGTCATGGCTCCCAATTAACATGTATCCTACAGTGATGTCGTGGCTCCCAGTTAACATGTATCCTACTATGATGTCCTGGCTCCCAGTTAACACGTATCCTACAGTGATGTCATGGCTCCTAGTTAACACATATCCTGCATTGATGACACGGCTCCCCATTGAGCCACAGGAGTCACCTAACTGCCACCAACCATAGAGACCAACGGGTGGGGTGCTCTTTCCCCCGGCATCCTGCATTCCTCACTGCCCCATTCCCTTTTCTGCTTGGAAGATGAGACTAAAATGGCATCTTGTCATCCAAGATAGCTTGACACAAACATCCAGATTCAAGCTGCTATGTGCCAAAATTCTACTAGAAACTGTAATTTTTATTTACTCCTATCAGATGTTCTTATTAAACCAAAACAAACAGACAAACAAAAGCCCACTTGCCATGGCGTCGATCCAGGCACACAGCTATGCTAAGGGGCAGAGGAGAACTGCCGCATGGCGTTTCTGGGACTGTAAATATCCACAGGAGCAGACGGCCCCATGGTTCTCCTGGGGAGTGCCCCCTGGATTTGAACTCCTGACCTTAAAGTTGGGAGCCCCGTGCTTGGCCCACCGCACCATCAGGATCCTTATTAAATAGGCATTGAAAGAGATAAGAACTTGAAAAATTAATAAATTTACCCTACCAGAATGACCCACATTAAAATGTTCGTGCATCATTTTCTCGGCTTTGCCTTACACACGGGTCTCCTCACCTCCACACAAGTTCTTACTGGAGTCTTAGTGACGATGCCACCCAGGAAGCATCCTTTTCTCACCTGCATGTTGACTTCTTTTGGCATCAATCAGCATCATGGGCCGAGTTAACCTCATGTAGAGGCCAGGTTAGTCCAGGCTGACCTCCGAGATGCTGTGGGCTTGGCTCTGGTTCCCCACAATAAAACAAATATGGCAATAAAGCAAGTCACAATTGTTTGGCATCCCCCAGCATAGAAAAGCTATGCTTATGTTGTACTATAATAGATTAGAGGGGCTCTGGTGGTGTCGTGGTTACATGTTGGGCTGCAATCTGCAAGGCCGGTGGGTCAAGACCACCAGCCCCTCCATGGAAGAAAGATGAGACTTTCTACCCCTACAAAGGTCTACAGTCTCTGAAACCCACAGGCTGGTTCTGTTCCTTCCCATCTGGTTGCCATGAGTAGGAATCAGCTTGGTGGCAGTGTGTTTGTTTTGGGTTTGGGGAGTCTGGGGAGTGTGTGATAGCATGGTGACAAAGTTAGAAAGGTTGTGGAATGACCACAATGGGACACAGACACAGTGAGCACATTCTGTTGGGTAAATGGATCTGATGGGTGTGCTTATTGAAGGGGGGCTGAAAACCATCAATCACACCCCCAAACGTGCTGTATCTGTGAAGTGCAGCTTAAGCAGGAGGTGAGGCGCAGTGAGATGTGCAGGCAATGTGGCCCTCACCTTCAGGACCACCCCCTCTCAGGAGGATGGCAGAGGTCCACACACTTCAGAGAGGACCAGCATCTTGCCGTTCTGAACACACACATGCAGGCAGGCCACTGTAGGCACAAAAGACCCAGATGCACCACCATTTCTCTTACTGAGTCGTCCGGCTCTGTGCCCGTATTGAATCAGGCTCCAGGAGTCTGGGATTTGATGAGCAGGAATGAACGTGGAGGGAAAGGTGGGGAGAGAATTGCGTTTGGGGACAGCCGAGAAGGAAGGTGCGCTGTATGCATCAGAAGAATGGAGACCAGGGCAGGAGATGAAGGAGGAACCAGTGTGAGGTGCCAGGGTCTGGCAAGGGGTCCTGGTGCTCCGGACAGGGGGCAGGGGTTCCGTGGTCCTGAGCGCTGGTTCTCCCTCCTACAGGACGTGCAGCATCTGGACATGGACTACATGGACCGGAAGCTGGACTTCACCCTCAGCCCCAGATTCAAAGGCCTCAGCCAGCTGATTGACCGGATGAAGAGAGATGGCATGAGGTTTATCGCCACTCTGGTGGGTGTCTGGACAGGTTTGGTTCTGTGCTGTTTCTCTAGGACAGTTTCCCCAGTTCTATCACCATGGGAGGCCAGGTGGGGACTTTTTTTTGTAACTCCCTGTGGTTCTATATGGGAGAACGATGGGGTTATGGTCTTAGAAACTCATGGGGGCAATTCTACCCTGTCCTGTAGAGTTGCTGTGTTTGTCTGGGTTGACGAGAGAAACAAATCCAGAGATACTCATCTGTGTGTAAGAGAGGACTTTATATCAAAGAGAAATTTTACATTAAGAAACCATCCCAGCCCAGTCCAGATCAAGTCTATAATCTGATATTAGCCCATATGTTGATACTAGTCCATAAATTCCTCTTTAGGCTCATGCAACACATGCAATGATGCCGAATGCAGGAAGATCACAGGCCAGTGGGTGGAAAGTCTTGTGGATTCAGTGACACAGTCCTGGCGTGGGTCTTCATGTGGCTCCTCCAGCTCCAGGGCTCTGGCTACACCAGTGTAGCTCCATGTGGCATGTCAACAGGAAGGTCTCCCAGGGAGATGAGGCAGAGGGAGTGTCTCTCTCCTCCAGGGAAGAAGACAGGAGTTCCCAGAATCCTCAGGAGAAGGCCGTGCCCCACGGAGGCCTCATTGACTATGGCCTGATTGATAGGCTAGATTCCACCCCTTCACTCTGAATAGTCTCAAGTTGACACCAGATTATGCAACTCCCACAGTCTTGCTACAAGTCGGCATGGGCTTGATGGCACTGAGAGAGGGCGGCTTTCCTTGGAGCCCCTCCTCCGCTGGGTGAAGTGGTGAGTGCTCCGCTCACTCACTCCCTGCCATCGCGCCGCCGCCGCCTTGGAGACCCGTGTGGACGTTCCACTCTGTCCTGCAGGGTCACCCAGAGTCAGAACCGACTGACTCCACGGTGGCGGGTGGTGGTAATCTGGTGAGGTGACACAGCAGGGGATGTTAGTTAGCCCTGGTCTTTGGTGTCGAGGCACTTCTCTGCTCAGAGTCAGGAAAGGACATTTCTAGATGTGCGTCCACTCTTGCTGTTTTAAATCCTTTTCCCACAGGACCCCGCCATTTCTGGCAACGAGACCGGATACCTCCCCTTCACCAGGGGCCAAGCAAGTGACGTGTTCATCAAATGGCCCGGTGGCAAGGACATTGTCTGGGGGAAGGTAAGGTATCTGTGACTAATCGGTGTCATGGTTGTCCTGAATGAAAGGTGCTCCCCAGACATCCCTGCAATTAACAGGTGATGACCGAGGAGAAGGCTGAATCGGAGGCTAATGAGCTCAGAGACACTGGGCCCACCAAGGAGAGAGGCCCAGTCCTCCACACCAGCATCCACCTGGAGCTGTTCTGCTCTGTCCCCATCACTGTGCCCCCGCCATTTACTTCACACACACAAGGGAGCATCTCCAGGGGGAAACTGGGATCAGCGTCGCCCAGGGCCCCACGCTCCAGATGTGCTTGATCAGCCTCTGAATCTGGGGTCCCTGGGGGCAGCACAAGCTGTCTGCTGTCGGCTGCTAACTTGAAGGTTGACAGCCAAGCCCACGGAGCAGCAACTTGGGAGAAACCTTGGCAATCTACTCCCATGAAGAGTGCGGTCAGGCTAACCCGTGGGACTGACCAGTTCTACTGAGATGAACACAGGGTCCTTGTGGGTTGAGATTGGCCCAACGGCAGTGGACAGCCGCGTGTTGGATCAGCCAGTGTCTCCTCTGTGAAGGAGCCTCGGGTCTCATGCTCGTGGTTCTGTGGTGCTGTAGCTCGATGCCTGATTCCAGAGGAGAGGACGTGGACTCTGTCCTCTCGACGTGAGACACCCTGCTTCTGTTTCCTGTTGCTCGGGCCGGGGTGCTTGAATGCTGCTTTGTCAGCTCAGCTAAACAATACCCGCACTTCCAGAACTAACCTAGGCTTTACCCAATAAGGTTGTAAGGATGAACCTGGCTATGCCTGTGCCTGTTTGTGTCATAACCCTCAGAAGACACAGCGCAGCTCCAAGCTCTTACTGACTGTGGTGGGCTGGCTTCTCTAGAGAAGCAACGCCATTGGTGCTTGTATGCTTCTGTCTGTAGAAAGAAAGGGGTGAGTCCAGTCCAGCTTAAGCCTATGGCCAGATGTAAGCTGGAGGCTTTTCCTGGCTTGTGTAGCTACAGAAGCTGATGGACAGGAAGCAGGGGGATGAAGCAGAAAGATCACAGGCTGGTAGGTGCTGAGCTGTATGAGTCTGAGATCAGCCGAATGAATCCAAGGTTGGCAGTCTGTTGGGGCTCCTGAGATCGTCAAGCAATATGGCAGGAAACCCATGGACCAGATGCAGATGGAAGTGAGCTAGCTTCCACACGTGGTCAGTTTATAAGAAGAGTAGGTCACACCCTGAATGAGGCCTCCCTTCATCCTATCAAGATTTCCACCAGATGAAGGGGCAGATACCCTGTTCTCCTCACAACTGCTCGGCTGCTTCCAAGAAGATCCCATCATGAGTTGGCCACACAATAGATCACAGCATGGGTGGGGGGGGTCCTGTCCCACCCACATTGCCATAGAACCTAACCATCACACTGACCGGCTAAAACTCTTAGAATGATAAGTGCTCAGTGAGGGGATCACCAGAAGAATCAATTAACAAATGTATGAGGCGCCTTCAAAAAATTCATGGACAATGGAATAAAAAGATATGTGGCTAATAAATATGGGTAATACGATTCTTCTAGTTGTAGCCAAAATGGGTGACTTTATTATGGATTTTAAGGTTTTATAGACTGGTGACCCACACCCCGAACCCATTGCCATTGAGTTGATTCTAACCTGTAATGACTCGATGTAGGGCGTCTACATCGGTCCACCTGTACAGGAGCACACAGTCTCTCACTTGCTATCACAGATGGCGGGTTTGAATAGCCGATCTTTAGCACGTAGACTGGGGAACCCCAAAAGTTGATCATACAGCTTAGAAACACTGAGCTACGGTTTGATGAACTGTGCCTGGACCGCTGTCTCATTTTGATAGAGCCACGCTTCACAGTTGTCGACCGTGGAGGGGGGTTGTGGTAAGGAGCTGTGTTCTCCCAGCACAAAGGTGAGCCATCGTTTCTAAGGTGGCAGTCCAGGGGGTCTGTTTCAAGTGGATTAATTTGATGACTAAGTTAGAAAATGAGATTTGAGGACTGTAAGGAGTAAAGAGCCCTGATGGTGTGGTGGGTTACACGTTAGGCTGCTAACTTCAAGGTCAGCAGTTCGAAACCACCCACGTCTCTGAGATTGAAACGAGGAGGTTTTCTACTCCTACAAAGAGTTGCAGTCTCAGGAACTCACAGGGACACTTCTACTCTGTCCCGTAGGGTCGGTGTGAGACGTCATCGACTGGATGGTGCTGTGTTTGTTGCTGTTGTGTTCATGGATGAGCTCAGGGAGGCATTCTGGTGCTGTGGACCAGGCCTTGGGCGAGTAACCACAAGATCAGCTATTCAAACCTGCCAGTCAGCCGCTCCTCCGGAAAAAGATGAGGGTGTCTGATTACATTAAAGTTTGACAGTCCTGGAAGCCCTAGATCCAGGCTGGGGAACGATTTTTCTGCCAAGGCCCAGCTGGATATTGATAACGTCAATCTTGGGCCATACCGAGCAACATTTGACCGACTTGCCCCGTGTGCTCTATTTGGTGAGATGACTGATGTGAGCTAGTATTGATGAGTTCAGGGGTTTTATACGGCTTGCAGGCAGGAAGTTCCCCATCCCTGAGCTAGACAGAGTTGCTCTCAGTTGGAATCGTGTCCAGGGAAGTGGGATGAAGGAGTGAGTCTAGAGACCCCGCCCCGACCCCCTCACAAGCCCCTCACTTTTATCTTTCTGGTTTAACAGCCAAGACCCACGGGCATTTTCAGGACTTGCGACTCTCTGGGTGGCCCCTAAACTCCTTCAATGCATCTTCTTTCTCCCTAGGCCTGGCCAGACCTGCCGAACGTTCTTGTGGATGGCTCCCTCGACCAGGAGACTCAGGTGAAGGTATGCTTGTCCACTTGGCCCTGACATCTGGCTCCTTGGGCATTTCATCCCGATGCCAGGTACCTTTGACCTGACCATGCAGGTATTTTAAGGAGGGGGAGGCTCTCGGCAGAGAGAGGCCGTCAGATAAAAAACACAACCAACAAGCCAAGGGAAAACGGGGGCAGGAAGTGGCAAAGGGTAGCCCTGCTTTGCTAGAAACCCTGGCTGCTTGAAAAGAGAATGAACCAAAGTTCTCGTGCACCTCCCACACAATGGTTCCATTACGAGCGGACTGGGTTCTGATGACAGCAGATGCAAACCCTGGACCTCAGCCCTGGCTGGTGCTGCCGGGGCCCTGGCATCTGTCCTCTGCATGCTACAGCAAGTTTGTCCCTGGACAATGGAGCCTCCTGTGTTTGGCTGGTGTAGTCATCTCTCAGAGGCCCTTGTTCAGACACCGACTGCTTACTTCCCAGTTTTCCATGTGCACCAGTCCTAAAATAAAGTTCATACGAACTTCTTTTAGGACAGTAGTGGGGAAACTTTTTTCTGCCAAGGACCATTTGGGGATTTAGAACATCATTCTTGGACCAGACTGATCAAACATTGAATTACCCCCCTATGAAGAGCTACCATCTTGGAAGCCCACAGGGGTCTTCTACCATGTGGGATCGGGTCCTTATGAATCGGCATGGATGTGATGGCAGTGAGTTTGTTTGTATTTTTGGTTTAATGTGATGGCCGGGACTGCTCCTCTTTGGTGTGGCGGTGTGATGTCATAGCTGATAGTGATGACGTTGTGGGCCAGACGTTCCCCACCCCTGTTCTAAGAAAAGAGAGCACTGGATCTGCCCCGTGTAGTCTCTTTGTAGGACTGACGTTCAAGTGGATGAGAGGCTAGGTTAGAGACTGAGGGGCTGTGCTCCGTCCAGGCACCTGCCCAGCTTCCCTGGCTGCCCAGGACCCCTCCTGATCGAGTGCCCAACTCCCCCAGCTGTACAGGGCCTATGTGGCGTTCCCCGACTTCTTCCGGAACAGCACGGCTGCGTGGTGGAAGAGGGAGATCCAAGAGCTCTATGACAATCCCCGGGAAGCTGAGAAGAGCCTGCGGTTCGATGGGCTGTGGCTGGTGAGTGCATTGGGTTTGTGCTGGTGCTGTGGGAAGGTTGGGGCTCCACCCAGAGTCCAGCAGAGCAGCAGGCAGGCCTGAGGGACCCGAGGGATGGGAGGGGTCCAGTGACATCTGTGGGCCCACCCATGGCCACAATACCCTTGACAGTTGAAATCCATGGAAAATGCTATTGGAACAAGAGCAGAGGAGGCCCCCCACAAGGTGGTGCCTCCCAGAGGCCATGAGTACTCAGAGCCTATGGGAAGATGGAGGAGCCTGAGACCACCTGCTCTCCGGGGGAGCCAGGAAGCACTGTGTACCCAGCGGCCCCAGCGCAGGACCTCCTGGCACCTAGGGGAGCTGCCCAAGGACACCCCTAAAGCAAACCCGCTTCCCAGCTGATTCTGACTCGCAGCGCCCCTGTAGGACAGGGTCCAGGTGCCCCCTTGGCCTCTGTAGGTGTCTTTGTACTTCCAGGAGCTCTGGGAGCTCAGTGATTAAGTGCTCAACCACTGACTCAAAGCTCAGTGGTTTCAACCCCCCAGCCGGCCCCACGGGAGAAAGCAGTGGCTCTCCTGCGCCCTTCAAGGTAGGCGGGCTCAGATCCCCTGCCGCCCGGTGCCGCTCCATTGCCACCGGGCCTATAGGATGTGTTAGCTGCTCTGGAGGGTGAGGAGGCTGCCTCCTCTTTCTACTGCAGAGCTGCCAGTGGGTTTGAATCACTGCCCTGTCAGCTAGCAGCCCGACGCTTAACCGCCTGGGCCACCATGCTCTTCCCCCAAGATCTATGTTTATTCTTGATGCATGAAACATAAAGATTCCATACTGAATACATGGTATTCATTAAGTCAACGAAGGGCAAATTTACATCAAGTTTAAGTGACGCTGTTTGAAATATAAATATGCAGATTTTATCATGGAAATAAATCTCCATTGTGCTTCTGCGTCCGGAATGTTAACCAAACCTAGAATTTTTAAAAACCCATTTACTAAAATAATTTCCATACTCCAACTCCAACTCCAGAGCTCA
>NW_022103920.1:5142672-5144309 GCF_000313985.2 Echinops telfairi | reverse complement strand
ACACTGCATTTTTGTTGTCGCTGCCGACCTTCAGCTTATATGACAACAACGACGACGAAAAATGCACAGCAGCCTGTGTTTGAGCCTCGTGGGTCACAGTAGCACACATTGGCTGTTCTTAGGATACTGCACAGGAAGTCGGGGCGGTCTTCCTGCGGAGGGGAGGCGTGGGGTGCAAAGCAGAAGGCTTCCAGTGTCCAGGTTCCCATAATCCCCACCTTCCTCCGCCGACGTAAACAGTTCTCACGAGCTTAAAATTGCCAAGGTAGGGAAAGCCAACTCCAGCGCCTGAGGCACCGCGCCGGTCAGAGCAGCGCGGGCTGCCGGGCTTTGTGCCTCCTCCCGGTCAGACCGCCAGGCCTTTCCTCTGAGATGGCTCTCAAATAACAACGAAAACCTCACGGCCAATCAAGTCCATTCTGACTCAGAGTGACCCTGTAAGACAGGGTAGAACGTCACCTGTGGGTTTCCAAGACTGTAACACCTGACGGAGCGGATAGCCTAGTGTTTCTCTGGAGGAGCGGCTGATGGTTTCAAACTGCCGACTTAGCAAGTTAGCAGTTTGACGTGTAAACCACTCAGACCTCTACCTTTGGTGAGGCACCAGGCATGTGAACCGTTTGCACCTGGAGCTTCGTGAGGCCCTGTGCTTTCGCAGAGCCCATTTGGGACGATGCCTGGGACCGAGGAGAGTTATCAGCCCTGGCTGCATTAGCTTTTCCCATCATCCAGCATCCCGGGGAGCAAAGGCCAGCTAGCCCTGGTGTTGTAGACACTTCCTTACCGACTCATTTCAGGGCACGAACGAGCCAGCAAACTTTGTCAATGGATCCATCAGCGGCTGCCGGGATGACACACTGAATAGGCCTCCCTATATGCCAGGTAGGTGCCTGTTGCTGCATCCAGTCCACAGCCCTGCCCTCAGGCTGGGACAATGCCACCGCTCCTAGCTGCTGCCCTGCTCCTCGAGCCAGGTCAGTGTCATCGCACCCAGCTCCCTCCCTGCCCCCAATCCTGAAGGCTTCTTCTTCCCATCAAAGTGCAAGCTACTTAGTGGTACAGACCGAAGTCATGCTTGCAAACCTGGGACAAAAATCCGGTAGGTGATCCTGAACAAGGGTCCAGAAATTCATTACATCATTAGAGGGGTAAAGGCTTGATGTGGTATGGGCGGAGCCAAGCAAGGCCCCCCGCCTCTGCCCAGGATCCGTGCATTTCTGGAAGGATACCCCTGGCTGCACCGTGGTGCACACAGAAGCAGGGACTCGGGTGGGCGGCCTCCTCAGTACAGTGCAGACTCAGCAGGACGTGACCCACTGCCCCAGAGCACAGCCTGGTCATTTGCAGAGCGATCTAAAAGCCAAGCACCTTAGCATTTAGATCACGACTTCACGACCTACTGCTGACTCACCCATTGAGTGATTGATTTTCTTCCTCTCCTAACTTAGCATTTCCTGTGTCAGGGGAGGAACAGCGCTTAGAACACTTGAGGTGAATGACTGGAAAAGCCTCATTCCCTTGAGAACCCTGCCATCTAGTGGCAGGGAAAGACGTGACCCCAAGGGACCCCCATGGGGTTGCAACCCAGACTGCGTGATGACGTTGGTGGAAGTGGTGGTTGTATGATGGTGGTGGTG
>NW_022103920.1:5138846-5140681 GCF_000313985.2 Echinops telfairi | reverse complement strand
CGTCCACAGCCTGTACGGCTGGGCCCAGACCAGGCCCACCTACGAGTGAGTCTCAGCTCCCCACAAGGAGCCCACCTGGACTGAGGGTACCCTTGTCATTGGCAGCAAACAGACTCAGGGTACAGGTGGCCTTCTACAGGGCAGAGACACTGTCTGCCCCTAAATCCGGGCTCTAGCCCTCGCTCTTTGCTACATTCTCCACCTTCTGAGCCTCGGTTGCCTCGTAGTTCAAGGCAGGCAGGCTGTGAGGCAGCATCTGTGGAAGTGGCCTAGATGGGACTGGGGCGGGGGTGCAGTGCAAAGGCCCCTGTCCTACCGCCACCCTTCCTGTGACCTCCACACAAACCGGCCCCAGACCCACAGCCATCAAGCTGATTCCAACTCCCTGGGGCCCTGGAGGACAGGGTCTACCTGCCCCTGTGGGCTTCTGAGACTGCAACTCCTTATGGGATCAGGCAGCCTCGTCTTTCTCATGCAGAGCAGCTGGTGGGTTTGAACCACTGACCTTGTGGTTAGCAACTCTGCCCTTAGCTCTTACCCCAGTGTCCACTGCCCCTCAGTCATTGCTAATTCACAGAGACCCTACACAGTGTTCTCATGGCTGTAAAGCTTTATGGGAGCCATCAACCTCATCCAGTCGGTTTGAACTGCCGACCTTGTGGTTCACAGCCCAACACCTGACCCACAGTGCCACCAGGGCTCCGGGCACCTCCATGTAGACAACCAGCTAATGCAATGCATTCCCTAGAAGGCAGCCCTGCTGCATCCTCCTGGAAGCTGCTGGACTCAGCCAATGACCGACCCTCTCGGGGCAGAAAGCTTGGTACCCCTTTGCTCAGGCTGTAGCTACTGCCCAGGTCACCAACCCAAACCCATGTCACCTCACTTCTTTGTCCCTCCACACAGAGCTGTGCAGGAGGTGACCGGCCAGCGTGGCATCATTCTCACCCGCTCCACCTTCCCCTCCTCGGGCCACTGGGGAGGACACGGGCTGGGAGAGAACACAGCTGCGTGGGACCAGCTGAAGACCTCCATTGTCGGTGAGGGGCCATCCCTGGGGTCAGGGTGTGGCAGCTGGAGGGTAAGGTGAAGGCCACACTCCCAACCTGGATATGTTCACCAGAAGTGGCGAGGTGGGTGGCACCCTGTTCCCCCCAGACTCCCCAAGCCCTGCTCGCTCCAGCCCGGTGGTGTCTTCTCATTGCAGGCATGATGGAATTCAGCCTCTTCGGGATCCCCTATGTAAGTGGTTCCGGGCCCTTCCGATCACACAGCCCTCCCTGGGGCCGCAGCCTGCAAAGCCCTACCTCACGCCTCCCACTGTGCCTCCTCAGACAGGGGCGGACATCTGCGGCTTCTCTGGAGATGCGGAGTACGAGATGTGTGTGCGCTGGATGCAGCTGGGGGCCTTCTACCCCTATGCCAGGAACCACAACTCCATGGGGACCAGGGTGAGACGGCCGGCCGGCCACACGCAAGTCAAGACCCCTGGCTTTACACAGTTCCCATGGGCGCGCAGTCTCGGGTTGCAGGAGCACATACAGAGTTCCCACGGAGCAGCCCAGCCCACAGGGGTCCTTCTGCGGCTCGCACCTTCCGCTCCTGAGCTCCCTGTGGTCTGCTCACAGCCGAGGATGAGCAGAGACAGACACACTGTCATCCACGCAGATCTACAGCTATGCCGTCCACTCCTGGGGGCTTGTCAGACACACCACCTCCTGGGCCACCCCTAACCGTGCCGCACAGAACGGTTCCACCACCTGTTCCAGCACCCTCGCTCCTCAAACTCGAACTCACCCGGATCCCCATTCTGTGGCAAACCCAAAGAACTCTGA
>NW_022103920.1:5135769-5138110 GCF_000313985.2 Echinops telfairi | reverse complement strand
AGGGCAGCACCGTGGTCCGGTCCCTTCTCCACGAGTGAGTCTCCCTTCTCCCCGCACCACAGGGCTGGGCAGGGGTGAGTGGCAGCTCTCCCCAACAGGTGTGGCAGCAGCGGGCTTTTTCCTGTGTCCTGTTAGGTTTCCAGAGGATGTTACAACCTGGGACATCAACAGCCAGTTCATGTTGGGCCCCGCCGTGCTGATCAGCCCTGTGCTGGGACCTGTGAGTGTCCGTCGGCTGCTAGAAGCCGGCCAACGCCAGCCCCCAGGATTGCAAGCAGAGGACCACCCAGGTCACCTGGCTCAGCTCCCCGTCCCCATTGGCAGTGGCTGTTGAGTTGATGCCGACTCCTGGTGGCCTCATGTGTGATGGGGTAGAATGGAGCTCTGTGCTGGATTCTTGGCTGTGGTCATGACACAAGTCCATTGCCAGCCCTTTCTTCTGTGAGGCTCCTGGATGGGTTTGAACCACCAACCTTTAAATTACCAGTGCAGGCACCAGCTGGTTCTTGCCTAGCTCCCTGCTCTCAGGCAAGTGACGCCCAGGCCTTTGAGAGAGAACTGTGCCTCCCCCACAGCCTCCAGTCAAGACACACTTGCCGCCTCTCCTCCTTGGATTTCTTAGAGTCTCATCACCTTGCACCCTCAACAAATTTGAGCTTAGTTTTGTTTTTAATCGTTTTTCTGTGTGTTTGAAGAGAGTTTCCCAGAAGCCAAAGCATCCCAAACCCTTGAAAACCAAAACAATGAGACCAGCCTCGCAGCCATCGAATCCATCGTGACTCAGGGCAGCCCTACAGGGCAGGGTTAGAATCACCCCTGCGGGTATCTGAGACTGTACCTCTGTAAGCCTCATCTTTCTCTTCTGGAGGGGCTGGGGGTATCCAACTGCTGACCTTGTGGTTAATACCACACACACACACACACCCCAACGTGCAATACAGTAAGGTACCAGGGCTGCTTCAAACTCTTGAAGTCGGTGATAACATTCCACTTTCATTTCATGTCTACTGCAGAAGGTCTTACATTAAAGAAAAAACTGATTTCCTTCGGAACGTAGTCCTCACTTGTTGTGGATTTTGTATTCCAGGGCACCTTCATGGTAACGGCTTACTTCCCCAGGGCCCGGTGGTATGCCCACAGCACGGTAAGAACCCCCCCTTCCCACTTTGTGGGCAAAGCGGCTGGTCCTGGGAGGCTGACGAGGCGGTGAGGAACCCCATGCCCGCTGTCCAACCCTTTCAGCCACTGCAGGACACACTCCTTTCCTTTTCTTATCCCTCCCACTTCTAGGGGATGCTCGAGAACGCGACAGGTGAGTGGAAGAACCTGGCCGCTCCCTTGGACCACATCAACCTTCACATCAGAGGAGGCTGCATCCTGCCCTGGCAAGAGCCTGCCCAGAACACTCAACGCAGGTGAGGATGATCAGTTCTGATTCCAGTCACATTGGCATCGTGTGAATCCTGGGTGATGATGCACACGGTTCACACACTTGGTACTGATCAAAAGAGTGGAGGGAGGTTAAGTCCACCAGAGGTGCCTCCGCAGAAAGTCTGTGTGATCTACCTAAAATAGAAATGACCCTGTATTAGGACAGGTTGACCAGAGAAAGAAATCCAAGGACACTCATATATGTATACGAAAGAGCTTTATATCAAGAAGTAGTTATCTATCAAGCAAACATCCCAGCCAAGTCCAGAACAATTCCCTAAGTCTAATACTAGTCCATAAGTCTGACATTAGTCCACAAATCCCTCTTTAGACTCATGCAGCCACATGTGATGATGCACAATGAAGGGAGATCACCAGCCGGTGGGGGCAGAGTCATGTGGATCCAGTGGCGGTGTCTCTGGCTGCTCTCTGAGTGACTTGACAGTAGGAAGGTGAAGGAAGAGAGGGGCAGGTTCCCAGGACTCTCCTTATGAGGAGGTCACGCTAGGGAGGCACCATATGGCTGTGACCTGACTGACAGGCTAGACTCTACCCCTGCACTTCAAGCCAACACAAATTTGTGTAACTATCGTAGTCATTGAAAACTGTATGGAGCACAGTTCTTCCCTGATACACGTGGGTGGCCAAGAACCCAAATCAACTCAATGGCAGCATGCGTGGTGGAGCTGAGCAGAGGTAGCCGAAGAGGTGGCTGCTCCAGCTGTGTTGGCACTATGTGGACACATCAGCCAACTTCTGGAGGGACTCCATGGCTTTGTTCTATGGCTGTCCTTGGAATGGGGCCTAAGAAGGACAGGTTCTTGACGTCAGTCTTGGGGAGATCTTTAACCCTAAGGCTGTGTCTATCACCTGGGGGCAAAACCTACCCGGGAACAGCATTGTGCACCTT
>NW_022103920.1:5134433-5135350 GCF_000313985.2 Echinops telfairi | reverse complement strand
ACCGGGGGAAAATCTGTAGCACAAAGACCTCTTTAAAAGTGTTGAGGAGCAAGGCTGTCACTTTGACCACGGCGGTGTACCTGGTACTTTTGATCTCCTCATATGCATGTGAACATTGGACTTTGACGAAGACAGACCAATGAAGAATCGATGCATTTGAATGATGTGCTAGCAAAGAATATTGAAAGTACCATGGCCTGTCAAAAGAACTTGGGCGAAGTATGGCCAGAGTGCTCCTTAGAAGCAAGAAGGGTGAGACTTCGTTTCAGTACTTTGGACAAGTTGTCAGGAGTGACCGGCCCTTGGAAAAGGACACCTGCTCGGGAAATCGAGTGTCAGTGAAACCGAAGACTTTCAGTAGGATGGATCGACACAGTGGCTGCAACAATGGGCTCAAGCATGAGACAATCGTGAGGCTGGGGCGGCCTGGGCAGTGTTTCCTTCTGTTGTTTGTAGGGCTGTTATCACCAGGGACGGCTCAGTGGCACCTGAAGCAGCAACAGGTTTTTGACCTTTGATGGCTGCCCCAGGGCTGAATGCTCATTCTAAGCTCTACTTTGGTCAACCCCTATCACAAGTGTGAGCATACACGCACACACACACACACACACACACACACACAACCACGATCACAATCGCACATAAGAAGACACAAAGCAGAACATGCCATGCCAAGAGGGAGACACACAGAGGACAATCACGATTTCGAAGCAGAGAAGGAGTGTTCAGCCCTGGAGTGTAAAGCCCGGTCCATCGGAAAGAAGACGCTGAGCCTGTTCTTAATCAAGACGAGGTCTGAATGTGTGAAGAGGGGACAGAGGTGCTGGAAGGATCAAGTCATTGGAGAGAGGAAAACATTAGGTTCCGGGAAGAGCAAGGCATCTGTTCAAGGTGGTGTAGGGGTTACGCATTGGGCT
>NW_022103920.1:5132870-5134333 GCF_000313985.2 Echinops telfairi | reverse complement strand
ACAGGGGTTTTCGTGAGGTGCTATTGATCAATTTCAACTCACAGTGACCCAATGTACAACAGAAGGAAACGAAACCTGGTTCTGCTCCGTCCTCAAAACTGTTCCTGTGTTTGAGCCCATTGCTGTAGCCACTGGGTCAGACCAGCTCATCAAAGGCCTTCCTCTTTTTTGCTGCCTCTTCTTCATGTTACCAAGCATGCTGTCCTTCTCCAGGGACTGGTCTCTCATGACAACATGTCCAAAGTATGTGAGATGACGTCTCACCACCCTTGCCTCCAAGGAGCGCTCTCTGGTTGTACTTCCTCCAAGACAGATCTATTTGCTTGTTTAGCAGCTCTGGGCACTTCTGATAGTCTTCACTAACCCTGCGATTCAAGGCATCAATTCTTCTTCAGTCTTCTTTAGTCAATGTCTACTTTACACGTGTGTATGAAGCAGTTGAGAACACCACGGTTTGTGATGGCTTGTGTGTTGCTGTGACGCTGGAAGCTCCTTCAGATGCCTGCACAGTCACCCAGCGTGAACAGGTTTCAGCACAGCTGCCAGACTCAGAACAGACTATGAAGGAGCTTTCCACCTAAGAGGAATTAGCCGCTGCAAAGCTTGTGGGTGGCATCAACGGGGTGGGTGAGTGGCAAGCACGGGGTTCCGCTGAACCATAAGGAAGGAAGGAAAACCCAGTGCCGTCAAGTGGGTTCTGACTCACAGCCCCCCCAAAGGACAGAGGGGAGCTGTTCCTTAGGGTTTGGGAGACAGAGCATGTTCTGAGAACAGACAGCCTCATTTTTCTCCCATAGAGTAGCTGGTGGGTTTGAACCACCGACCTTTCTGTTAGCTGCCCAATGCTTAGCTCACAGCGTCATCACTTCTCCCATGATAGATAAGGGTGGGGGCTCAGCTCGGGGGGTAGTCACAAACACAGAGGTCAGGAAGGTTGGGGTCAGGTCATGGAGGCTGTTGAAGGGCTGGTAAGGATCTGGGATATTGTCATGTCAACCTGGGAGCGACGGTGGACAGTTTCCTCACTGTGGAGTCCACGTGAGATCCTGTAAGGAGTGGATGTGGGCAAGGGGGCTTCGAGCAGTTTGTGGGAAGACTCTGTTATGTCCTAATGCCATTCCCCCAGTAGTTTTTGGAAGTCTCCCTTGTGTGTGTACCTAGATAATCTTGATTTTTGAAAGGTGAAATTGTACCAAATGTTTCATCAAATATTCCTAATTTTTCTCATTGGTATCTAAGCGTCTTAAGTTTCATCTCATTTTACCAGTTTAGGGAAGTTTATGCCTAGTCCATGCATGTTAAAAATAAGTAAGGGACGTTTTCTGCAGAAAGTTACAGCCTACGGTCTAGAGAGAAACAGCCTTCTCTTTTCCTGACAGTCGACAGAATTTCATGGGACTGACTGTCGCCTTGGACAGCGAGGGGAAAGCTCAGGGCCAGATGTTCTGGGACGATGGACAAAG
>NW_022103920.1:5131068-5132458 GCF_000313985.2 Echinops telfairi | reverse complement strand
TGTGTGTGTGTGTGTGTGTGTGTGTGTGTGTGTACAAAGCAAAAACCCCACTGCAATCGAGGTCTGGCCCGGTCATAGTGACCCTAAGTAGTAGCAAGCCTGGTGGGTTTGAATCACAGACGTGGAAGTCAGCAATTAGCAGTCTGTGTGTATGTATACGTTGATATGCACAGACACAGATCAAGGATTTCAGCTTTCAGTATGGATTATAACTCAATGTAAAGAAACCAAAAAATCCTCACAGCTGGACCAAAAGATACCACCATGATAAACAGAGAAAAGGGTGATGCTATCAAGGATTTTGCTTTGCCTGAATCAATCAAATCAAATCAATCAAAGGACTCACTGTATTGGCTAAATCTGCTGCACAAGACCTCTTTCAAGTGTTGCAAAGCAAGGAGGCTGCTTTGAGGACAAGGTGCACTTGACCCAAGCCATGCTCTTTTCAGTGGCTTCATATGCGTGTGAAAGTTGGACATTGAATAAGGGCGGATAGAAAGGAATGGGTGCATTTGAATTGGGGTGCTGGTAAAGAACACCAAAAGTACCATGGATGGCTTCAAGAACAAACAAATTCATCGTGCACAGCCAGAAGTCTTCCCAAAGGAAAAGATGGTGAGGTTTTGTCTCATGGACTGTGGACGTGTTGTCAGGAGGGACCAGTTCCTGGCGAAGGACATCATGTTTGGTAAAGCAGACGGGCAGTAAGAAAGGAGACGACTCTGGACAAGATGGGTGGACACAGTGGCCGCCACCAGGGGCTCAAACCTAAGAACCGTGGTGAGGAACGCCGCGCGGGGCTGAACGTGCTTCCTGCTGTTGAGCACAGGGTCGGAGGGGTCGGAGCTGATCGATGGCATGGGCAACAGGCCCACAGACATGGGCATCTAGGTCTCACGTGGCCTCGAGGTGCAGTGGCTGAAGCTTTGGACTGCTAACTGAAGTCGTGGGTCCTTTGAAGCCGTCCCTGCGGCTCCGGGAGGAGGAAGCAGTTGCAGTCTGTGTCCGTTGAACACCCTGTGGGGCAACTGCACTCGGTCCTGGCAGGCGGACGTGACTCGGAATCACCGGACAGCAGTGGTTGGCTGGTGCTTTTTGTTTGCCTGGTGGCACAGGCAGTCCGGGGACCGTCCTGTTTTCACAGCAGCACGGCGTTTCACCCGGGCCCTAAATGACGGTTATCATCAGCCTAGCCACTCCAATACGAAACACAGACACTCTACGTTCATTGACTGGAGGTGTGGTTCAACTGTGGTCAATCATAACTTTACCCCATATGTTCTCTTTTTATAGAAAGCCTGTTCAAGATAGAAAGTTTTAAAAAATTATCTAAACCCCCTTTGATTTCTTCTGCTGTATTATGTTTTGCTTTCATATGAACCAAGAAAAT
>NW_022103920.1:5129691-5130968 GCF_000313985.2 Echinops telfairi | reverse complement strand
AGCCTGTTCAAGATAGAAAGTTTTAAAAAATTATCTAAACCCCCTTTGATTTCTTCTGCTGTATTATGTTTTGCTTTCATATGAACCAAGAAAATGCCTTAAGTTGGTATCGTCTTGGGAAACTGAGTATTTTATTTTTGAACTCAGTTCCCCCCTCCCTCCCACCCCACCCAGCACACGGCTAAGGAAGGGGTGTTTGTGCGGTGGCACACTCATGACCAACACCCTGCTGATGCTCATCACACACAATGCACGGCACGGGTCACACACCACAACGTCCACGCATCACATGTAGGTCACACTTCACACTGACCACACACACCACACTGCACACTCATCAGACACCGCCTCGTGGTGACCACCACGCACTGACCTCTACACCGAGTCTCTGGAAAGGCCATTTCTGATGCTCTTGTGCTGCAGCTCCCTGACCCTCGCCTCAGACACCCCTACCCACTTACCAAGCCCCACCCTCAGCCTTGGCTGTGCCTTCCCTCAGCTTGTCGTCAGTGCCCCTCCGACGGGAGCTGCAGTGTCCTGCCTTCTTTCTGAGAGTGGTCAAGACAGACGGCAACAGTGAATGCTCTTGTTCCTTTTCCGCCTGCAGGTACCTATGAGAGTGGAAACTATTTCCTGGCACATTTCACATGCGCTCAGGTGAGGCGGTCTCATTGCAGCTTAGATGCGCTTGCTTCCCCGGCGAGTGGCACATGGCGGTGGCTCTGGTGGCATGCCAGCACGTGGATTCTGACTCGTGGTGATAAGACCCCCAGGGACGGAGTGGAACTCCCCCAGACGGTGCCCAGGCTGTGGAACTCCCCCAGGCTGTGATCTGTATGGGAAGCAGGTCACCAATTCTTTCTCCCCTGGAGCCACTGGGCAGGTTTGAGCTGCCAACCTTTTAGTGAGTGGCCATGAGCTTCACCACTGTGCCACCTTAGGGCTCCTAAGCTACAGGTTCAAACCAAACTCACTGCGGTTGCGCCAATTCTGACTCAGAGTAGCCTCGTTGGACACAGTAGGACTGACTGCCCTTTGCGGTGCCCTCCTTTATGAAAGTGGGCAGCTTCATCTTTCTCCTGTGCGGTGGTTCAGAACGACTGTTCGGGGTTTGGGAAGCAGCCCAACCCTTAACCCACTGCCTCACCATGGTCCTGAGGTTAGCCATGATCAGTTAGCTGTGTAACTGTGATCACCCACATGTTAGTAGGAGGCCTCTCCTGCTGTTAAGAGTCCCTTGGTGTCACAGCTGTTAAAGCATTTGGTGGCTTACCAAT
>NW_022103920.1:5127130-5129151 GCF_000313985.2 Echinops telfairi | reverse complement strand
ATCTGTATTTACTCTTTAACCTTTTAGCCACCAGAAATGTGCTTTCTGGTACCCCTCCTCCCAATTATGTGATCTGCTTAAGCACCAAATCTCCCCAACATGACTGCACCTCAGCCTGTGGAGCGCATGCTACGTCCTTCTTGCCTGGGTCTCCCTTTCTTGGGACAGTCCGAACACACATACCCTGTGGCCGTTCTGTGGGCCTTCATCAGAGGCCGCCTAGTGATGGACCCCCTCCTAGTTCAACCCTTGTATTGAGGAGCCCGATGGTGCCGTAGTTAAGCACATGGCTGAGAACTGTAAGGTCAGCTGTTCGAGCCTCCCACCCCAGCTGTTTCACAGGAGACAGAGGTGGGATCCTGCTTCTGTAAGATAACAGCTTTGGAAGCCCCAAGGGGCCGGTCCACTCTGTCCAGTAGGGCTGCTGTGGGTCAGAATCCACTCGAGAGACAGCCAGGGATCTGTCTACTAATTGATACTTCAGCAGTTCACGCTTTAAACCAGTGCCGGCATTTGTCAAAAATGGCAGGAGTCTCTGCACCTTTGGGTGTCTTGCATCAAGTCTCGAGGGTCTACACATGTGGGCTCCTCCGGCTATTCAAACATGTGTCCTTTCATCACGTCATCTCCCAGACCCTCTATTTCCTGGCCAATCAAAGGCGGGGCAGAGCGTAGGCTCAATGCCTTCCTTTGCAAACCCTGTACAAATTAGCAATGACGTAGCCTGGGTGAGTGGCATAAAGTTGGTTCACATATGTGTTTCCATCATCGTCAGATTGATTGAAAACATCCTCAGGAGGTATGTCTTCATGACACGTCCATCCAATGCTCACAGATCAGTACCGCAGAAGCAGTTGAGTTTTCTTAGCATTTTTAACACAGGCATGGCTGGTTAACACATGCCCTGTGTATTTACTTTTTCCTTTAAAATTGTTTTACAGGATACCTTGCAGATCCAGACTGTACACAATAAGTATCTGAGTGACTCCCGTCCACTGAAGGTTGGCTACATTAAGATTTGGGGGCTGAAGCCTGAGTCTGTGATTGAAGTCAAGGTCACCCATGACAACAAGCCGTTCATGGTAATGAACTTCACGAGTGACCCTGACAATCAGGTGCGTCCCTGAGGAGGAAGGATTCTGACTTCGGCAAAACTAGAGCTACTTTTACAATCGTTAGCATCTCTCCTTATACTGGAGATGTTCTTGACAGACACCACAGGTATGTCCTGCAAAGTCTGGAGTGCCGAGTCACCATGGTAAAGGGCACAACCCTCTTGGTCTTCCACTAAGTGTCCTGGAGACCAGTCATCAATGTTCGGATGAGGTTCACTCACGTGTTCCCCAAAGGAAGTGTTGTGGTCTTGTAGGCAGCCAGAGATGGTCACGTCTACTGCAGATGCTAAGAGAAGGCACAAGTAGTCCGCTTCTCCCTACAGGTAGCCTTCTCCTTAGTCAAACTGGTGGCTGAGACTGGAGAACTGTTGTCTGGAGGAACCTGTCGTAATCACCAAATGAGCATGTCCCACCCACGGTGTGAGCTCACCAGAGCTGAGTGGCAAAGCAATCCCTCCCAGGGGGTCTGCGGTCAGGGACCTCACCCCAGTTCGGACTCATAGCCACTGGAACAAGACAAATAGCATCAACACACCAGCATTTGGTAACCCGATCAGGGACCAGCAGATTGACCATCGAGAGAAATGAGCCCCACAGTAGGGCACAGCACCCATTAGATTAGAGAGTTGGTTCCAGTGACCCAAATGGTGGTTCAGAAAACTGAAAGTGGGCAGCCACCTGCATTTCTGCAAAGGAGCCCAGCACGTCCTGCTACTCTTCGGAATTTTGAAACACAAATAGGTCCTCTCTCTGGACTCTCTTTTGCTTCTTAACTTTCAAACAGTTGCCCTGGACGACTGGGCTCAAAAGCACCAGTTTCCAGCAATTGCTTCTACTTCAGACTGAATGAGGAGACTTGCAAACCCTTCCTTTGGGGACACGTAAGATGCGTGGCATGGGGCCCCG
>NW_022103920.1:5125015-5127030 GCF_000313985.2 Echinops telfairi | reverse complement strand
ATGTGTTTCCATCATCGTCAGATTGATTGAAAACATCCTCAGGAGGTATGTCTTCATGACACGTCCATCCAATGCTCACAGATCAGTACCGCAGAAGCAGTTGAGTTTTCTTAGCATTTTTAACACAGGCATGGCTGGTTAACACATGCCCTGTGTATTTACTTTTTCCTTTAAAATTGTTTTACAGGATACCTTGCAGATCCAGACTGTACACAATAAGTATCTGAGTGACTCCCGTCCACTGAAGGTTGGCTACATTAAGATTTGGGGGCTGAAGCCTGAGTCTGTGATTGAAGTCAAGGTCACCCATGACAACAAGCCGTTCATGGTAATGAACTTCACGAGTGACCCTGACAATCAGGTGCGTCCCTGAGGAGGAAGGATTCTGACTTCGGCAAAACTAGAGCTACTTTTACAATCGTTAGCATCTCTCCTTATACTGGAGATGTTCTTGACAGACACCACAGGTATGTCCTGCAAAGTCTGGAGTGCCGAGTCACCATGGTAAAGGGCACAACCCTCTTGGTCTTCCACTAAGTGTCCTGGAGACCAGTCATCAATGTTCGGATGAGGTTCACTCACGTGTTCCCCAAAGGAAGTGTTGTGGTCTTGTAGGCAGCCAGAGATGGTCACGTCTACTGCAGATGCTAAGAGAAGGCACAAGTAGTCCGCTTCTCCCTACAGGTAGCCTTCTCCTTAGTCAAACTGGTGGCTGAGACTGGAGAACTGTTGTCTGGAGGAACCTGTCGTAATCACCAAATGAGCATGTCCCACCCACGGTGTGAGCTCACCAGAGCTGAGTGGCAAAGCAATCCCTCCCAGGGGGTCTGCGGTCAGGGACCTCACCCCAGTTCGGACTCATAGCCACTGGAACAAGACAAATAGCATCAACACACCAGCATTTGGTAACCCGATCAGGGACCAGCAGATTGACCATCGAGAGAAATGAGCCCCACAGTAGGGCACAGCACCCATTAGATTAGAGAGTTGGTTCCAGTGACCCAAATGGTGGTTCAGAAAACTGAAAGTGGGCAGCCACCTGCATTTCTGCAAAGGAGCCCAGCACGTCCTGCTACTCTTCGGAATTTTGAAACACAAATAGGTCCTCTCTCTGGACTCTCTTTTGCTTCTTAACTTTCAAACAGTTGCCCTGGACGACTGGGCTCAAAAGCACCAGTTTCCAGCAATTGCTTCTACTTCAGACTGAATGAGGAGACTTGCAAACCCTTCCTTTGGGGACACGTAAGATGCGTGGCATGGGGCCCCGTGGGCTCATGCCACCAGCCTCCCTCAGGGAGGCTGAAATCCAGTGGTAGAGGAGAGAGAGTTTTGTCAATAGCGGTTAACAGAAATCTGTTAGACTTGCAAGCATTGTTGTTCTGATGGAGTGGAGTGGAAAGAGTGGAAAGTTCGACAGCGTAGGGGCAAGTCGAACAGTTGATCAGAATTGAGGCGCCTTAAGAGGAATGTTGACGACCATTGGTGGCTATCCTGGAGAAGGTTGGACCCACCATTTCACACTGAGTTGCAACGTGAGATGAGTTAAAGATGTGTGTAAGTGCTAAAATGCTGTGTGTGTTTCTCTTCTTTTGTGGCAGATCTTAACTATTCAGTTGACTGACAAGGTTATTCACCTGGAAAAGTTGACTGTGGTCACCTGGACTCACGGTCACCTTGTAGTTACTACGCCGGCCCTGACAAGCACCTTACCGACCAGTTCTCAATCATCTCCATCTACCACTACAATGACCTCTTCTGAGACTATGATGTCAGGTTCTGCTAGTCCACCTGATGTGACTACGACTACTATGACTACGTCTTTCATTGCAACCATTCCTACCCTGACGAGTGCTACCACCATGAGCACTAGCAATACTGTGCCTGATGTCACTCTTCCTTTTCCTACAAGCACAACGGTTAATATTCCCACTACTCCTTCCCCAACATATCCTCCTCAAGTTAGCACTAGTGTGACCACTACCACTACACCTTTCCCTGCAAATACTACCGCTGCC
>NW_022103920.1:5123747-5124375 GCF_000313985.2 Echinops telfairi | reverse complement strand
AATACTACCAATACCAGCGCTAATGCTACAGCTTCCAGCACAGCCCCTCCATTCCTGACAAGTACTCCTGACCTTGCTACTAACATAACTGTCCGGACTACACCTCCCCCTTTCCCTACAAATACTACCAATACCAGCGCTAATGCTACTGCTTCCAGTACAGCCCCTCCATTCCTGACAAGTACTCCTGACCTTGCTACTAACATAACTGTCCGGACTACACCTACCCCTTTCCCTACAAATACTACCAATACCAGCACTAATGCTACAGCTTCCAGCACAGCCCCTCCATTCCTGACAAGTACTCCTGACGTTGCTACTACTGTAACTGTTCTGACTACACCTCCTCCTTTCCCTACAAATACTACCAATACCAGCACTAATGCTACTGCTTCCAACACAATCCCTCCCTTCCTGACAAGTACTCCTGACATTGCCAATAACATAACTGTTCTGACTACACCTACTCCTTTCCCTACAAATACTACCAATACCAGCACTAATGCTACTATTTCCAACACAATCCCTCCATCCCTGACAAGTACTCCTGACCTTGCTACTAACATAACTGTCCGGACTACACCTGCTCCTTTCCCTACAAATACTACCAATACCAGCACTAATGCTA
>NW_022103920.1:5121521-5123463 GCF_000313985.2 Echinops telfairi | reverse complement strand
TTCAGACTACATCTACTCCTTTCCCTACAAATACTACCAATAACAGCACTAATGCTACAGCTTCCAGTACAGCCCCTCCATTCCTGACAAGTACTGCTGATGCTGGTGCCACCACTACTGCGGTCTTTACTGTGACTGCTCCTTCTCCTGCAAGTACTGTTGGTGCTATAACTAATACTACTGCCTCCAATACAACTACTCGTTCCTCTATAGGCACTGCTGATACTGCCAGCCATCCTACTGTGCCCAGTACCAACAATCCATTCCTGACAAGTACTGGTGCTGGCACTAGTATGCCTATCCTGGTGACACATACTCCCTCTTCTACAATTAATACTGATGCCAGTACCAATACTGCTGTTTCCAATACAACCATTCCTCCCTTGGTAAACACTACTGGTGTTACCAACACTACTGTTTTTAATGCAACTTCTCCTTCTCTGCCGAGTACTACTGATGCTAGCACTAATACTAACATTTCTACTACAGCTCCTCCACCTACGGGAACTCCTGTTGCTAACACTAATATGACTATTTCTAATACAACTGCCATTTCCCCTACAAGTAATACTAAGGGTAGTAATAGTACCACTGTCTTTATTTAACCACTCTGTCTCAAACATACCCTCCTGCTGAAGCCTCCTCCCCAGAAGGCTCGCTTTGAAGCTCCTCTTGCGCTGCAGGGCATGATGCTGTGAGCCCTACTGTGCCTTCAGAGATCACCTCTGCAGTAACCGGGGTCGCTGTCGCTAAACGAAGGTCTCCCTTACAAACTCTTTTCTCTACAATGTCTGCTGGCATTGCACGAGGTGTAACCACAATGACTACTACTAAGCCTTCAAATCCTCACCCTGCTGGCGCTAACAATACCCTTTTCTGTTCTTACTCACATGTGTACAAGAACAGGCACTGCTTCCACTAGTAGTATTGCTCCTATTATGACAGCTCTTTCTTCTTCAAGCACTGATGCTGGGATTCCTGTCATGACTCCTTCTGCTACTCCTGCCCCTACTCCTCTGCTGACTCCTCTGCAGATACCATCCTTCTATGTTGCTCCCCTTTCCAGCAAGTAACACACTGACTGACTACTTCTATTAGTACTGATGTCACTACACCTATGAAAGCAAACGCCCCTCAATGCAGCATTCCAGATACACTCAGTATCCTGATAAAAGATGCTACGGCTGCTGCCGCCAACACCATGAAAACGCCCACAAGTCCAGCTCCAATAGTTATTTTCACAGATAAAATTCCTGCATTTCCCATGGGAGGCATTGAGCGCAGATGATCAAGCCGCTCTGGAAGACCCTCCATGGGCCACTAGTCCCCATTCTACTGCGAAGGTGACACCGGTGTCACATCACACAGCATCCACTTCTACCCATCGGCCTGCTCCACGCACGCTCGGGACGACTATGGCAAACACGCAGCTGCGGCGGACGAAGGGTTCAATGGCCATGAAACCGAACCAACTGCCGTTGAGTTGATCCTGGTGCATAGACATGCCCTAGGGCAGAGCGGAGTGCCCCTGGGGTTTCTGAGACTGCGGGTCTTTCTGGAAGCAGGCGCAGAGTCACCAGTGAGTTTGAACTGCCATCCTTGTGCAGCCTATCACTTGGGTCACTGCACCCAAGAGGAAGGACAAACACCTCTGCTTCAGGAGACACTGATGCAGCCATGGTCATCTCCGTGTTTCCTGTGACTGTAGATGCTACTACTGTGGAAGCCACCGCCCAGGACATTGCCATGTCACCTCCTCAAGGGAGCCCTGGCACCACCGTCACAAATGGGACATCTGCCTCTGCACTCGCTAGATACATCACCACTGCCTACCATCCCATAGTCCCATCCATGGTTTAAATACCACCTCCCCAGGCAGCGGAGACCCCATGACACCAGCACCCTTGTATTAGTCTGGGTACTTTGGAGAAACAAATCCACG
>NW_022103920.1:5093767-5120799 GCF_000313985.2 Echinops telfairi | reverse complement strand
TCACCTGGACCTGTGTCTTATCTCCTCTACATCCCATGAATAGGCTCTCTGCCACAATCCAAGCTAGCCAGCTGGCTGCTACTGGAATTTCCTCCTAGGAAAATATCTGTCTCAGAGTACAGCATGGAGACCTGTGGGGCCCCCACACTGTTTTTAGGGTACACAAGGTCAAGCCTACCATGATGATGGACCTTGACTGTTGCCATGGTGTCCGCCTGGATTCCCGGTGACCACATGGACAGTGGGAGGAGATGTTGCCTGGACCTGCACCGTCCTCACCACCAGTGGTGTGTTGGAGCTCCTGGTTGCAGCCACCTTGTGACTCCGCTCCCTTTTTGATGTCACGAGGCTGCTAGGTGGTTCTTGGCTTTTCTCGCGCTCCTCTTTCCTGAGCATTTCGTGCAGCTCCATGACGGGAATCGCCACAAGAGAGGAAAACAGAAACAGACACCAGAATGCAGCTGTCTAGTTCAAGCATCAAACAGATTTACAAAATGCGAAACCATGCGAGTCTATCACACGATGCCCTTCTTCTCACTGATTTGTTTAAAAACGGTTCCTTTTCATAAAAATATATTATTTATGTTAACCTAGAGTGGTTTTATTGTTATTTTTATTGAATTAATAAATAAGTATTATGAATGATTCCATTCTCATTTTGGATACTGTACCTAGTGCCATTCTGTTGATTCTGGCTCACAACGACCCTAGAGAGGGTTTCCCAGGCTGTCAGTCTTCAAGGGACCAGATAGCCTCATCTTTCTCCCTTGGAGAAACTGGTGGGTTTGAACCACTGGCCTTGTGGTTAGCAGCCCAGCGCTTCTCCCACAACAACCACCAGGGCTCTTATCAAAAGAGATGAGCCACATAAACTCAGCACTTCAAGTGTAACGAGATCCCGAGACCAAAGCTAGAGAAGCTCTCCCCCCAAAACAAAAATCGAGTCTGTAGCCGTTGATTCGATTCTGATTCAGATCGTGTGTCCCAAGGAGAGTGGAGCTCCCTGGGGTTTACTTGACTGCCATTTTCACAGAAGCACATCCCTAGACTTTTGCTCCATGGTGTCACTTGGGGGGGTTGAACTACCAACCTTTTAGTGAGTGGCTGAGATAAACCATTTGTGCCCCAGGACAGTAGGGTCCTGGTGCCATGTTTCAGCCCTGATTGAGTGGACAGTGGACTCTGCAGAAAGTAGTCCCCTCAGCTTCTGTGGTTTAAGTAGCCAAATCTGCACGAGTGTCTACCACCTGCTGCCCGCACCTCCGACAGCCTCTCGCCTGCCACTGTGGATGGTTGTCCTCAGAACGCACAGCATCAACAGCTGGTTGCACCTGCCTGTTGAAATCAGCCCATAGAGCAAGCTGAACCAAGTCGATAGCCCTTAGGCCAGAGTATATGTGGCTCTTAAACAGACCTTCTGACGCCAAGAAACAAAATCCATAATCCTGAACTGTACCAAAGGACGTGGTCATAGATACCCTCACTGGTGTCTTTCTGGAGGGACCCTCGGTGTCCTTGGCCTGGTGCCACCTCACACTGCAATAAGACCAAGTGTTCTGTAGCCTAACTCCCATGATGCATCAGTCCACCACACAAGGGCAGATGAGGGGACCAAAGGCTCCACTGGAGTTTTGGAAAATAGGATGCACTTGCTCAAATCACCACCATTCTGTAGCTACCGAATTTCAACCCCTTTATTCACAAAAACGGACCATAATTGAAGGTACTCAAAACACAAAACAATAGTTCATTACCATCGAGTCAATGCCAACTCATAGCAACCTTATAGGATAGGGTAGAATTGCCCTGTGAATTTCCAAGACCGTAAGTCTTTATGGGAGTAGAAAGCCCCATCGTTCTCCCTCAGAGATGGTGGTGGGTTTCGAACTGCTGACCCTGTGGTTAGCTGCCCAATTCATAACCATTGTGCCACCAGGGATCCTATCAAAGGTACAGGATTGGGAAAAGGCAACAGGTACTGTCTTAAGCACACTGGGCTTTGGTTTGATATTTGCAGAAATTGCTAATTGAAACTCTTAATTGATATTGAAAGTGTGGTCTGAAACCAGGTTCAGAGAATCTGAGGGTAACATCATCAGAGGCATGGTCGACCTTGGGGGACATTCTGTGAGACCTGCACCTGGTCCCTGGTGGGTCGTTTAGACATCTAAGAGGGAACATCAGACGGAGAATTGAATGCATAGATGAGATGGTGTTGGGTGAGCGTTCTGGCGACAGGTACATTTAGAATGGTCATCATGTAGATCACATTTGGAAGAAGATACACATAATTGCACACACATTGGGGTGAGGGGGGAGTGAGGTCAGGGAATTGAGGTACCCCGGTATTTGATGTCTAGCAGAAGCAAGAAGATGCCTGCGAGGGATGTGTCAAATGGTTTTCATTAGACTGGTGACCGCCATGTTGGCTGTCTGAACCACCCCAAACCTCCACGTAAGAAAGGCCTGGAGAGCTAGGACAAAGGGGAAGGAACTCCTGTGAAGCAGCTCTATCTGGTAACCCAGGGGCCTTTGTGAGTCGGGGACAGCTTGATGGCTGTGTGCGCACACACCACAGAGAGGCAGAGGATCAGAAACGAGTGCTGAGCAGTGAGTGAGTGTGGCTGAGTGCGGTGTGCCAAGGGGGGAGATCCAGGCCCCTTCTCCACCCTCATCCTCCCTGACAGCTCCGTGCCTGCATGTGACCTCTGCCCTGGGGAAGGAAGCAGATGGGCAAGAGGCACTGCTCTTCTTGTTCAGTGGTTCCCCATCTTGGGTTTGGAACGGACCCCTTGGAGAGTTTCATGGTCCAGCGATGTCTGCCTGCTCTCCCTCGGAATGCTGATTCCCAGTCTGGTAGGTTCAGGGCCCCTGGGCTTATGATAGTGAGGGGCTCTCCCACTCTCTCTCAGCTCATGAAGTGAAGTAGGATCATGGTTTGAGATATTGTCACTGAGCAGCGAAAGGAACCTACCCCCCAGGGTGATGAGGGGTTGCAAGAGGGCCATGGCCAGCACTTCTTCCTGTGCCAGGTGGACCTTCATCGGCCCTGGAGAGGAGCTGTCAGGTGGAAGTGAACATGGGTGCTGGAGGGTTTTGGGTGCCCAGTCATCCAGGTCGAACCTGACTCTCCTTTCACCATCCCAGACTACACCTGCCATTGGCTCACGGAACATTTTCTGAGACAGGAGGTGGAGCTGGGGCTCACCTGGTCCTGCCACCTCCTTCATTGGTCTCCATGCCTCCCTCCCCGCCTATGTCCACTTGCTTTTGATTTCTTTCCAGGCTTATTGGATCGCGTCGCAGCCCACCTCCTCTATCTACTGACCATGGTGCCACGAGGCCCTCTGCTCCCCACTTTGGGGGACTGTCTGTGGGGCTGGTGGGGAGGAGACGAGGGGGCGTGTCTGGTGGAAGGTGTACCCACACTGTGCTCCCCTCCCTTTCTCAATCCAATGGTTCACGGATTGAAGGGCTGTGGCAGCCTGAGTTCAGCCAGTCTATCGGGACCATTGTCCCAACAGCCCGGGCCCACTCCATGTCTCTGTGAGCAGTCATGCCATTCACACCATCCTCCCCATGCCCTGGGGACCTGGCTACAGCTTGGGTTTCTATCCACCAGGTCAGCAGTTCGAACCCACCAGTGACTTCATGGGAGCAAGATGAGGCTCCTGAAAGGATTTACAGTCCTGGAGACCCTAGGGAGCAACCCTGTGGAGTTGCAAGGAGTCAAAATCAACTGAATGTCAACGAATGTTTGATCGTTGGTTTATTGCTCAGATTACCAAAAGCCCCTAACAAGCTCACCGCCATTGGTCAATGCTGACTCATAGCGACCCCTTATGGGTTTCTGGAACAGTAACTGTCTCCGGCACATAGAAAGCCCAGTCTTTCTCCTGAGGAGCTGCCGGTGGTTTCCAACTGCCAACCATGAGGGTCGGCGCCCAACACATTCCCACTGCACCACCAGGGCTCCACACAGTGTACGGTGAACAGAACTTTCATAGGCACGTGGGACCAAACGAGTTGTGTGTGGCATTAGATTCCTTGCAGTGGTCTGGAACCAGAACCGCCACAGCCCTCAGACACACTTGAGTCTGAACAGCCCAGAGGCCTGGGTGCTTGTCGTGCGTGCTTCCCGTGGCTCCAGCCAGTAGAAGTCGTCTGGTGCCCTTGCTGAGCTGAAGCACAGAGAGTTTGGAAGGGATGGCACTGGGAGAAGCCCCGCCTCCTAAATTGTCTTTCCCCAACCATCCCTCTTCCTTTCACTTTGACCCTGAAAGGGGTGAAGGTGAACCTCTTTTACTCCATTTGTCTCTGGTCGCCCTCTGTTCTCACAATTCTCCCCCTCACTTCTGTGGATCAGAGTCCACACCTGCCACCCCCACCCCCATGTGCTGGGCACCCCGAGGGCCCAGGTTCACCCTGACACCTGCCACGTCTTTCCCAGTGCCCAGCAGAATGTCTCAGTCCTAAAACGGGGAGCATTTTCTCATGTCAGATTCCTGGGCCATTGCCCCTTCCTTGGGCTGAGACCCTCTCTTCTCCCCCCACTAAGGTAGCCCTGTTCTTATCGCACCGGGTCTCTGCACTCATTTTCTCGTCACACCGGGAAGGCGTTGCGGCAGTCATCAGCCCGTGGTCCCTCTTGCTATGCCCAGAAGCACAGAGAGTGAGTCCTCGTTTACGCTCCGCATTTAATGTGAGGGTCCACTGGGACCAAGGGGAGAAGGGAATGGCAAGCTCCGGGGTCTCTTGGAGTGGTAGTAGGGTCGCTGAAGCCAGCTGGGCCAAAGGGCAGGGGCATTACAGGGCGAGGGTCTGTGTCTGCCCCGGGGGGAGGGCTGGGGAGGGAAGCCCGGTGTGTGAAAGGGGACCAGGGTCAGTCTCTAGCCTGCAGGCTGGCAAAGAGCCACGAGAGAGCTCCCTGTGCAAACAGGAGGGTGGCCAGGGAGAAGCCCCCGGAGGAGGCAGTGCTGGCGCTAGAGAGGGTCAGGGGGGCGGCCCTGAAGCCCGCAGGGGTCTTATCCTGCGCCTCCACCTTGCCTCCAGTGGACTCCAGGCAGGGACCCCGCGGAGTGGGCACGATGTCGGGGATCTGGCCTGTGGTGTTCTCTACCACCTCCTGCCAGGGCAAAGACATGGGTGAGAGTAGCAGTGCGCTCCCCTCACCCCCATTCCTTTCCTGAGACAGGAGACCGCCAAGCCACACCCAGAACCCAGGGCAGCAAGGACGTCCTGGGAGTCTTCAGAGTCCCCCCTCCCCACCTCTGTCCTTCACCCCTCACCTCTCGTGTCCCAGACTGCCCGTCCCCACCATGAGCGGCGGTCCGGGGACACTCACATCGATGGTCTTGATGACCACAATCTGCTGGGCCTCCTTGCAGGCTTTCTCGGCCTTCTTAATGTTCTCCGGGGTCCACTCAATGTTGTTCATCGCCATCATGCCCTCCATGGGGCTGCCCAGGGCAGAGGGGAATGAAGGGTAGGGGAAGGATAGACCATGGTTTGGGGTCCACTCACCTCCATAGGACAAACCACCCTTGATTTTGTTAGCATCGCCTCCGGGTCGGCAAATGCCACAAGGCAAGCCTCATGATGTCCCGCAACAAGTGCAGTGAGTGGGACAGGGAGGGAATGAAACAATCGTGAAGCAGAGGGTCTTCTGACCAAATCTGGGGGCACTGGGGGCCCGGTGGGCTGGTGGTTGGCTTTGGGAACTTTCAGTGCACTGGAATTGTGTGTGAGACGAGATGGCTCTGCTCCCATGAGCATGTAGTTTAGGAAGCAGGTTCTGGGAGAAGACCCTCAACTCTGTGCCCAAGAACCACTGCTCAGGGGGAATCAGCGCACGAGAGAGGCAAATAGTGTCAAGGGCACTAGATGATCTGGCTTCTGACGGGCCAGTGCTTATCTGCTTCTCTGAGTTCCCCCTCTGACTCGGAGAACCCGCCTGGGTCAGCAGAGACAGAGTGCGTGGGGTGGGGTGACGAGGATGGATGCATCCAGCAGCCCTTGGGGGAACTGGGGGTGGGGGGACCATGGGACCATGGGAAGTTCTCTTCTTCCTCCTCCCCGATCCACCCCAGGCCCCCGCTTGCATGCCCAAAGAACCGTGTCTCCAGCTGACGCACTCAGATGCTTCCTCCCCCATCTCATGGGCCACGGAGATGATGTCGGGGTACCCCATGCAGCTGGAGATGTTGTTCCGGGGATAGTAGAAGAGGAAGATGAGGCACATCTCATTGATGGTGCTGGGACCCCCCTGGGGGATGGAAAGGATAGACTTACTGACAGAGATGGTGCAGGGAGAGTGGGCAGGCAGGATGCAGGTGTGGCAGACCTGTCCACCATGCAGCTCCTTGATGGTCTCTTGGTGCCGCAGGCACGCAAGACCTGCCTTGTCCTCTGCATGGCCATTGCCACGCCTCTGGCTCCACGGACACCGGCCACCAGCTCCTCTCGATTGCCCTCTGAGTTCCCCAGAGCTGCCAGACTGCTTTGCTTACCATGCAATTTGGGTCCCGTCTTCTGCCAAACTAGAACCCACCCCCCTCGCCCCCGTACCCAACAGCCATTGAGTCATAGTTTTTGCAACTCTATACATACATGCACACATATGTGTGTATGCACTGGGAGCCCTTGTGGCATAGTGGTCATGTGTTACAGGTTGGATTGCGATCCTCACAGTCAGCAGTTCTGAACCACTGTCTGAGAGAAAGATGGCGCTTTCTACTTCCGTAAAGAGTGACAGTCCCCAAACTCACAGGGGCCTCCTACCCTCTCCTATAGGGTGGCCACGAGTCAGCATCGCATCAACGGCAGTGAGTTTGGTTTTGGTTTGGTCCATTTGTCTAAAATAGGGGCTCTCCACCTTCCTAATGCCACAACCCTTTTAAGGCAATTTCTCATGTTGTGGTGAACCCCCAATCGTACAATTACTTTTGTTGCTACTCCATAACTGTAATTTTTCTACCGTCATGATCGGGCGACCCCTGTGAAAGGGTTGTTCGATCCCCACAGGGGTCTTGACCCGCAGGTTCAGAATCGCTGGTCTAATAAGTCCCCAGCCATTCATTCATTTGCCATGGAAAATATTTTAGAGCAACAGAGTTACACACCAATGGTGCGGTTCGTTAAACCCCAGTGGGCTAACTTCAAGGCCAGTGGCCCAAACTAATTAGCTCATTCGTGGAAGGAAGGCGAAGCTGTCTGTTCCCACCGAGGTTTAGTCCCAGAAATCCTCAGAAGGGGCTCCGTGCTCCTCTGTAGAGCCGCTATGCGTTGAACCAGCTCAATGGCAGGGGTTAAGTCCGGGAGCTATAGAAGTCACAAGACCCCCTCTGCTTCATCCAACTCCTCCCTGCCCCGTCCCCCTCCTTGCCCTCCTTCTGACGTGTTTCCCATCCCTTAACACCCCACAGAGATGCAGTTCGCCCCCAACATCTTCTGCCACCCTAGTTCTCTCCTCGTCTGGAGTCCCCAGCTCCACATGTCTAAAGCAGGACCCACTGAAATGGGACGCAGACTCAAGACCCTGTGGTAGGACCCTGGGAGTTCTCCCACGACTCTGACTTCCTTTCTTCATCCAGGGCTGCATCGCTTCCGAACTTTGGAATGATCGTCTGCCCTGCAGTCTTGCCTCCCTCCACATGCTCTTTGGAACTTCATCAACCACTCCCAGAGCACAGAATGGGGGGGGGCTCCTGGAGAACCGCAACTAATGCTCTGGTGTGCCTGCCACAGGTCAGACTGGGGCCTGTAGGCTTTGCACGGACAATGAGCAATTCTTTTCATGAGCAAGGAAACAGCCACAATGAGGTAGAAAGGGACCTAACAGTTGGGTTGACATTCATGCCTAGGCTGTGAGGTCCAGGTTCATGCTTCATTTCTAGAACACCCTGTCTCCTATGGTTCCATGAGCCATTGACAGAGGAGGTGTGGGCGGACTCCCTGTGCCTACCCTAGATGCCCAGGGGTGAGAGGGCACCGGGAACCCCATAGGAAAAGATAGGGCCTTTGGAGGATCAGAAGGGCTTCATCTTGGTGGTCCAGGCCCCTTAGATATACCACCGGACTTGGGGCTTCTACTAGGGATGATGTCATGGTGACCACCATGGGGAGGAGGTCACTTACAAAGGTCAAGGTGTCTCGGTCCAGCGTCTGGTAGTGACACTCCACCAGCAGGTCGTCTCCCTGTTGTGGTGAGACAGGCAGGCTATCCAAGACGTCGGGATATTGTTAACAAGAATGAACTCTGACATGCTTCCTCCCCAGTAGCCACGCGTCCCCCATCTCAGCCTCAACTGCCCCCACCCTACCCCACCCCGCTTTAGGCACGCCTCTGCTGCAGTCCCGCCTCCACAGTGCAGCTCGCACCGCCTTGATCACCACGCGCTTGGGTAAATCCCGAGTCTCCTGTAGATTGAAGTCGTAGGAGTCATCTTTGCAGATGGTCTTGATCTGCTTTCCATTTCTGCCAGGAGCAGAGGGGAGGAGACAGGAGAAGGATGGTAGCGTGACTGCTAATAAAGATGGGGTGGGCCGGTCATTCTGGCGTGCAGCTCTGTCCCGTGGCCCTCTCCAGCTGCTACCTGCAGTCCTGGGATGTAGTCAGCCCCCTGACTCTCACAAGGGCAGGCGATACCCGCCCACTCATTAACACAGCCAGAAGGCTGGCCCTTACCTGTACTGCACCGCCTGAAGGGCACGGCCTGCCAGGTGGGTATGCAGCAGGTAGCCAAACACTTGGATGTCGGGCACCGGGGCCCCATTGATCTGTGACGCAGAGGGAGCACAGGTCTGCACCTGCTCCCAACCCTCCGCCCCATCTCCCACCCACCCCCACCCCCCCGTACAGGCTCCTTCCTCTGAGGGCGCTGACCCTCACTCCTGGATTCTCCCTGCTCCTCAAAGTCCCCTAGCGCCAGACCCTGGTCATTCTCAGCACTTGGGCTCAGCAGGGGAACCAGGCCAGCTCCGGCCGCTGCCTCTCCCTGCCCTCACCTCCTCGAACTTCTCCGACTTGCACAGCCCATAGGACAGGTAGGACTCGGCACCCGGGGGGATGAAGTGGATGGGGAAGGTGAAGAAGCCCAGCTGCAGCACACCCATGTCGTATTTGCGCAGCCGCGGGCTGTAGTACACACGGATCCCAGAGGAGTCGTAGATGCCTGGTGGGGACCGAGTTATCACCAGGGTGGTGGGGGGAGGGGTAGGAGGGGAGCGGGAGGAGGGTCGGAGGTGCTAGGAGAGGCCCAGGACAGCCTGGGGAGATCCAGAGATTGGGTGATGCCTAAAGGTGGGGGTGGGCCCTGGCGGCAGGGGAGGCCCGTAACTACTGGACTAAGTCCAGGACAGCCAAGGGAGGTCCAGGGGTGGGGCGAGGATCAGCTGTGGGGGAAGGACCAAGGGTGGGGGGAAGACCAGGGGTGGGAGACTCAGGAGTAGTGGGAGGCCCAGGATGTCTGGGTGGGGAGGGGGGCAGCGGAAAGGGGGTTCCTGCCAACACACGGACTCTGTTCCCAATCACCCAACCCACCTGCACCTGCCCGGACAGGGCTTCTCACCCTGGAGGTTGTGGAAATTGCTGTAGTGAATCTCTAGCCGGATCCACTGGGGGTCCAGGGGGGTCCCGATGGAGATCCCCACGTCATCCGGGAACTGGTAGCTCTGTTAGAAGCAGAGAGGAGCCATGGCAGCAGGGGAGGGCAGGGGCCAGCACCTGCCCTCCATCTGCTAGCCATCCGGCAGTGGCCTGCAGCAGGGACCCCCATCCCTGCACCTGCACCCCTGACTCACCATGCCGCCAACAGCCCAGCCCACAATGACCTGGGAGCAGAGCGAGAAGGCTGGGTCGGCCCCATAGCAGTCGCTGATGCCGGTGGGGAGGGCGCTGGCATTGCCGCAGGCATACACCAGAATGTGGTGCACCATGGTCTCATTGTGGTAGATGAGTTTGGGCTCAAACTGGGTAGAGGGGCAGGCACTGAGTCTGGGCCTCAGTGACCACCTCTCTCTCACCCCAGGTCACCACTGCCTCTTCTCCGTTTCCCTGTCTCGTCCACCGACCCACAGCCCATCACCCATCACTCCAGGCAGGGCCTCTGACTGCTCTACAAGCCCCTGTCTCCAGGGCCCTCCTGAGCTCACAGGTCTCTGAGCAGCCCCTACCTGCTGGCATGTTTAACCATTTTCCACATACTGCCTTCATTACTTCCCAGCTTGAAACGAAAGCTGTTTGGCTTTTCTTTCTAAAGCAATTGACTTCCCCTTCTCCCCACTACCCCCCTATCCCCACGGGTGTCACTCCTTCCAAGATCCTCTGTCACCCTGGAGCCTCGGAATAGAGTCCTGCTGCTGGAAAGTAGCCTAGAGCGCAGGTCTCCTCAGACCGGCATGGGTCCCCACGGTGAGCACGTGACTGCTGTTTGTCTGCTCCAAGCAGATGCAGACGGCCTCACTTCTCTCCCTTGGTGCAGCGGGTGGTTTCCAACCATTGACTTTTCAGCGAGAAGCTGAGCACTTAACTTTCGCACCACCAGGATTCCTTCATCATATGCTGCGAACGCCAATTCAATGCTCCCAAACTTTTTACCGTGGACACCCCCAGACCAGTCAGGCCCCTTTATCTGCCTGGCTTCACCCCCACGGCTTCCTCCCCAACCCTGTCTGAGCTCCACCCCCCAGCGGGGGTGGGGGTGTCCCCTGATCTGCGCCCTCCTCTCTAACAGGGCCTCCGTCCAGTGCCCACACCTTGTGAATGTGGTGCTTCTTGCTCACGATGGGCAGAGGGAGGAAGGTGCAGGCGTAGGTGGTATCGTCTTCCGGAATGAGGAACTGGGAAGGAGCAAGATGGAACTGGGGTGGGGGTCGGGAGCAGGGGGAGGGGCTTCCGGGGAAGGGGCCCACTTTAGGGCTGGTGTTCAGGGGCTGAGCATGGTGAGTCACCCCAAGCCAGGCAACACTGGGATGTGCGAGTGTGGGTGGGAGAGGAGGAGGCAGCCCTGCGGGGGGTGCTAGGAGGGGACAGGGGAGCCCCATCCTACATCAGTGATCTCCAGGTCATGGATAAGGGTGTCCTCGGGGACTTCAAGGTCGTCGGGGTGGACCATCTGCAGCAGGAAGATGGACTTGACAAAGATGTGCTCCGGGGACAGGGTCAGCGTGTCGTCCTGGCCGTACGCAGCCAGCACCCGTACCGTGTCCACCTGGGGTGTTGGGATGGTGAGGGCTGATGAACCTGTGAACAGATGCTGCACACCCCCCAGGCCCCGGCCCCCTGACCAGGCTATCAGCTCACTTCTACACTGTGGGGTAGAGGGGCCTCAGAGGGACATCAGGACACCTTGGGTCTGGTCTCTGAGGCCAACCTGATGGCAAGGAGGCCCAGTGCCTCTCCCATCCCCTCTGCATTCCTGTGGTCACATGTGATAAAGGAAAGGGTGGGGCTGAAGTCTCACAGTCTCATCCCCCAAGTCCGATGAGCCAGACAAGGCTCCTCTGGTCCTATGCCTCCTGCCAGAGGCAGGGTGGGGTGCATATGGAGTCGGGGGTGAAGCCCCTGTTGAGGACCCCTGGACTTTCCGAGATAGCATTTGGGGGCGGTGCTGGGGAAGACAGAGAGGAGCGGGATCCAGGGGATCTCACACCCCCAGAAGAAAGCCCCTTGTGCTTACATGCCGTCCTCAGCCCCCGTTTTACCGAGATGTCCTGGTCATGAGGGTCGCAGGAGCGGAAGGGCCTTGAGTAGCGCATGGTGGTGTAGACCGCATCTTCCGTGAGCCCCTGCAGCTCCGCATCCTGGCTCCCATCCTCCTCCAGGGTGTACTCATCTACCAGGTGCTGGTCCTAAGATCCAGGAAGGCCAGGCTGTAAGCGCTAGGCACCTCAAAGGTCTTGCTTTTGTGGCAGTAGGTGTCCCTCCAGCTCCCCCCATGTGCTAATGCGGCAGAACCCCAGGTCTTCCTTGTCCTAGAGGGTCCTTCAGGGACAGAGTCGAGCGTAGGGCAGATTCTCAGGGATACACAGACCATGTTGGATGGAGTCCCACCACTCAACTTGGATTGACTCCTCCCATTTCAAGTCCCCTCTCTGTAAACCCTGACTTTCCACAGGACTCCCTCCCTTAAAAGCGCCTCTGTCCTCTGATCGGTCACCTTTTAAGGTGACTCTCCCCACGAATCACTGGGTAGTCCATTGGTGGGAACTTCCCTACATCCCTGAGGGTGAGGAGAGTCATGAAGAGCTCAGAACGGGTGCCTTGCGAAAGAAATGAGGTGCTTCTTGTATGTACAACCAGGGTGTTGATAATGCACCTCCTGACACTGCTGTGGGCCCGGATATGCCGATGATTTGGAACACTGTGTGGTGACTCAGAGATACCACACAATCACAAGCTCTTCTTCTTCTTACTGTGAGACTACTTCATGCTGTCCAGAAACATGGCCAGCTTAGGGAAGAGAGGACAAGGACAGTCTTGAACAGCTTTGGCACTTCCTAAGCAACCTCTAGAAAGTGGACTATTAGTAAGGATAGGGTGCAGGACTGTCAGAGCCCAATGGCTCTGCTCTCTTAGCAGCCTTGCCCATGGAAGCTGACTTAGGCTGAAGTTCTACCATGGAGGGACCATCTCTCTACCAGGGGAGAGATTGGTGGTTGCGCAGGTGTCCTGGGAGGATGTCTGGAAATGTTTGGGGAGCGTGGACCACAGAGTGCTCCTCTGCCCAGGACCCTAACCCTGGGGAGACGTCACCTGCAGACTCACCGAGAAGTAGACATTTCCGTTGGGCAAGACCCCGCCGACCACCAGATCGCCTCCCACGTTGGTGTAGCGATTCGTCACGCCCAGGCCCACCCAACCAGCTGTGCGGACCTTCAGCTCAAACGTGATGACCTCGGCCTCATGGTCAAAGTCCCAGCGCAGGAACATGACATTGGACGGGTCTAGGAACCTGGAATAGCGCAGGCGAGACCTGGGGCCCAGGCGGCTGTCTTTGGTGTGGGTGACCAAGGTCAAGGCCAAGAGCAGGATCAGCCGGATGAGAAAAACATGGGCCATGGCTCCCAGGGCCCTGGGTGACTCTTCTGCAGGTAGACCTGGAGGCCCCAGACTTATATGTGCCTCTACTAGGTGAGGCTCAGGCCCCTGGGAAGGCGGGCCAGGTGATTCTGAGCCGATTATCATCTGGGCCAAGGTGGTGCCTCTTACATAATGCTAGAGGTGAGAGGGGTTGTCTAGAGGACACCAGACAGGCAGCTGTGGTTGGCTGGTTCCATCCCAATCCCTGCCAGCACCCTGCCAACAGGACCACGCCAAGTCAAGGGGCTGCAGTTTCCCCTTCCCTCCCTTCCGAATCCTTGTACCAGGAGTATCCTTTCTAGACCATTCGTACGTGGCATTTGTCCCCCAAGCTTGGTCTCAAGGGCACTGCTCTGTGTCCCTGGAGACACCCTAGCAGGGCAAGGTGGCCCCAGCCTTCCAGACGCCCAGGCCAGGCAGGGAGAGCATGATCCCCATCACCCAGAGCCCTTGCTGCTAATCCCCGGAAGGACACCTAGAGGTGGCCAGTGGAGGACACATAATCAGCTTTCTGAGGGCCGAGCCAGGGGTAGCTCTCAGTCCCCGCACACCCCTGGGGAGGGTGGGGGCTTGCAGAGGGCATGAGGAAGAAGGGGGCTGCACGCATTCATCTGGGGGTGCTTTGCACTGCACGGTTCTCTGCCCAGCTGCCTTTCAGCTGAGCCAGCTCCCCCACCCAGGAACATGCAGGCATGGTGGGCACTTGAGAGCCAGGGGCCACGTTGGCTCCTGAGAGTTGAGAGGAATTCTCGGTGGACTTGGTGACTCAAAGTCCTCGGGCCAATTAGTTTGTAGAGGGGGCAACGGAAGCACCAAGGAGCAGCGTCAGGCCACTTTGTGGTCAGGGGCAGAGCCACGGCAAGGACGCAGGGCCTGACCAGACCAGCACATGAGCCTTTTCCCCCTTTGGTCACAGAGCCCAAGAGGTGTCCCCAAGCCCCCAGGCTTGCCACCTCAGCTTGCCGGAGGAGGAGAAGAGTCATGCCCAGGTCTGGTCTCAATCTAACCCATTTCTTCCTCCAGCTGCGCTCCTTCCGGCCACACCTGGCCAGGACAGACCTTATCCTGAGAACCCTGGGAGCAGGAGCACCAGTCTGTGCAGAGGCAGCCCCAGGGCAGCAGTGAGAGGCGAGCAACTGTGGGTGTGATTCTCAGACTCCTCTGACTTCTGACTTCCCCTGACCCAGACCCCCAGGGCTGTTTGCTGCTGCTGGGAGCACTTGGGGTGGGGTGGGCGTGGGAGTGGAGGCAGCAGGGTGTGCTGGGCAAGCCAGGGAGGAACTCCAGAAGGGAGAGGCTTATCTGGGCCAGGTAAGGGGAGCTTGGGGACAGGGACGCATGACCTTGAGGGGCAGGAGGGACAACAGGAGATGTTCTGATCCCAATCTCTGCTGGGGATTACATGGGGGAGGGCAGGCGGAAACAGGATGGCGGCCCTGTAACCTGAGCTTGGCCAGGGTCCCTTGACCTGTGGGCTCCCTCAGGGAAGGGGCAGTGGCCACAGCTGGGGGCCAGGACTGCAGCCCCCCCACCCCCAGCCCCCATCTTCCTAGGTCTCTTGCATTCACCTGCCTCCTCTGCCCTGTCCTGGCATTGACCCTCCCAGACTGGTCTCCAGTGTCAGTCTCTCAGCAGCTCTCTGGGCCAGGGAGCCTCTGTCCTGAGCCCATGCATGTTTGCCTCAGATTCAGTGCACACGACTTTGCTAGCACCTTCTAGAATACTTCCTTTTAGAGTGATGTTGCTGGAGGGAGGGGTGCACCCTAGTGATGGGAACCCTTGGAGGTATGCGTGCACACACACACACACACACACACACACACACACACACACCCTGAGCCAGAAGTCAGGCCCTTAGGATGCCTTAGGCGGGGGCTCTCCAGGAAGCACCACTGCTCCGCCCACTCCGATGCTGTCCTCAGGTCACTAGTTGTCCGTGACTCAGTAGGCCGTGGCTGCTAGGGGAGCCCAGGGCCGGAAAGGGGCTGCGGGGCCACTCAGCCCCTCTGGGTCTCCACACTGCTGCTGTCTGCAATGCGCTGGGTTGGAGAGGTGGCAGTGACCGTGTCTGTAAATGTGATTTTCCAGCTCATTAGTTTCCCAAGTTTCTGGAAACCCGGGCCTCTGAACCATGATAAGGGAGCCCTGGTGGCATAGTGGGCTACCAATTGAGCTTATAACCACAAGGTCAGCAGTTTGAACCTGCCAGTTGCTTCTCAGGTGAAAGGTGAGGTTGTCTGCTCCGGTAAAGCTGGACGGAGGTGACCCGACTCTGCCCTGTCAGGTCACCGTGAGTGCGTGAGTTCGTTTGGTCGGAATCAATATGTACGTGTTACGGGAATGCTGGTTTTTCTTCTCTGTTGGTCACTGAGTGGCCGAGTCAGCGAGACAAAAAGCCACCGTGGCTCCCATGGCACTGACCCTCCCAGTGAGAAGAGTCAGCCCTCACTGAGCCTGCTGACTCTGCCCAGCTGCATTCATGGAGCCTCCCCAGTGGACAGCTACTCCCCCCTGAGAGCTCCGATGGGGTCTCCACCCTGCCCCCCTCAACCCAGATGAAGGAGCGGAGGCCCAAGCACACACAATAGGCAGCATCAGCATCTTGAGTACCGCACCCACCCGCCCTGGCTTGGTGCCTTTGCCTTTGATGCTGATGGAACCAGGTGTCTGTTCAACCTGCAAGTCTCCCCTGGTCTTGCTACTAAGCTATTTGAATGCCTCAAAAATATTTGAGATGCTCGGATTGCGAACCACCATATAGCAAGAAGACCTCATCTAGGTGCCCTGTCTGTTTAACCCCTGAGCCCTAAGCCCCGGTTCACTTCTGCCTTAATCACTGGTAGAACAAGTTCCGACCCAGAATCCTGCCAAAGGAATGGGTGCGATCTCTGCCTGGTGTTGGGAGTCACCTGGGCAAGGACACACCAGGGCGATCTCCAACCCCAAGCAATCTCCCTTCACCTCTCTTCTCTGCCACTCCCCCACAGTCTCCCTCTGTCCACTGCTACTGGTAAGTGCCAGCAAGTTTGTTCCGACCCCATGTACAACAGAGGGAAACACTGCCCAGTCCTGCGCTCTCCTCACACCCCTGAGGCCCGTGAAAGGCGCCAACAGCCCTGGCTGTCTGGTTGGGTGTCGGGGTTAGGGTTTTCTCACCAAGTTGCTTTCAATAACCAATATGTCAGAGGGAATACAATCCCCACTGCATACACTTTGATTCTTTAAGCGACACAGAATTTTACCTCTTTATCTAAAGATCAAAAGAAGGGGCCAGGGACCATCCTAATGCAGGTCCATCCATGTCAGAGCTCAGTCATCTGCCCTGGGTAGCAGAGGCCAGACACCCAAGGAATCTTTTTAGACTGATTTCTGGCCAGGCGTGTCACATGACCCCGAACTCCTGCCTTTGAGCTCAGTTCTTTTGTATTACATCTTTAATCCAGGACATGTAGCTGAAGATTCTGGTGTAGATGCTGACATCTGCTCTCAGCACACAACCGTCCGTCAAGGCCAGGATTCCATGGAGCGTCCCATTGCAGACAGCTGGGGCGGCTGTGACTTCCTGCAGGGAAGAAGGCACCAGGTTATCCTCCTGCAGGACAAAAGGCATGGGGGTGGAGGTGGGCAGGTCGCAGGGGACACTCGGGTCTGGGATGTTACTACCTTGCAAGGTTGCCTCCTCCCAGGTACAATGCCCAGGCACATCATGCTGTCTCGGATGTGGTAGGCCCTGTAGGCTTCCTGACACTCGGTTTTGGGGATCACTGAGATGTTCACCTTCTGCATTGAGTCGGGGTCTTTGGCTACAGGAAAAAGAGACATCAAAGGAGTACTCCTTGAGTTCTCTTAAGAGGGAGACATTGATTGTCATTGTTCCTCTCCTCTGGAAGAGGAGAAGAGATCAAGCCGTTGAGAAATGTGCAGCTAGGAGCGAGAGGAGTTAGGAGATCACCAGATGAATGATGTGGAGTCGATCGACAGATGGACACAGAGGAGTAGAAGGTCCTCAGATGGACCCAGAAGGACGGAGAGCACCAGATGGACAGACAGGAGCAGAGGGTCATTCGATGAACAATTTCTTGTTACACCAGCTTCTGAGGAAAGTTCTATGTCAGTAGGAAGCATCCCTCCAAGGAATTGGCTAAAATATTCCGGGAATTTGAACAATTAAAGTGCCCTTTGAGATGGACTTTTAAAAACTTGATTGGATTTAGAGATTTCTAACAGCCAGAACACTCCTCAAAGGCAGGGATGGCAAGACTTTGTCTCATTTAGTTTGGGCATGTTATCTGGAGAGACCCGTGCCTGAAAGAGGACATCATGCTTGGTCAAGTAAAAGAGCACAGAACACGAGAAAGACCCTCCTCCAGAGGGGTGGGCAGGGGGGCTGCAGGGTCGACTTGTGCGGGACAAGAATTGTGAAGGCGGTGCAGGATGGATGTTGCACGTGGCGTCCCTATGAGAGAGCAACGCAGTGCCTACTGACAGCCAAGGAGAAAAAAATCAGTTGATGCTTAAAGGACAAGTTCTACTTGTTGATACTTTCAAGAAAATGTACCCTAAGACTTGAGGGCATGTACTGAAGCACATTCAAAAAGGGCTGTGTGACACAGCATCCACAGGATCCAGGTAAGGGCACAGTACACGTGCTGGAAGGGTCATGGTGGAGGCCACTGTTTATAATGCACTCCCTTTCCACCCAGCGAGGCAACAACACAGTGCAGATGAAACAGACTCAAACAAGCTGACTCTTGGAGAAAGCCAGGGTAGTCCTGGTCCATAGTGACTGTGAGGTGGTGCTATTTTGCTTAGGGCTAAACCCCACTCCTGCGCTGACTGCTACCTCAATGAATAGCTCTAGGCAGTTGATTAGAGTTTGTGTGAAGACTTTGGGATGGGTGAGCAGGCAGACGTACAAAACTCAAACGGAAAACCGTTGTAGTGTGTTTTTCATGGAATCTGCACTATGGCTGTTAGAAGAAATCGGCCGTAAACGAATATCTAGAGCAGGAGCTTCCCATATGGTGAGAACACTGCCAATGAGTGTGTTTTTATTTTTAAGTGGAGGGGCAGTCTTGGAATGCTTCTTTCTGAAATGAAGAGCCCTAGTGCTCTAACGGTTATGCGTTAGACCACTAATCACAAAGTGAGCAGTTCTAAACCACAGGCTGCTCCATGGGAGAGACTAGGCTTTCTACTCCAGTAAAAAGTTGTTACGGTGGCAGAAACCCACGGGGCAGCAGCCTCCTGTCCTGGGGGTCACTATGAGTCAGAATTGACTGGATGGCAGAGAGTTCTCTCAGAAATATGTTCCTTGAACTTTTAACTCTCTCTATCACAGTCTGGCATAAGGAAACGCTGAGTGAGCACATTATTACATTTGTGCTTCTTTTGTGTTTAGTGCACGGATGCTTATTTTGCAGTGTTGCAATACCTTGTGCTGCTTTATTGCCTAAAATAGTTTGGACAGATCTGATTTGAATGTTGCATCTGATTTTTGTGTTAGGTCCGAATGGAAGGAACCTGCGTTAACACACGAATTGGGACTGGAATACTAACCTTCTCTTTTCACTAACCCCGTATCTACTGCGTAGGAGAGCAAATGGGAAAAAGAGAACGAGGGAAAGGCTGGGGTTCTCCCTCAGTGATGGTCAGGGACAAGCACAGGAGGCTACAAGCGAGCCACACAGGGTAGAATTGCACACGCTGAGAGGGCTCAAAACACTCACTGACATCAAGTCCTTCTAACTTATAGCAGCCCTTTTGGACAGAGTAGAACTCTCCCTGCAGGTTTCCAAGACTGTGCATCTTTATGGAAGTAGACAGCCTCATCTTTCTTTCATGGAGTGACTGGTGGATTTGAACCTCTGACCTTGCAGTTAGCAGCTCAATGTGTAGCCCATGCCAACCGTACTCCTCGAAGCATGCTTACTTCTGAGGAAAGAAGGAGGTTCTGTCTTGATGGCACTTACAGGTAAAACACAGGTTATAAGACCAGGTGGAGACAGTGCATAGGGTCCTTTCAGGGACGTCCTGGTGAGGCAGGCCGACCAGCTGCACATGGGCATTGAGTTGAATCTCCCTTCTCAGCTTGATTAACATGAGGTCATTCTCGATGGAAGTGAGGGTGAAGTATGGGTGGTAGATCATCTTCGCATAGTCAGTCACTTGAAGATGGATTTCGCGGTGGTCTGCTGGGTTTGTAGCTCCCAAGACCACCTTCAGCTTCCTGAAACAATATGGATGGATGTTCACGAGAGGATTGAACACCGATGGCTTTCCCGCCCTTATGGGACTTTCTCAGCTCCTCCCCTGGACCTGTGTCTGGATTGCCAAACCTCTTCAGAGGGCTTTCCTAAGTTTGTTCTCCTGGGACATAGTCCCAGACAAGGTTCTGTGTCCAACCTCCCCTCAACTCACTGCTTTGGAGTTGCTTCTAAATCCTAAAGACCCTGTAGGGCAGGGTCGAACTTCCCCTGTGGGGCCCAATGCCTAACCCACTACGCCTCCAGGGACCAACCTAGGAACCCCCCAAAGTAGGGTGGCTGCGGGGAGCCTGTGACTCACGGAAGGTTGCAGTGGGCTGATGTAATGACCCAGAGTGGATGGATCAGAGCGCCTGTACAGGGCAGGTAATCTGACTTCAGGTAGACCAAGTAGGGAGGAGGGACTTGTGCATTCTGGTATCCTAGACTGAACACTGAAGCCACTGGGAAGAGAGGCAGATGCAGGCAAATGTGAGAATTTCTCACCGCCCCCCCCACCCAAGCAGAAACTAATGAAGAGCTAAACACTATCAAGGGATCAGGAGGGAGGGGGAGTGACGGAGGGTGGGGAATGAGCTGATAGCAAGGGCTCAAGTAGAAAGAAAATATTTTGAAAATGAAGATGGCAACATATTTACAAATGTGCTTGACACAATGGATGGATGTATGGATTGTGATAAAAGCTGTGAGAGCCCCCAGAAAAGTGGTTAAAAAAAAAAAAGTACATTTTTTTGGTGTTTGGGCCCCAGGTTTGCCCTCCCCTCCTCTCCATTGATGTTAACTGTAAACTCAATAATAAACAGGGTTAATTTTCTCTCAAAGAAGAAGAAATATATAATAGAAACCCATCTCCTTGAAGGGATAGAAGGCATTTTCTTTTTTAATTGTCAACAAGGATTTTTCAGTCTTCAATCCTAGACTTCTTAAACTTGCCTTCCCTCTTCCCTGCCCAACTCGGTGGGTACGGTACTAAGTCAGCTCGTGGAGAATTCAACCATTTCTCCCAACAACCCTCTGAGGCAGGAAATCTGGGTTTTATCTTCATTTTATACATCAAGTAACTGAAATGGAGAAACATGAATGTGAAGGTGACAGAATTACCAGTAAGCCTCAGGCTGTCTGGCATAACACTCCATGGGATTTATATATATATATATATAGACATCACTTACTTATAGGGAGGACATTGCATCTGTTTATTTTCAATTATTTATGTATTTATTATGTCACTGTCAAGTGCAGCAACTCAGAGACTGATGTAGTAACTCTGCTCTTCGAGTCCTTTAGTCATTCTCACCTTCCTTTTCTGAGTGGTTCCTTCCCCGTGAACAGTATCCCATTGCCCCTTAAGGTGCCATTCAAACCTCTCCAGGGACTGCTGTTGGTTTAATCCCACATAGAGGGGTCTTCAGACCTTGATGTTCTTTACTAGTTAAACGGTGCTACTGTTTGGCTTAAGAAGACTTAAGGGGGGATTTTTGGCTTAAAGTTTCAAGATGATCTCAAAGCAATGGCTACAGCAGTTCACCCAGCCTTCGTGCCTCCAGGAGTCTTGAGTTTATGATCATTTGAAATTCTGTTCTTCACCCCCACCTCCCTTTTGATGAGAACTCCTCTACAGAATTCCTGATAAAAATGTTCAGGGATGGTAACAGGACACCATCTAGTTCTTTGGTCTCATGACAAAGGAGGTAGTCGTTCGTGAAGGGGAGTAGCTGCACACTTTATATCTTCCTCTTATTCCTAAGTATCCATTGTTCTGTGTTGCTCCAGGTGATTCGATACCAATTGCAGTGCCGTAGATGACCACTTGCAAGTTTTAAGACCCTGGGCTCTGTGCATGAACTAGGAGGCAGAACAAGCATTGAGCGTGCTACTCGAACAATTGACTGGGATGTCCCATGAAACCATAACTCCAAGCCTCCAAACCAAGTAACCGAATGTTATTAGGTGCTTGGCTGTATATCAATAGCCTCAGCGGCTACTTGTTGGCAACTGCTCTTGCTGCCATTGTAAATATATCGACCACACAGCTTTGCTTTGGTGAATTCAAACTTTCTACAGAGGTACAACTAATTGACAGCAATTAACTGTGCATTCCTTTTTGATCAGGTACAGATACCTAGAAAACATAAGTATTGTGTCTCAGGTATTTACAAAAAAAAAAGAAAGAATAAGGAAATTGAGGATGAGTTTCATCAAAGTAGTGAACTTTCATGAAGCTCTCTTTCACCCCACTCAACTTTTCCTTCTGACCTCCAGTGAACCTCTTCTGATTCTTCCAGGCTCAGCCCAGTTTTGCCCCATCTCTGGCTACAAGAGCCCAGCAACCCTTTTTCTCCAACCCCTCTGCTGTGACTACCCACAACCATGCATTGCCTCTCTTTTATGACTAGTCGTTCTTCTACAACCTTTGAAGAGTGGTGATCTTGGCGATACTTAACTGAATATAGCAAAGTACCTGCTGTGACCTTTGAGGCTTCAGAAGGATGAGACAGTGGTACAGAAAGAGACAATCTAATAAGAACAACATGTTCATGGATTAAGCCTCAGGTGAATTCCCTCTGATTGTGTCGAAGAGAAACACACCTGGGCAGATTTTTGAAGAGGGGAAAGTGAGCGGGGTGAAGCATCGCCGTGCTGTCAGACAGAGAGCATTGCAAAGTGGATCACGGCAAATGTCGTTAGGTTAAAATGTCACCCCTTATCATCTGATATCCCTTTGGACCCATTTTTAAGTTGTTTCCATTTTTAATAGTTTCTGCTTTCTTTTTTATTGAGATTTCTCGATGTGTAGTTATTGCTGTTGGTCTTTTTTCTGGTTGTTTGATTGATTGATTCCTGTTTGGGTTTTGTGTGATTGTTCATATGTGAAATCCAGGCTCGGTAGTGCTATAGAGACAGTAATTGGTAATTGATTACCAGTAATTGGTAAATTGATAATCACACAATTTTGTGTGATTGTTCATATGTGAAATCCAGGCTCAGTAGTGCTATAGAGACAGTAATTGGTAATTGATTACCAGTAATTGGTAAATTGATAATTTCCTAGGCGCATGGCAGAGGAGGATGCGAGGGGAATGGGGAGCTAATAGCAATGAGTATGAGAAGAAAATTCTCTGAACTTGATGGTGATGATGATTGCACAAATCTTCTTAATATGATTGAAAGATTTCATTGGATGATATGTGAAGGAGATGCCAATATAAGTCTTGAGAAAAGACAAGCAGCCCTCTAAAGGAGGTGTCGGCTAAGTCGACCCAAAAGAAGCACACAGGAATGTGTGCTCCAAGAATTGTCAATAATAAAATCCCAACCCAGGGTTTTCTGTTTGTTGGTATAAGAAACCCAGGATTGATGAACCTGTAGAGAAAACAAATAGAATAAGGGTTCCAAGGGTTGGGGGGGGCTACAGTGGGGGAGTTGGTGGGTAAAGGGGAGCTGGAATCAAGGAGTTCAAGAGGAAGGAGAATGTTCTAAAACTTGTGGTAGCAATTGTACAACAATATCTGATGTGATTGAATGATGGAATGACATAATATCTGCATTAGCTCCCAATAAAATGGTTTTTTGGGGAAAAAAATCTATACCCAGAGGAAGGAACTGTATTACAAGTTAAATTCAAAATACCCGGGTTTTTTAAAACTGCAGATGGCAGTGAAAGCCCCAAACCCATGTGCAGGGTCCCCATGCAGATGAAGCCCCTGGTGAATCCCCTCTGACTATGGCCCAGACCTGGGAAAGGCCTTGTTGCCAGACAGTACATGGCGGGGTGGATAGCTGCAATTTTAATGAGGTCAAAATGGGACACCTTGTCTCTGATCTCCCTCTTAACCCAATGAATAATAGCTCTAGGGTTTGTTTGTTTGTTTGTTTGTTTGTTTAATGTTTTCTGCTTTGTTATCTCTTGGGGTGTTTCTGTGTTTCATGGTATCCCTGGTTGTTTGACCATTTGTTTGTTTCCTGTCTTGATTTTGGATGGTTCTCTGTACATGAAACCCAGATTAGGCAAATCTACAGAGGCAACAACTGGGTCAACAGATTCAAAGGGACAGGACCAGGGAGGCTGACAGGAAAGGGGGAGCTGGCAGCAACAAGGAGGCCAGGGAAGCAGAGATGTTCTGGATTTGATTGTGGTAATGATTGCACAACTCTTATGAGCGTGGTTGAACTAGTGAAAGGTATGATGCGTGAACTGTATGTCAGTGAAATGTTAAAAAATGGTTGGCCATTTTGAACTGCTGACCTTGCAGTTAGCAGCCCAACTTGAACCCACTATGCCAGCAGGGCTCCTACATAGAAGAAGCACAGAATACAGCATATAGAACAGTGTCTCCCAAAGAGGCGAGACTGCCTCTAGCAGACAGTGCTGGAATGATCCAGAAGGGGGCTGCACACGCACACACACACACACACACACACACACACACACACATGCCTACACTTTATCCAGGGTGATGGGTTATTGTATAAAAATTTAATTTGCAGGGCGTGATGAGTAATTATTTTTCTGGAAAGGGTGTGGCAGGCCAAATAATTTTGGGAACTTTTGGTGTAAAGTATAGAAGTAGAAAGGCCTGTCAAGAAAACAATCCGACTTTCCAGGCAAGAGATGGTGGCTTAGTCCCTCAAAAGAAATTGGGGAAGGAGCCCTGGTGGTTAAGCATTTGGTGGCTAAGTGAAAGGCTGGCGGTTTGAGCCTACCAGCCACTTTGAGGAGAAAGATGGCAGCCTACTTCCATAATCTTTGAAAAGCCATGGGGGCAGCTCTACTGTATCTTGAAACAGCTACAGATCAGAATGGTTTTGATGGCAATAGACACACACTGGGGACTGTGAGCATTATTTGGATTGGGGATCTGTCTAGAAGAAAGTGCCAAGATTGTCCGAACACATAGAATGTAGGGTATCATTTCTGCCCTTGCCTTGGAGGTCGATGTCTTTGAAATCCTCCTGCCAACCCCTATCCCCAGTGTTCATGCTTCCCCAAGCACTGGTCTTTCTTTAGATAGGTCCAAGACCAGGTGTAAGAAGTAAACCTGATATTTATGTACAGTGGTGATGAGGAGGAGAGTCAGCTCTATACCTAAAGTTTATAACTTTACCCTGTTTTTACTAATGCCTCTTACTTCTCCCAAGATTTCTCTTTCATAGGTAGAAAGAGGAATGCATGGGCACTCACCTAGCAGGTTCAAGAGAGCCAAGAAAAGGGTGAACTTCATCATGGTGCCCGTCTTTCAAGAAAGAAGACTCAGTCTGTGTCCAGAATCAGAAAGGAGACGGTGGAGTAAAAATCATTGAGTAAGAAGAGGTCCTGGTGTCAATAGGAAGTAGCTTCTAAGTCTTCTTATTGTAGGACAGGATTTCTGAAGATATGTCCATCCGGTGAGCAGGAATGGTACCAGGTTGTGCAAGGGGCCATAGATGACTTGGTCTTGACCTGGAAAGAATGCTTCTGAAAGCCAGAGTCTTACCCTCCTTCAAGGAAGAAAGTACTTAATCTGGAAAAAGTGAATGATCATTGTGTCTCTACAACTCCCTCCTGTCTGGCCTCCTCTTTGTAAAACACTGAAGCCAGAGCCCAGACCTTATGGAGGATGCTGGCCCCTCCCGTCTGTGTGATGCTCATCCCCATTTATGTGACATCGACACTTAGCTCCACTGCATACACTTCCCAGTCCTCTGCATACGCATCCCAGTCCTCTGCTTGGCATAGGTCCTCTCATTAAACCAACTAACCCACCTACCCACCCACTCAACCAACCAACCAACCAACCGAAAAACACACAAACAAACCTAACAACCAACCCAGCCTGACAACCACCCAGCCAACTAATGAACCAATCAACCAACCAGCCTAATGTGTACTGAGTTTAGTGTTGCAAGAACTCAATTTAAGCGCCTTCAAGGCGCTTATAGACTGTTTGGGATCTTAATAGGCAATTAAGAAACAGAGCCATTAGCAGTTAAAAGTCAAGCCAGAGTTTTAATGGCGTGTCTTGAGTCAGCATGGTGCCTCAAAAAGATGTACCCAGGTGGGGTTCGATCAAGTGCAATGTAGCCGAGAGGAAGTACAGAGAGCTGAATGAAGGTCAAACATGATAGTGGGACAAGGGCAAAGTAAAAGGAAATAGAGGAATGAACTTGGAGGTAAAAGACATTTATAGAGGTATAAACATAGGTATATATATATATATTAATATATGAAAGGGATATAGGTCTATGTACATATATTGATAGGTTATGTATTAAGGTAGCAGACGAACATTGGCCTCTACTCAAGTACTCCCTCAATGCAAGAACACTTTGTTCTAATAACCTGGCATTCTGTGATGCTTACCTTCCTGACATGATCACTGAAGACAAAATAGGTACAGAAGCAAATGTGGTGAAGAAAGCTGGTGGTGCTTGGCTATTGCAAGATATAGCATCTGGGGTCTTAAATGCTTGAAGTAAAACAAACATCCATCTAGCAGGGAAATAACAAAGCCCACATGGAAGCAGCACATCAACCGGTGTGATCATGAGATGTAGATGGGATCCAAGTATCAGGCATCAGAAATCCCCATACAACCAGTTAGATGCAAATAAGGGCAGTCGGAATGGAGACCCAAAGCCCATCTGTAGACAATTGGACATCCCCTCACAGAAGGGCCATAAGGAAGATACAAGCCAATCAGGGTGCAGTATTATAACACCCATGAAACACATAACATTTTTCTAGTTCTTTAATACCCCCCCACACCCACCCCACTATCATGACTCCAGTTCTACCTTACAAATCTGGCTAGATCAGAGCATGTACACTGGTAGAGAAAAGAGCTCTGGACAGACAGAATGCAGGACAGATAAACCCCTGAGGACCAATAATGAGATTAGTGATGCCAAGAGGGTAGGGGGAAGGTGGGGGAAGGGGGAGAAAGGGGGAATAGATCGCAATGATTGACATACAACCCCCCTCTTGGGGGGGCGGGAGACGAACAACAGAAATGTAGGTGAAAAGAGACATCAGATGGTATAAAATATGAAAATGACAATTATTTATAAATGATCAAGGGTTCACAAAGGTGGGAGGGTTGGGGAAGAAAGGGGTTTAAAAGAGGAGCTGATACCAAGGGCTCAAGTAGAAAATGTTTGGAAATTTTGATGGCAGCTTATGTACAAATGTGCTTGATACAATTGATGTATGGATTATTATAAGCGCTGCAGAGCCCCCAATAAAATGATTTATTAAAAGAAAAAAGAAAGGTGTGCCCAGAGTTATACTTGACCTGAATCTTAGAGGACGGAAGGACAACTGTCACAGAAAGAAGAGGGGACATGATTCCAGGAGAAGGAGAGTCTTGGGGAAGACATTGCCTAGCTTCTTAGGGCTATGGTAATAAAACAGCACAGACTGAGTGGCTTCAAAGGGCAGAAATTTTATTTTCTCTCCATTCTGGGGCTGAAAGTATATAAGCCAGAGTCCTTTCTGTGGCCTCCTCGCTTCTGGTGGCTGCTGCTGTCACTGTGGTCAGGTGGAATCTCCTGCTGCGTGTCTCCAGGTCCGTGTCACGTGGTATCTCCTGCTGCGTGTCTCCAGGACCGTGTCACGTGGTATCTCCTGCTGTGTGTCTCCAGGACCGTGTCACGTGGTATCTCCTGCTGTGTGTCTCCAGGCCCGTGTCACGTGGTATCTCCTGCTG
>NW_022103920.1:5073461-5093228 GCF_000313985.2 Echinops telfairi | reverse complement strand
GTCACGTGGTATCTCCTGCTGTGTGTCTCCAGGGCCGTGTCACGTGGTATCTCCTGCTGTGTGTCTCCAGGGCCGTGTCACGTGGTATCTCCTGCTGTGTGTCTCCAGGTCCGTGTCACGTGGTATCTCCTGCTGTGTGTCTCCAGGTCCGTGTCACGTGGTATCTCCTGCTGCGTGTCTCCAGGTCCGTTTCCCTTGCATGGGAGACTCCGAGGGATGAAGGCCCACTCTTCTCCGCTAGGACTTATTAATTCAACTAATCACTTCTGACAAAACAAAGTAAACCATTCCCCACATGAGGTCACAGTCACAGGTACCAGGGATTCAGATTTCAACACATCTTTTAGGGGACACAACTCATTCCATAACTGACGTGTTGTCTGAGGATGTTTTTAGACTGAGCTTAACGGTGGAGCAGAGAGGGCGATGTTTAAAATGTAGGAAAGGACCAGTTGGGCTTGAAAGCTCTCAGTGTTCGGTGAGAGTAAGCACACGTGGCAGGGACGAGCCGTGAACAGAAAGGACGACACAGAGCAGGCAAGTGACGAAGAAGAGTGTTTGAAGGCGGACGTGGCAGAAGAAAAGACCGACTTGGAGCTTGTCCATCTAGCTTGACTGTCTAGGCAAAGCCGTGCTCCGAAGGCAGGCAGGGCTGTGCATGAGGAGGGCGATGTGGGCTAGGAATGACCTGCCCTCCTAGGCTGATGACTTAACTAAGATCAGCCGTGAATCTTAGTGTCGCCACTCTATGGTGTTCGTGCAGCTGTACTCACACCTGGCTATAGAAAGAATCGGGGCAGGTGAGTTGTAGGGTTGGTTCAGGGCTTTAATTTTCAATGCAGGTTCAAGGACAGGCAAAGGAAGGTGGGGTGCAGAGGTCCTGGTCCTTGGGTGTCAATCAGCTGTTGGATGAAGGGGGCAGAGTTCTAGCATAGATGCGGGCACTGCAAAGCAAGCCATGTTGATACTAGCCATGTCCCTCCCTTGTTCCTCATGCCCATGCTGTCTAGGAAGTAGGTGGTCTGTCTCCACTGGATGGACTGAGGACAGCAGAAACACTGGCCTCAGGGGAGAGCCGAGGTTCAGGTGATCCAGATGCCTCTGGGAGACAGGTCTCCTAGAGAAGGGAGAAAGTGTAGGGGGACATGTACAAGACTCCGTGAATCGTGCACAGAGGGGGCTGAGCTGGCAGGGCGAGAGCGTTGGGCAGGTACACAAAAGACAGAAGCAGAAGCAGGGAGAGAAATATAGGAATGGGGCTGTTAGAGAAGGCAAGAAAGCAGAATTATCTTGTAGTTTGGATTGGGCCAAAAGAGTACAAGACAAAAAAACAAAACAAAATAACAAAGCCCCAAACCTATTGGCATCAGAACTTCAACTCCCGGGAACCGTGTGTATCAGAACAGAGTGCAGCTCCACGGCTGCCATCTTCCAGAAGCGGATCGCCAGGTTCTTTCAGAGTGGCTCTGGGAGGACTCAAACTGCCAACCTGTGGGTTCGTAGCGGATGTTTCACCACTGTGAGAGCAGTGAGGAGGGAGTGTGTGTTTCAGAACCAGCCTTAGGGCTGGCTCCGCTGTTTGCTTTAGTGGGGAGTGAAAATACCATCCCCGGGAGAGATCAGTGTCCATGAGCCCCTCTGTGGCTCTGAGTCTCTGCAGGGACAGGGGTCTGACCCCTCCCGGTGGAATCCCACTGTGCTTTACTTATGACATCATTTTCATCCCCTTCTCGCTGTCCCTCTCTGTCACCTTTGAACAGACAACCTCATCTCATACCGTGTCACCTCGGCCTCTCCTGTAGCTCTCTGGCCCCATATGTTGGGTTCAGCAGAACCCCCCTTGACTCTCTGTGCTTACTTAGCTAGCCACTGGACCTAGGGTGCCATGCATCTCTGACCCACATGCCATTGTGGGAGGCGGACAAAGCCCTCTCCAGAGATCCATGTCTTTGTCTCCAGCAGTCTGCTAGAAATGACCATGTTCATGTCCTTCAGGTCCCCAAACCCAATTGTACTCCCATTCCTTGCAATGAAGCACTGGTCTTCTTTGGGTTGTCATTAAAACCACTAACTACCCTGCGCCCAAGCAGATTCCTAGGGGATACTCCAGGCTCCATCTGTTCCTTTTTTAGAAATTGCTTTTAAAATTTACTGTATAGATTTTTTTCATTTTATTTTTTAAAATCATTTTGTTGGGGGCTCGTCAACTCTTACCACAATCCAGACATTGTCATGCACATTTGTACATTTGTTGCCATCATTCTCAAAACATTTTCTTTCTACTTGAGCCCTTGGTATCAGCTCATTTTCCCCTCCCCACCCTCATGAACCCTTGATAATTTATAAATTATTATTTTTTCATATCTTACACTGACTGATGTCTCCTTTCACCCACTTTTTCTGTTATCCGTCCCTCAGGGAGGGGGTTATATGTAGATCCTTGTGATCTGTTTCTCCTTTTTTATGGCTAATACAGCTCCATCTTGAAGACTCTCGTTCCATAACCCAAACCAACCAATTGCCTTCCAGGGCTACTGCAACACATGATGACCCAACGTGCTCAACAGACATGTCAATAGTGGGTCTTCCAGGAGCAGACAGGCAGGTCTGTCTTCCAAGCCACCTCTGGGTGTACTTAAACCTCCAAACATTCAGTGAGCAGCCAATCACATCTATCCTTTGTGTCACCCAGTGATTTCTCCTCTACTCTTACGCATGACTTCCCAGGGAGGACATCAGTGGTGCTCCTTCATAGACGTGCCGATGACTCACGTGGTGAAGTGGTGACGGGGCTCAGCTGCTCCTGCAGACAAAGATGAAGCAGTCTGCTCCCGTACAGATCTACAACCTTGGAAACCCTATGAGACAGTCACTTCTACCCTGTTCTACAGAACTATGAGGAGTTGGCATGGATTTGAGGGCAGTGGGCTGTTTTATTTAATGCTCATCAGGAATCATTTTAATTTCTTATGGAACAGGGTAGACTCTTTAGGGTCAAAGCCTTGCCTACCTGTATTGGATCATCTTTAACCATACTCTCTCTCTTCCTTGGCCCATCATTTACTTTCTATCCCATGTTGTTAATTAGTCGCTCAATGCTAGCTCCACTATGACACTTGTCACCAATGCTGCCATTGACTCACCAGTGACTGGGAGCATGTCTTATTTTATTCATGCATCCCCAGCACATGTAGTTCCCACAAAACAGCTGGCAATGCAGTAGCTTCTCAGTGATTAGGGGGCTTTTGTTGGATCCCCCATCGTTCTCTCCAAGAGAAGGTTCCTAACATCAAGAGAGTCGTGGCACGCATTCTTAGAGAGTTTTTTTTATTGTTATTGCATGTTTACTATCTGGATTCTGCTCATAATCAAGAAAGATGAAGAGGTGCTGGGCTCCTTACAGACGCATGAGGAGCCTGCATGCAGGGGTGTAGGGAGGAGGGTCATCAGTGGGTGTCAATGATTTTCATGATCCATCTTGCATAGGGATGAATTTCTGTGAAGAATGCTTCATTGCCCTGGGTGATGCTGCCCTTGGCCCAGGATAGGATTCCATGCAGCCGGCCATTGCAGATAGCAGGAGCAGCTGGAACTTCCTGCTAGAGAGAAAGCCAGCGGTCATGGGGCTCTGTTGGTGGGGACTGTACGTGAAAACCCTAGAAGTGGCTTATGCAGTAGCAGAGCACCCCTTTCTTGAGAGGTGGCAACCTGTCTTCATGTCTTGTTGGGTCTAACCACTACGAATGCAGGCTCAACTCAACCTGAGTACAAGGAGGAAGAGAAAGAACCTGAGCCCAGCTAGGTCCCTCTCACCCTGAAAGAGGGCTCAATCATTAACCACTCACTCTTTGGACGAGTGCATTGTAGACTACATTGTGTACCCCAAAAGATATGGTGCAAACAGGCAGTGGGTAAGCGCTCAGCGGCTAACCCAAAGGTCAGAGTCTTGAACTCACTGGTTGCCCCTTATTCCTGTGGATATAAACTCATTTGTGTGTTGGGTTCTTGTGATACTAATGAGAGATCTGTGCAGTGTGTGAGTCATAAAAGGCAACCATCTGTGAGTCATAAAAGGCACTGGCTTGTCACACATAAGCCAACAGAGTTGGGGGACAGAAGATGCCGGCCAAGAAAAAAAATCACCAAGGAATGGAGAAGCCAACAGTGTCAGGAAACAGAGGTCAACCCTAGAGCTAGTGCCCTGAATTCAGTTTTCCAGCCTCCTCAACTGTGAGAAAACAATCACGTTTGTGAAAATCACCCACTGGTGCTATTTCTGTTAGAGCTAGGCCTGGTAACTAAGCCAAACGTCATTTCCTGTGAACCCTCTGCTCCTCATGTCACCAGCTTGTGTACCTTGACCTTAGTTGACTCCTTCTGGGGCCTTCCCACACACATGATGTTCTTTCTGCTCTCCTGCATGAGCGTCTCCTGGCACTCTTGGAAAGGCAGGGAATACTGGTGGATCCATGTCAGGATGTCTGCATCACCACCGGCTATGGAGAGAAGACAGGTAAGGTGCGCCACCCTCCTTCCCATGTCTTCTGGAGGACCATCCCCCAGACTGACGAACAATCCCCGAGAGCAGTCAGTGTGGTTCGACACTCTGGCCCAGAATATTTTCCAGATACAGCAGTCACTGCCTGCTCCGTCTTCTTATTTGTTGTTGTTTTGATAACGTGTCACATGAATAAGGAGCCCAGGTGCTGCAGACCTTAAGCCCTCCGCTGCTAACCCAATGGGGAGAGGGTTTGAGCCCACCACCTGCCCCAGTGGAAAAAGTCGAGGCAGTCCCTTCCGTAAATACAACAGGCTCAGAAATTTCATAGGAAATTTACGTTGTCCTACAGGAGTGCTGTGAGTAGGAAGCAGCTTGTGGACACTGGCTTGGGGTCACAGGACTGCCCTCTTGGTTGCAGCGCTGGTGGTGACCACTCTAAGTTGGAGAACAGGTCCCATGAAAGCTGTGTCTCCAAGGAGTTCCCATCTCCAGGACGCTACCCACCGAGTTAGGACATACCGCTTTTGTGGTCATTCCAGGTCCAGGTGGGGATGAAACAGGACTCATTGAAAGTCAAGGGCTCCAAGGAGATGGCTATGGTCCCCACATGGCGGTTGATGGAGGCCGGTTTGGAGAGCTTGACCAGCATCAGGTTATGGCTCAGGGAGGATGGGTGGAACTTGGGGTGAGGCACGGTTAGCGAGTGGTCCCGTCTTTGCTCGCTCCTGGTCAGTATGTTGGGCTGATAGACCCCCAGTCTGATTTTCTTGCTTTGGGAGGAAGAGGGCAGGGTGATGGGAGAGAACAGGGACACACTATGTCAGAACTGTTAGAAACATCACACGCCACCTTCTCCAGCCACCTGTCTCTCAGACCGTAGAATCCACGTGATCTGTCTCTGTGCAAAGCAATAGCAACCCTAATGTACAGGATTATTGCATGAGAGGAAGTGCACGTAAAAAGCCCGACATGTTCTTCACTTGTCTTCCCACCCACCACCACCCTCTACAAGGGAGAGGTTGAAGTCCTAAACCCCCCAGATCCCATGAGTCTGACATAATTTGGGAAAAGGGTCTTGGAGATATCGTCGGTTAACTTGAGGTCCGACTGGAGAAGGGTGGGTTCTAATGTTATCTGAGTTGAGTCCTTATAAGAGAGAAGAGACAGAAGAAGCAGCTTATGAGGGGAGCTGCCGCTGCAAGCCACAGAGCACCAGGGGCCACCGGAACCACGAGGAGCAAGGAAAGGACTGACTTTCAGAAGAGTGGAAACAGAGCAGGGGCCTCGCTGACCCCCCAACAGAGAACTTTCAGCCCCCAGCGCGGTGAGAGAAATTGTTTGTGACACTTGGCTTTAGCAGTCCCTTGACACCAAGACAGGCAGCGGCCACACAATATACAACTTCCTCACACACAATGGAGATGCTGATGTTTTCTGTTTCCTGCACGGTGAGGCTCTGCAAACTCCTCAACCTCACCTGGGGGCACCACCCGACCGAAAATACTGAAGTCAATTCAGTTTGCCAAGTAATCAAAGATCTTCACTGCTTTGGGGCCTGCCTATAGCGCCCCCTCTCCAGGGATAGTCCTCTTCCCTGAGTGGCCTACGTCTCATCTGCTGGCATCTACTCTTCAGAGGGCCTGACCCGCTGTTCTAATTAAACTAGACGTATGTTTGTGTTCCCACTTATTAGAGCTTGATGATGTTGTGTAGTTCCATGGAGTTCATTCTGTGGAGTCACGGTGATTCCATCTACTCCCACGACAGAACCAAACCTGACCAGCCCTGCAATCGTAATCGCCGCTGCAGTTGAGCCCCTTACTCTAGTCATCACTGGGGCAGCCCACCTGGAGTCTCTTGCTCTTTTTCACCCCGCCCTGCTCTACCAAGCCTGGTGTCCTTCTCCAGAAATGGGCCCCTGATGCCATGCCCCTGATGCCTGTTGCGTCGTCTTGCTGCTGCCCTTGCATCTAAGGAGCATTCTGTCCGTACTTCTTCCTGACAGCTGACAATCCTTTTATTTTGTTGTATGGCCATTTATCTCCCAGGGCTTATTTCCTCTCTGATATAAGCTCCATGAAGGAGGGAAAACTTCTGCCTGCCTGTTCCCTCCTGGCTTTCTGAATGCTCTCAACAGACCTGGCCCTTGGTCTTCAGTAAATGCTCAGTAAATGTCCGTTGAAGGATTGGGTGGGATTTTCCTGACATCGTCCTAGTGATCACGCCTCCTAGCCTCAAAGGTGTGTGATCTCCTCCACTGGGGAGAAGATCCTCTTTCTCCCTAGGGGTTCTTATTCCCTGTGGTTCCCAGTTAGGCTGTTGGGAAGGGGGAACAGTCAAACTGTAAATGCGGTGGCTGTTCTCCCATGGTGAAGAATGAAATCAATGTCACGAGCATTTTGTGCAGAAATTGTTGGAGGGAAACCTAAACCTTGGTCCCAAACACAGTAACATCTCTATCTCACCTGTGCCTATAACTGGGTCTGGGTATGGACCCCTCTCCCCATCAGTATCTATGTTTATAGTAAACAGCCTACTCGGGTGTTTTGCCAGACCTACAGCTATTTGAGCAGAACCCCTCCCCTCCCCCCCACCTCCCCACCCTCCCAGGTCCCGGAGCAGAAAGCTACTTACGGGAAAGGACAGTGAGCTGCTGTCAGCACCCACTCCGGGTGAATGAGAGTCCCCACACAGGGCTCAGGGCTGGATTTCAGGTAGGCTAAGTAAGGAATGGTAAAATCTTCTGGTAATTTCAAGTCCTCTTGAAAATTGGAGGCCAGAACGGCTAGTGGCATCACAGGTAGGTGGGCAGAGTCACAAGTAGAGAGAAACAGCAATGTTGACAGGTCAGAATAGGCCCCAGCAGGTTTTCCCAGACTTCCACCCTGTCTTTCAATCAGAAAAGACTCAAATACAATGGGTGGGTTGGTTGATTTGATTTAAGGTCTTCAAGGTTAATACTAAGCTCTTGAATTTATATATTTTTCTTTCTTTAATTTATTTTCTAATAGTTAAAAAAGTAACCCATGGGAATCACGGGCATCATATGAAACAGCCCTGTGCCTTCATGTGGGTTATGATTCATAGTGGCCCCTCAGTGCTGAGTAGAATTGTTCTAGAATGTTCTTGGCTGTGATCTTCCAGGAAGATGATTGCCAGGTCTCGGTATACTGGAAACACCAACCTTTCAGATCGCAGCCAAGTGCTTAATGTCTGCATCACCAAGGCTCCTTCTTGAGCTACTTACCATAAGGAAATTGACACAATGTCTCCCTGTTTGAGATGGGATTATACTGAAGCTCTACGTCACTACCTCATAGTCACTGCCTCAGCTGATGACAATACTGGGCATGCTCATCATGCATGAGTGCTTAACCCATGGTGGTCTTGGGTTAACTTTTCCAATTGTGGGGGTCCTAGCTACTAAAAATAAAATAAATTTCTGCCTGACTCTGGCAGTAAAAGCAGACCAGAGCACCGAGACTTCTAGACCCCATGCCCATGCCCGCCTCCTTCCAGGGCCAGGGCCCTAATGCCCATGCGCTCATGGAAAAGACAGCGTGACTGCTGGGGAAAGTGGGAATTGAGGAAAACACACACTCAGGAGCTGAGGGGGCTTTGGGGAGCAGAGACAGGACCCCGCTATTATCCACTGTTGGTTTTTAAAATTGATTCATTTGTTCCTGATTTCTGCAAACATGGAGCAAATACATTTTGCCCTTTCTACATTTTCTGTGTGTGCAGTTCAGGGAGGCCAATAACATCCATCCCCAATCCCCTTTGGCAAAATGTCATTCTCCTAAACAAAACCTCAGCACTTTTATCTTCTTAAAACGGTGAACTCATTGGTCTTGTTTAAGGTGGACTTTAGCTTGTAGGTGCCCTCCACTTCCTCTATCCATGGCTTCCATCCCATTACATACAACAGGACCCCACTCACCAACCACACCCAGGAGACCAAACACCAGGCGACACATCGTGGTTGTGGTGACCACCAGGAACACAGAAATGGATCCAGTGTGACTTGTGCCAGCGGTCAGTCCAGGTGTGCCTCTAGGAACAGGTAAGGAGAAGCACTGGCCAGGACAGGCTAGGGGGGGGCAAGGGCCTTACCCTTTATCTGGTCCGTATGGAGGCTCAGGGGTATCAGCACCTCTGGGTGAAAGAGAGGGAGGCAGACCTCAAACACACCATGGCTCCCCTTTGCAGTCTGAGCAGGACCCCAGAGTCTGTATGTGTCAGGGACACTGCCCTCCCATCTCTGTGACACAGTCTCACTGGCACCCCTCCTCCCTTTGTGACTGTGGTCCCTCCTGCCTTCCCATCCCCTGCCATCTGCCCCTGCCTCCTCAGAGTCCCTCTGTGGCTGGCAGACCCACCCGGCATTGAGGTGTGAAATACAGTTAATACAAAGGGACTTCAGAAAGCTGGTGGGAAAGTGGACTTAATAGAATTGTGTGGTACCAAGCACCTTAGCATAATCAACCATTTGAAATCAAGGCAGGATTTACCCAGGGTTCAAAGGGTCGGGAAAGAAGGCGGAATGAAAACAGGAAGCACAGGAGGAAGTGGGATCAGGGCTTGAGGGATGGCCATCATTGCTAGGAAACAAGACTTGTTGATTTGTTGGATGACAAACACGAGCTGCTCTCTAAATCTCCAGAAGCTTTTGAAAAGACTTTTTAGATGCCAATTGACAAAGCATAGTTCCCCCAAACAGTCTTCTACCTCGTAGTAGACTGTGGTCTTAGACTAAGGGGACCAGACGTCCCGCTTTGTAACAATTTGTCCGGCGTCCCATGGTGTTTTTAAAAAGTCCCGATTTTTTGAAAGAATGCTCAACAAGCTAGGGAACAGTGGGAGAATGGGAAGATCACGTTTTTAATCAAGAACCCCCTCCCCTGCCCCAGTCAGTGGTGTCCCGCTTTACCAATGCTTTTACCAATGTTAAAATCTGGTCACCTTGTCTTAGACATTCAAGAGCAGCCATGCAAGGTGCGTCTCTCTCTCCATCCAGAGGAATGAAGAGCGATAAAAATCAAAAGACATGGATGGATGGATGGATTGTGATGAGTTATTTGAGCCCCCCCAAAAAAATGATTTTAAAATATATATTAGTAAAGGTGCTATGCACAAAAATTTCAAAAGACATGTGGAAACACATAGTCCACTGAGCTAACAGACCAGAAAAGGAAGTTGTATGGCAATGCAGCGGGGTGGGTCCTGCTGGCCTAGGTCTCCCATTCTGTGTGAGCTTCCTATGGGAATGCCATCTTGTTTAGGAAAGGGAGGTCGAGCCCTTTGATGAGGCAGTTAGGTGCAGAGAAAGGAGCAGGGTTCAGGGGCTCACAGGGAGAGATTCTGGAAGGTCCACACCACCTTTCCACTTCATATGTGATGGAGAGGTGCAGGGAAGTGAGGGAGCCCTTCAGACATCAGGGCAGCATAACCCATGATTCCTAGGGAGGGACCAACTTCAAATTTTTAAATGACAGAAACAGGGTCATGAAAACGGCGAAAGCCCCCTTGATCAATAAGGACCAAACTACTCTTCCATCAGGTGTCACATGATATGGCTTGCTTCCTATTCGAAGCACATGGTTCTCTGTTTCAGTCTTTTGGTTAGAAGTGAGACTTGTTCGATACTTGCTGTTTTAGGCTGGGTTGACTAGAGAAACAAATCCAGTGGCACTCATATATGTATGTGTAAGAAAGAGCTTTATATCAAGAAATAATTATATATAAGGAAAATATCCCGGCCCAGTCCAATTCAATCCATAGGTCCAATACTAGGACATAAGTTCCTCTTCAGACTCAAGCAGTCACAAGCCATGATGCAGAATGCATATCAACAGGCCAGTGGGTGCAAAGTCATGTGGATCCAATGGTGGTGGACACATCTCCAGGGCTCTAGTAGCAAACAGGGTCTGACAGCAGGAGGGTGAAGGCAGAGAGAGAAGGGGAGGTTCCCAGGACCCTCCTTATGAGAAGTTCACACCCACAAGGAAGCACCTGATTGACAGACTAAACTCCTCCCCTACACTTTTATATATCTTCAAGTTGACCTGAAAGTATGTAACTATCGCACCTGTGCTCTTTTACTGGGCTCCATGGTAGGTACCTAAGAAGGTCCAGTCTAATAAGGTCTCAGAGGCAAACTAAAAGAACCAGGAGCAGTACAAATAGCAACAAAACCAGAGCCAATCCGAACCAAGAAAACTCACTGCCATCGAGTAGGTTCGGACTCACAGTGACCCGATAGGACGGAGGAGAATTGTCCCGGTGGGTTTCTGAGACTGTAACTCTTCATAGGAGCAGAAAGCTTCCCCTTTTCTCTTCAAACACTAACCTAGCTGATGTCAAATGAATTCCCACTCCTGGGGATCTAACACGATGCAGAGCAGAATTTGTGATTCACTGGGTTTTGACTGGGGTCTGAGAGCAGATTGACAACTTTCTAAATGATCTCAGCGTGGACTCAAATGGTTGCGCATTGAACCATGTGCATTACCCAGGGACTCCTGCAAAGAGACCATAGAAATAGTAAACACTCATTAAAAGTTCAATGAGAAGTTGCTCAATGGATATGGCCTTAATTAGCTGTAGTAAGTGACTAAATAATTTAATGGACTTGACAGTGTAGATGAGTTATATATGTAAGCACATGGTCCACGCAGGATACTGTGAGAAGGTACATGCAACCAAAAGGATAGTTTTGATTAAGGGATTCGTGTCTCTGGGTGAGAAGAAGAGATCAATGGGCAGAGAAGTGAGTCAGCTGGTTCATTTTGTAGGTGTTGGGGACTTGTGTAAAAGTAGAGAAAGAAAAGCATTGTGGGAAACTACTATTCCCTGAGAGAGGAGCCCTGGAGGCACTGCCAAGTAATAGTTGCCACGCTGATGTCAAAATCAGTTGTTCAAACTCACCAGCTACTCTAAGAACAAAGTTGAGACTCTCTGTTCTCATAAGTCCTTGGGAATGTACATGGGAAATAGGAGCCAGAATCAATTCCACAGCAGCAACTATGTCCAAAGAGGTACGAAAATTCCATAGCTTACAGTGGACAAAAGTAGACAGTGATTAGACGATGCCCTGGTAGCAGACGTTGGGCTGCTCACCTCAAGGTCAGCAATTTGAAATCACCAGCTGGTGCCCAGGAGATAGATGAGGCTTTCCACTCCTGTAAAGAATCGCAGCCTTGGAAACCCATAGGGCCTGTTCTACCCTGTCCCGTGGGGTTGCTGTGAGTAAGAATTCACTCTAAGGCAGTGAGAAACAAATACTCACGTGGTTAAAGTCTTTAATGGTGCTCATGTGGAACCTATATATAAGTCAAGAGGCAGTCGTTCTAATAGAACAGGAGACACGACATGGTTTAAAATCAGGAAAGGTGCCCACCTTACTTATATTCTTTTATAATGCTTATTTGATGTGTGTACTGAGCAAATAATCAGAGAGTTGAACAATCTGAAGAAGAACTTGGTCTCAGAACTGGAAGAAGGCGCACTAAACACCTGTGATAAGCAGACTTTGCTTACTGAAAGGGAAGAAGACTTAAAGTACTTGCTTTGATGAAGATCAGATCACAGCCTTCAGTATGGATGACACTAGCCTAAATAAAATGAAAACCCACACCATGGATAATGAAATCCACCAATAAGCAACCTCATGACAAATGTAGGAGAAATTGCCCAAGATTTCAGTTTACTTGGATATGTAGTTAACACCAATGAAGTGGTCGAGAAATCTGCTGAAAATACCTTTTTAAAGTGTAAAAAGAAGAGATGTCACTTTGAATATAAAGGCATGCCTGACTCAAGCCACAATTATGTTTCATCTTCTTGCATATTTGTGGAGGCTAGACAATGAGGGCAGAAGAGGAAGCAAGAATGGAGCCTCTGAATTATGATATTGCAGAACATTGAGCATACCAAGGACTGCCGGAGAAGAGACACACCTGTGCTGGAAGAAGTACAGTCGGAATATTCCATAGACATAAGGATGGAGAAACATTGTCTCAGGCAGTTTGCATGCACCAACAGGAAGAACCCGTCCTACAGAAGGGCACCGTTCTTGTTAAAATAGGGTGTCCATGGAAAAAGAGAAACACCCTCACAGAGATAGATTGACACACTGACGGCAACATTGGGCTAAAACATAGCAAGAATGGTGAAGATTTCATAGAGCAACTTTTGTTTTTTCCCCTGGCACTCATGATGTCATAAATGAAAATCCACACACACGAATACATTAAAACCAACTCTACAGCACACAAGAACGACAACAGATTTGTGATTATAATCCTTTTGGGAAGGGTTTTCCTTTGTTGTGTAAATGAAACAGTATTCTTGCATGGCATATCTTAATTCTTTGAGATATAAAAGGGACAGAGGAAGAAGTCAGAGCCTGGGGAAGACGGATGCATTGCCACAAGAAAATCATCAAGCGTCTGAGGAAGAGAAGGTGAAAAGGGAGAAAGATCTTCCCCCGCAGTGAACGGAGAGCCTTCCCATAGAGAAGGCACCCTGAATTTGAACTTATAGCTTCCTAAACTGTGGTATGAGTTGGGGGGGTGTCAGCCCCCCACCACTAATCATGGGTTCAGTAAGCACAATTGTATGGTTGAGATCTGTAAATATTATACTAAAGTCACAGGGAGCATGAGAGACAGAAGAGAGATTAAAATAAGGGAGTCAGACACAATTCATGGTAGCAATGCTCACCTCAGACCCACTTGGTGGTCCACGTGGGGAGAGGGGGAAGGGAAGGAGGACAAGGGGAAAGGGAACAAGAGACCAAGGACGGGAGAAGAAAGGGGGGACCGACAAATGGCCAAGGGAGTTGCCGAGCGAGTGAGGGAGGGCTCTATTGCTAACCCAGGCCTATGTACCTATGGGGGCATGCAAGCCCACTAATTACAAGTAAAGACATACGTCACAGGACGGGGTTGCACTATAGGCTATACAGCAATGAGAGTGGGTGGTCCAGGGATATACACGCAATAGGAAGAGGAGGGATTGAGGGTATACATGTGACAAGATGGGTGGGTCCTAGATTCAGGATGGCAGCTTAACTTTGGATGTCATGGAGCCTGTTTGATATGTTCTCTGGATCTCCATAAGAACCATTATCATTAGGGTGTAAACCCCACCTACAGGAACCAAGCTAATGGTCGCAAGCTTTAGCCCATTGTCCCCAGCAGCATGGAGCAGGGTCTACCTTAGTCTGGTGACTGATTGCCTTCAGGGAGGATGCCTCCCACACTAAACTATGACAAAGTAAATGTTTGTCAAATCCATCCTCTTGTGATATTTCTGTTACAGTAGCACTAGAACACTAGGAGAGTGGGTGATTAGAAAATTTCTATTATTTAATTGAATGAATGATGGAATAGTCTTCAAGTTAATAGAGTTTTTTAGCTTCTTAATTACCAGTCATCTTAAAAGAACATTCATAATTTCAAGCAAGGACCACTCATAGGCAGACATGTAGCCATGATGGAATGTTTAATTTAGACGCCATTTTCAGGCATGGGAGGAGGTGAGGTTGACTAGTAGGGGAGGGGTGGTGGGGAGGTCCAGGTGGGCATGAGGGCTGTCTAGTTGGCAGCGATGGTCTGCTCAATCCAGTCCACGTAGTTGCAGACCTTGGTGTAGACGCCGGGTTTGCCCTTCAGAGCACAGCCATAGCCCCAGGAGACGATGCCCTGGAGCTCTCCATTGCAGACCACGGGGCCACCAGAGTCACCCTGAGCAAGAGGAAAGAGACGATCTGTACTCTCACATGGGCCCACATGGGAGGATGGCTCAGGACAGCTCTGTTACCCTGGGCCATCCCCAGGCTGCCATCTTCAATGAAGCACCATCTCTTCCCCTGGAAATCCAGCCTTTATTTCCTTTGATCTATCTATATCCCTCCACCTCCCCACTGCTAGCTCCATCTTTTTTCCACAGTAGCAGTTTTGTCCGGCCAAGAAGACTGTGGATTGGGGAGATTTAATATCGCTCAGCAAACCCTGCTCTCCCTCCTTGCTCCAGGAGTCCCTTCCCCAATGGACTCCTGGGTATCTTTCAGGATAATGGTTAACTAAACAAAAGGGAAAACTGATCCTTCACCCCCAAGCTGTCCCTCAGCCTCATGATCAATCCCCATGTTACAGAAAAGGGAACTATGAACAGTGAGACAGAGCTCGGTGTGAGAGCAGCAGGGCTGAGAAACTAACCTGGCAGGAGTCCTTGCCACCCTCCAGGAAGCCCAGACAGAGCATGTTGCTGGTGATCTGGCCTGGGTAGGCTTGGCGGCAGGCAGTGTCGGTGAGGATGGGGGCATTCAGACACTGCAGCAGTTCGGGGTAGTTGTCTATGGGACACAAGAGGGGAAATAGAAGGTGATTGCCCACATGATTCCTGCAATTCTCTTCCTAATATTTCTCACACTCTTTCTCTCAGTGTGCCCATGGCTTCTAATTTGGGAACTTGACACTGCTCTGAGAGACTTTAACCAGCAAACTGTTCTCTGACCAGACCCTCAGTGAACATAGCCTGTAAGTCTAGACATTTTCTTTTCAAGTTGGCTGAGACTACAGGCAGGCTGAGTTCCCTAACCTTGGTTCTGTTGACTTTGCCCAGTTCCCAATTCTGATCACACATGGTGTCTTTATAGTCTGTGTGTTTTTTGAAATTTGTTGTTATTATGGTGAAGCTTACCCATCAAATTGGCTTTCCATTCAACAATGTGCACACTTTTTGCTTCACGTCATGTATTGAAATCCCCAGCCCCCTCCTTGGATCTTCTGTGTGCCTATATCCTTTCCTGTCCCTTCCTGCCTTCTGAGCTTTATCCCTGGGCCAACACTGTCCTGTCGTCTGATGTGGTTGCTTGTTCTAGTGAGCACAGACTTCCCTGATGTCATGGTTCACCGTAGAGACCTGAATGCTGTTGGGCTAAACTTGAACCAGTGGGATGAATTCAATCCTGACTGGGGGCCGTCTCAGGGTCATAGTCTTGGGGGTTCTACTCGTCTCTACCAGGTCAGAAAACCTAGTACTTTTTATTATTTTGAGTTTCCTTCCATATTGTTGTCCCATTATCTAGGTCGTTCTGTTGCAATTCCTTTCAGCATAAACTGCAGTGGTAGCAATCAGCAGTGCCTAACCAAAGACAAGGAAACTGATGTTCATATAGGCTATTGGGTTCTATGGACGCACTGCTTCCTGGTCTCTTTGATTTTATTTGTGCTGTCTCTTCTGCATGGCTCCAGAGAAAGGGTCACTCTCATGTTGACTAATACCTTTTAAGAGACCACATGGCCCAAATTGTCCTTTCAGACACTTGTCCTGAGCGGCAGCTTGGTCTAAGTGACCTTCCGCATGCCTGCCCCTCTAGGACTCTCAGACTGTGCGCTCAAGTTCCAGGGACACTTACAGCCATTGCTCTCGGTGTTGCCCCAGCCAGAGATGAGGCACTGGGTGCCAGCGGGAGCACAGGATCTTGGCAGAGCGATGGAGGACACACGGGAACTCATGGTAGCGGGGGAGCTCAGTTTAATCAGCATGATGTCGTTGTCGATGTTGGCTGCGTTGTACTTGGGGTGGCGGATGATCTTGGCAGCATTAATGAACTGCTCGTTGCCCTCAAGGAGCTCAATGTTGTATTCTCCCAGACGCACCTGGATCCGGCTGAATTAAAGGTTTAACAGTTCCCCAAGTGTCCGACTTGGGGTCCCCCCACTCCCCAGGCTCCCCAGTCATGATCACAAGCACAAAAATGGGTGAATATGTACTCAAGGACACCTGTGGGACACAGAGAGGTTAGATAAGGTCACACTCATAGCACTCCAACTTCTTAGGATAGACAAGCAGACAGGTGTATATATGAATAGCACACATATGACCACAGAATGGAGTGGGAGAAGAAAGGTATTAAGGTTGACTAACATCTACCACTCTCCTCTGTTGCATTACTGGTGATTGGGGGAAATGAGGCAGAAGTCAGAGATGGGATAGGTATGAAGTACACACAATGGGTCCGCTAGGTTTTAATGTTATCCTGGAAATATCGTGCACTTTATAGCCTTCCCATGCCATTATCTTTGGGCTGGCTGTAATGACTAGGACTGCTTTGTGATTTATGTTTTCCAGCTTCTTCTAGGGAGACATCCCCCTTTGCTCTCCTCCTTCAAAAGATCCATCATTTGGGAATCTCTAATGGCCCCTCCCCATGGGGAATTCCCCCTGCCGCCTGATACCTAAAAGCTCCTGGGGACGTAGTGGGCCTCTGAGAAGCTCCATACTTCAGCTCTCAAGCCTGGCTCTGTAGGGCTCCCTGGCTTTGGCATGACTGAGGGTGTGTTGATCTTCCAACACAATGACATGGGTGTTGAAACTTACGACTTGTAGCAGTGAGCTGCAGACACCACCCACTGGTCGCTGATGAGGGATCCACCGCAGAAATGGTAGCCTGCGTTCAGGGACACCTGGTAGGGTACAGAATTCTCCCGGCAGGTGTAGCCCCCGACGATCTTGTCGTCATCGTCCATGGCGAAAGCCACTGCAGAGAGAAGGGCGAGAACTCTCTGTGAGCTGGCCCTCCTTGGAGTGCTCCCCTGGGATGTGCTTGCAGAGCAGTCAGACAGGAGCAGACAGCCTTTCGTGTCCCCCAGACTCAGGGAATGGTGGTCTTTAGAAACCATGTCCCCAAAGTGCATTATTCCATGGCCTCAACACATGCCCTACTTAGGCTCTTCTGAAATAAGCATTTCATATTCCATTTGTGTTTAAAATTTGGAAGACAGTTTGTTCTTTACACTTACACTACACGCACACAACACACACACTCATAGATCAGGCATATTGTGTTAGACATATCTTATGCAGTAAGTGTCCTAACACCATAAAACGTTTTTCAAAAAATGAGGAGCTGATACCAAGGGCTCAAGTATAAAGAAAATTTTTTGAAAATGATGATGGCAACAAATGTACAAATGTGCTGGACACAATGGATGCATGGATGTATTGTGATAAGAGCTGTACGAGCCCCCAATAAAATGATTTAAAAAATACTTTTTTTCCAAGAGCGCTGCTCTGCAGCCATACAAAGAGCTCTTCAATAAGGCTTTGCAGCAATTCTGGGGTATTTGTTTTGGGGGGTTGATATATGACAACCCCAAAAGCTAAGGAGAAGGAAGCATTTAGAAAATACCTGGAAATGTTGGCTTGGAGAGAAAAGGGAGTTGTGTTCATCCAAATTTCTCTCCTTTTTGTTTTAGCACAAAAGTGTCCCAACGTCACTTCACAAAATGTTTTAAGGTTGTTTTTCCTCAACTTTCTCTGTATTCGTTATCCCCACAATATTTATCATTGAATTCACCCTGTAAACATTAGCTTGCTAATTTATCAAAATTTTCCGTGACTCCAAAGGTCAGTGATTCTGTATACAAATCCAACTGTTCAGTATTTGTTATAGCAGTCCCGTCAGCGTAGTGCTTACAAGTTGTGCTGCTTATGGCAAGGTCAGCAGTTTGAAACCACCAGCTGCTCGGCAGGAGAATGATGGTGCTTTCGACTCTGGGAAAGAGTTACAGTCCGGGAAAATAGCAGACACAGTTCTACGCTATCCAATACGGTCACACAGCATTGACTTGAAGGCAGTGAGTGATTTCAAATATTGTTTACAAACTTATGGCAGAGATTCCCTAGGTCCCTAGTCAGATGTACTGTGATAATACCTTTCCAAAATGGGAAGGTGTAAGGTTCTGTCCCAACAGTAAAAATTCCACCTTCTAAAAGTGAAATAGGCATTTCTCTATTTCCTTTCATGATAAAAAAATACATTTTCTTATACAACAATGTGCTCAAACATAAAAATGATTGTGACAATGGTGCAGGAATGTGCCGTGTTTCCTCCTGTTGGGTATAAGGTAGCTTGAATCGGACAGCGCTCCATGGCACCAAACATCCACACGTCCAATAGACCTCACTGGTGAGGATGCTATAAACGCAGTTCATAGCTTCTAGCCATGAGAAATACGATTTCTCTGCTTCACGAACCCCCTCTCCTCTAGACCTTGCTGGAGAGTCTCGGTTCCTGACACTCCTAGATTCTTCAAGGAGCACAAATTGTATCTCAGTTACTGATGGAGTCTTTGAACGCCAACAAGTATAGTTTTATGTCTTCCAGTATGTTAAGATTCTTGATCATAGATAAGTTTAATAATCATTGTTGTCTTGCAGAACCCAAAGTTAAACACGTGATTGATAGACACCCACTGATTCAGTGTAAGAGACTCACCAGCAGCTCCCAGGAGAGCGAGGAAGATGAAGGCCTTCATGGTTGCTCAGTGGATCAGGGCTGGGGATTAGGATGAAGGAGGCTCCTCTACTGCTATTTATACCTCCAGATGGCCACTAGCACTCACGGTCACGGGTGCCAGAAACATGGTCTCATTGGAAACTCACAGATCAAATTTAGAATCCAGCCTGTTCCAGGTGGAGACTCGTTCAGTGTCAACCCCTGTAATGATCACCTCCTGTGCACTTTTCTAGAAGGTCATGAGAATGGAAGCAATGGGTCCACCTGGTGGGAACTGTGGCCCACAAGAGGAAAGGGAGCTGCAGTCAGGTGCCAGGACACAGCCACAGGTGTCCTGACTCCCAGACCAAAATCTTAGGGACTTGGTTGTCCCGGCTGTGAACTTTGATCTGAAGCATTATCTCAAACTCTGTAGTCTTTGTGCTTAATTAATATTTCAATACTTTATCTGGTGGTAACCCAGGCATTGTGTAGACATGTGACCTTTTATTATCAATAGGAACAAATTTTTCCTCTGAGAAAAGTAAAAATGTTTTCTGACCTTGACCAGCATCAGGTTCCCAGTAAGAGCATGGAACTCTTGGGGAGGTGTGGTGAGAAAGTGGCCCCGTCTTTGCTCTTTCCTCAAAGGGATGCCCCCATTTGGATTTTCCCTTAGACATGCGAAACTGAGAAATCCATGCCTATCCATCAAGTAATAATAACCCTAATATACAGGGTTCTGTATGAGAGGCAATTCGTGCAGACAAAAACTAAAAGCCTAATATGCATTGTACTTCCCTGTGAAGCGGCCATTGTTTGGGAACAGGGTTTTGAAGATGGTGTCAGCTAACATGAGGTCATGCTGGAGTGGCTTGGGTCCTTCTGCCCTCTGAGTGGATCCTTATAAGATAAGATACAAGACAGAGGCAGAGGGAAGATGCCAGGCGAAGACCAAGAAGCACATTGTGGTCAC
>NW_022103920.1:5072492-5073361 GCF_000313985.2 Echinops telfairi | reverse complement strand
GAGAGAGAGAGAGAGAGAGATTGAGAGAGAGAGCCTGACTAACACCCTGATGCAGAGCTTCTAACCTCCAGAGCTGTGAGAATACATTCTCCTTACTTAAAGTCACCCAATTTGTGTAACTCTGTTAAGGCAGTCTTGGGACACGAAGACAGGCTTTGATCACATGATCTTTTCTCACCCACAGCAGAGACACTGAAATTTGCAAGAGAGATGCTATCTTGTCTAGAGCTTCCTTGCCTTTCTGTTTTCTGCATGATAAAACAAACAAACAAACGTGGAATGCTGGGCCCTGCACCATCCTCACAGATATGCTCTGTAAGAGTCCACTGTTGCAGCCACTGTGTCCATCCATCCCATTGAAGTCTTCCCTTCTATCCTCTGACTCTGCTTGACCAACGTGAAGTCCTTCTCCAAGATCTCATCTCCTCTTGAGAGGAAATCTCATCATCCTTGATTTTAAAAAGTATTCTGGCCATTCTTTGTCCAAAATAGATCTGTCCATTCTCTCAAAACCCAGGATCCATTCAATATCCTTGCCCAGCACTATAATTCAGATGCTTCTGTTTTCTTTCAACCAGCCTTCTTCATTGTCCATCTGTCAGATGCATTTGAGATTATTAAGAACGCATGACTCGGGTCAAGCGCATCTTAGTCCTCGACGTGATAGCTTTGCTTTTTCAGGATGAAGTGGGGTCTCTTGCAGTACATTGGGCAGATGCAATAATACAGTGTTTGGTTTCTTCTTCTTTTTTAAATCATTTTATTGGGGGCTCATACAACTCTTATCACAATCTATACATACATATTACATTTGTACATTTGTTGCCCTCCTCATTCTCAAAACATTTGCTTTCCACTTGAGCCCTTGG
>NW_022103920.1:5052097-5072315 GCF_000313985.2 Echinops telfairi | reverse complement strand
CTTACACTGTTTGACTTCTCCCTTCACCCACTTTACTGTTGTCTGTCCCCCAGGGAGGAGGTTATATGTAGATCCTTGTGATCGGTTCCCCCTTTCTATCCCACCTTCCCTCCACCCTCCCGGAGTCACCACTCTCACCACTGGTCCTAAAGGGATCATCTGCCCTGGATTCCCTGTGTTTCCAGTTCCTATCTGCACCAGTGTACATCCTCTGGTCTAGCCAGATTTGTAAGGTAGAATTGGAATCATGATGGGGTGGGGGCATTTCAATGCTACACTGCACCCTTAGTGACTCATCTCGTCCCCCCTACCCCTCTGTAGGATGTCCAGTTGCCTACAGATGGGTCTTGAGCCCCCACCCCACACTCCCCCTCATTCACGATGATATGATCTTTTGTTCTTTGGTGCTTGATACCTGATACCTTCGACACCTGTGATCATGCAGGCTGGTGTGCTTCTTCCATGTGGACTTTGTTGCTTATGGACTAGATGGCCACTTGCAGTGTTTGATTTCTTAATGGCTGCTTCCATGCATGTTGATTATAGATCCCAGCAGATGAAATCTTTGACAAACTCCAATCTTTTACCCATTTATCATGATGTGTCTTACTAGTCTATTGCAAGAGTTTTTATTTCTTTGTGTTGAGTAGTAATCCCCACTGAAGGTTGTGGTCATCTACCTTCATCAGTAAATGCCTTACAGTAAACACATTGGGTCATTTGCATTCACTGTCTTTCTCTAATTCCGATGCCTCATTTTTCATATAATCTAATTTCTCAGATGATTTCTTCAGGATACAAATCCAATGTGAAAGAACACATTTCTGTAGCACACCTTTCCTATTTCTAAGCAAGGCAGTATCCTCTCGTTCTGGCTGAACGCTACCTCCAGGTCTGTGGGCTCACAGACCTTGAGTCCATTCCAACCCATAGTGATTCAATAGGACAGGGTAGAACTGTCCCTGTGCATTCAAGACTTACAACTCTTCCCAGGAGTAAAACACCTCGTCTATATCCTGAGGAGTGCCTGTAGACTCAAACTCCTAACCTTACAGTTAGCAGATACCCAACAGGTAGCCAATGTGCCACCAGGGTTCCACACAGGATCCTCTTATGCACAATTAAATATTTTGGATTTTTTTTCTTAGCAATGTTATCCATAATGTATTATGATCCAAAAAAATGGAATTCCTTTGCATTCTACAGGCATTCTCTACTTTGATCTAATACCCATCTGGCATCAGCATGGATATCCCTTGTTCCATGTTCTTTTCTGAACCCACTTGACTTTCTTACAGTTCCCTATCAATGCACTGCTGTCACCATTTTCAAATTATCTTCAGCAAAACTTAACATCCATATGATATTAATATTGTTTGATAATTTCTACATTCTGTTAGACCACCTTTCTTTGCAACGGGCACCAATAGGGATCTCTTCCAGTCAGTTGCCCTGGTAGCTCTCTCCAAATTTCTTGGCAGACTAGAGAGCACTTTCAGCATTGCATCCATTTGTTGAAAATTAACTCTCTTTTAGCATTACAGGTGGTCTATTAATTCCTGAAGATTTGGGTTTTCCCAGTGCTTTCAGCAGTCTCATTTTCTTCCTTCAGTACCATTCATCAGCTCTTGATATCATGCTATCTCCTGAAATGGTCAAATGCTAACCTCTTTTGGGGAGAGTTATTCTATGTACTTCTTCCGTTTTCTCTTGAAGCTCTTCCTGTGTCTTTCAACAGTTTGCCCATGGAATCCTTCAATATTTAATTCTTGCGTTTGTTGATTGCCTGTCTAATTTTGGTAAAATGTCCTCTGTCCACTTTAAATTGGATCATCTTACTTTTTGTTGTTGAGGTGTTGAAGTTTTCTACAAATTTTAGAGATTAATCCCTTGCTTGATGTGTTGCTGCCAAAGATTTCCCCCAGTCTGTAGGTGCTCATTTTATTCTTTTGGTGAAGACTTTTGGGGCACCCGCAAACCCCTAAACTCATTGTCATCAAGTCTATCCCACCTCATTGAGAGCTGTCCCTGTGGGTTTCCAAGACTGTACTATTGATGGGAGTAGAAAGCCTCATTTTTTTCCCCCTTGAAGTGGCTAGCTGTTTGGAACTGTGGACCCTGTGGTTACCAGCCTAATGTGTAACCATGACACCACCAGGGTTTATTTTGATGTACATAAAAGTTAAAATTTTAGGAGGTCCAAGTTGTCTAGTTTATCTTCCACTCTTTGTGAGTTTCTATATATGTTTGAGAGTGTATTTATGCTATGTAGCATGGTCCCCAGATTTGTTCATATTTTTTCTTTAATGATCTTCATAGTTCTAGGTTTTGCATTTAGGTCTTTTATCCATCTTGAGTTAGTTTTCATACATCATGTGATATATGAATTCTTATCTCATTTTTCTACATTGAGATATCCAGTATTACCAAGGCCTTTCATTAAAGAGATTTCACCTTCCCCGTTTAATTGGTTTTGGCATTTTGTCAAAGATCGATAAATTCATAAAGAAGGGATTTACTTCTGGGTTCTCAATTCTGTGCCACTAATCTATGTATCTGTCCTTGTACCAATGCAGGCTGTTTTGACTACTGTGGCTTTATAGTCACATTTGAGATCAAGGAGCGGGAGACCTCTTGCTTTGTTCATTTTTCATCGTGCTTTTGCTTTCTACATAAATGTGGTAGTTCGTTTTTCTATCTCTTTAAAAAAAGATGATGGGATTTGGTTTGGGAATACATATAGATCACTTTGGATAGTGTTGACATGTTCACACTGCTAAGCCTTCCTGTCCATGAGCATGGTATATTCTTCCATTTATGTGTCTTTTGGTTTCTTATAGTAGTGTCATATAGTTTTCTTTGTACAGGTATTTTGTGTCTGGTTAGATTTATTTCTGCGTATTTTACGTTTCAGATGGCTATGGTAAATGGTACTGGTTTCTGGATTTCCTATTCAGAGCTTCTTTGTTAGTGTAAAGGAATTTGACTGAATTTTTGTTGTTTTTATGTTGATCTTGTACCATGCCATTTTGATGAATCTTTCAACTAGTTTTAGTCATTTTCTTGCTGAATCTTTGGGATTTTCTATGTATAAGATCCTATCACTTGCCATAGAGGTGTTTTTTCCTCTGTGGCAATTTGGATGCTTTTATTTCCCTTTCTTGTCATATAACTCTGGTAAGATTTTCATTGCAATATTGAAGAACAGTGATAATAAAGGGCACCCTTGTCTGGTTTCTGTTCAGAAGGACAACATTTTTAGTGTCTCTTCACTGAAAGTAAGGTTAGCAGTTGGTTTTGTGTATATGCCCTTACTTATGTTGAAGATTTTATTTTTCTGTTCATAGTTTGATGGAAATTAATATCAGGAATGGTATTGGATTTTGTCAAATGTCTATTCTGTATCAATTGAAATGACTATGTGGTTCTCATTCTTTGTTTGATTTGTGTGGTTAATTGCATTGTTTACCTTTCTAACACTGAACCATCCCTGGAAACCTGGTACTAATTCTACTTGACTATGGTGTATTATTTTTGTGATATATCATTGGGTTCTTTTAGCTAAAATATTGTTGAGAATTTCTGTGTCTATGTTCATGAGGGATATTGGTCTTTCTTGGTTTTGGTATCACAATTGTGCTTGCTTGATGACATGAGTATTCCTTCTCTATTTGGGGGGAATAATTTGCATAGAATTAATATCAGCTTTTGTCTTGGTGGTTTGTTAAAATTGCCCATGAAGCTGTTGAAGCCAAGAGTTTTTTGACGTAGGTAGTATATTTCCAGAAATCTGTATGTTTCCTCCAGGTTTTTAAATTGTTGGATTCAGTTTGTTGTTGTTGTTCACCCTATAGTGCTCTGTTATCATCCTTTGGATATCCCCGGTTCTCTAGTGACCATGCCTGGATAATATCTTGTTTATGTCATTTTCATCTTCTCTTCATTTTCTTTTATTGAATTTGTCTGGGGTTTGTCAATTTTCTTAATCCTTTCAAAGAACCCTCTTCTAGATGTATTGATTCATTCTATTGTTTTCCTGTTTTCATTTATTTCTTCTTGGACCTTTATCATTTCCTTTCTTCAAATGGCTCTAGGATTCCTTTGTCCTAATTGTTGGAAATGTCAGGTTAAGGTGTGTCCTTTTATTCTTTTTATTGCCATAAACTGTTACCTTACACTGCTTTAGTTGTGTGCCCAAGATTATGCTATGCTGTGTTTCCACTCTTATTTGACTCAAATAATATTTATTCCATTTTTATTTCTTTTATTTATATTAACCATTGTTTTCTAATCAGTGTGTTACTCACTTTCCATGTTTATTTTCCTCTTAATTTTCTTATTGTTGTTATCTAATTTTGTAGCACTGTGATCTCAGAAGAACTTGTAGTATTTAATGTTAAATTGGTTGAGGCTTGCTTTGTGGTCCAATTTATAATCTATTCTGGAGAACATTCTATGTACACTGGAAACTATGTAAATTATGTTGTTGTTGAGCACTCAGTGTTCACTCTTTTAATAAAGTCTTTCGATGCACATGAGTGTTTTAATTTTTAGTAGATCCCATTCATCTGCTTTATCTTCCAGGGAGTGTATTTCATTTGTTAATTTTGACAGCCCATGTATTCCATGCACTATGTCTCCTAGCTTTGTCCCAATGTTCTTGTTGATGATCCTTATAGTTTGGGGTTTTACATTTAGGCCTTTGAACCACCTTGAGTTTGTTTTTGTACATGAAGTGAGATATTGGTCTTGTTTCATTCTTCTGCAAGTGGATATCAAGCGTTTGCAACACCATTTATTGAAGAGGGCATCTGATTCCTAGCTAATGTTTTTTGAGCCTTTGTCAAAAATCAATTGTCTGTATGCAGATGTTTTTATTTTTGGATTTTCTGTCCTGATCCAATGGTCCGTGTATCTATCCTTATACCACTACCAGGCTTTGCTAACAAATGTAGCTGTATATCAGGCTTTGAGGTCAGGTAGTGCAAGGCCACCTACTTTTTTTTTTCTTCTTGACAGGTTCTTACCTATCCTGAGCCTCTTCCTTCTCCATATAAAGTTGGTAATCACTTTTTCCATTTCTTTGAAAAATGATTTGAATTAGGATTGCATTGCATCTGTATAGTGCGTTAGGTTATATGGACATTTTCACAAGTATGTGTCTTACATCCCATGAACATTGATGTTCCTCCATTTGTGTAGAAACCTTCTGATTTCTTGAAGCAATGTTCTGTAATCTTCTTCATACAGGTCTTTAGTTTGTTGGGTTAGGTTTATTCCCAAGTATTTCAGCTTCTGTGTGGCTATTGTGAATGACATTGTTTCCTTGATATCTTTTTCGGTATTCCCATCACCAGTGTATAGGAATCCAACTGATTCCTGCTTGTTAATCTTGTATCCTCCCACATATGAAAGCCCAAAGCCCTAAATATAAAACCCAAAACTGTAAGACTAAGAATCATCAACAAGAATATTGGGACAAAGATTAATTGTTTCCAGTAATTCCATGGTGAATACCATAGGATTATCAATATATAAAATCACATCATATGCAAATAGCAAAAGTTTCACTTCTTCTTTACCCACTTGTGCTCCCTTGATCTCTTGCCATTGTCTTATGGTTAGGTGCTGCTAGGACTGAGCAAAGTGTTGAATAAAAGTGGGTATAAGGGACATCTTTGTCAGGTTCCCTTACGCAGTGGAAAAGTGTCCAGCTTTTCTCCATTGAGGGTAATAGTGGCTATTGGTGTTTACCTTACAAGCCTATTTTCTTGAGAGTTTTTATTAGGAATGGGTCTTGGATATTATCAAATACTTTTTTCTGCATCAGTTGATATGATCATATGGTTTTTGTCCTTTTTCTTGTTAATATGGTGGATTATGAATGCTGAACCTTCCCTGCATCCTTGATATGAATCCCACTTGGTCATGACGTATTTTTTTTTTTTGATATGTTGGATTCAATTGGCCAAGATTTTGTTGAGAATTTTTGCATCTATATTCACGAGAGATATAAGTCTGTAGTTCTCTATCCAGTGGGGTCCTTGCCCAGCTTTGGTACCAGGGTTATGCTGGCTTTGTAGAATGAATTTGGGAGTTTTCTTTACTTTTCTATGTTCTGGAAGAGTTTGTGTAGGATTGGTGTGAGCTCTTCTCTGAGTGGTTGGTAGAATTCTCCTGTGAGCCATCTGGACCAAGTCTTTTTTCCATTGGGAGTTTCTTGATGACCTTATCTATTTCTCCTTTTGCTATGGATCTGTTCAAGTTCTTAATATCTGTATGCATTAATTTAGAGAGAGAGAGTTTTTCTAGCTATTTGTCCATGTCCTCCAAGTTATTGAATGTATTAGCAGTTTTTTCATAGTACTGTTATCAGTCTATATTGTTTGGGTCTATTGTGACTTTCTCTGTTTCATCCCTGGTTCTTGATATTGATGTCTGCTCCTCCATTTCCTTTGTTAAGTTTGCTAGTGGTTTATCCATTTTGTTAATACTCTCAAAGAACCAGCTTCTTGCTTTGTTAATTTTTTCCATTGTTCTTCTGCTTCCCAGTTCATTTATTTCTGCTCTAATTGTTATGGTTTCTTTTCTTTTGTTATTGGAAGGATTGTGCTGTTGCCTCTGTTCTAATGATTGAGGTGCTGTGATAAGGAGCTGACCATGATTTTATCCTCTTTTTTCATGTGTCCATTTATTGCAAGAAAGTTACCTCTGATAACTGCTTTTGCTACATCCCATAGGTTTTGGTATGTTGTGTTTCATTCTTGTTAGTTTCCAGGAACTTCCTAATTTCCTCTCTTATTTGAACTATTAGCCATTCCTTTTTTTGAGAAGTGACTTGTTGAGTATCCAACTTGGTGTTTTTATTTGTCTATTCTTTCTATTATTAATTTCCAGCTTAATGGCAGAGTTGTCAGAGAAGATGGTTTGAATCATCTCTATATGTTGGAATTTTCTTAAGCTTGCTTTATGTCCCAGCATGGGGTCTATTCTAGAATATGAGCCATGTGCATTGAAGAAGAATGTGTGTTTTCTTTCTTTCTTTCTTCTTCTTTTTGCTTATGGATGGGGGCTCTATAAATATGCATGAGGTCAAGTTGATTGATTGTCTTGTTCAGCTCTTCCGTTTCTTTGATGAGTTCCTTACCTGTTCGTCTAACTTTCTTTGAGAGTTGTGTATTAAAATCATCTGCTATAATTCTTGATCTAGTGACATTCTAGTGAAAGGAAGGAGAAATTCTTTTCATCTCTTTGAGGATTTGGTTGATGAACTTCGACGTCTTCTGTTGGGTGCATATTAGTTTATTATGGTTATGTGTTCTTGGTCTAGTGACACATTGAGCATTATGTCACGCTCATTTTTGTATCTTCCTATATTGTGTGCCTTGTAGTCTATTTCGTCAAAGATGAATATTGCCACCCTTGCTTTTTTTTTGGGTAAAATTTTCACCAGTCTTTGACTCTCAGTCTGTTTTTGTCAGTGAGTTTGAGATATGTCTCTTGAAGACAGCAGATTGATGGATCTTGCTGTCTAATCCAGTCTACTACTCATTGTCTTTTTATGGGCCCATTTAGCCCATTGAATTTCAGTATAATTTAATCTAATTGCAGATTAGACACTGTCATCTCTTACTATTTGTTTGCTATTTTCCTTTCTTCCCCATTTATAGGGTGGTGTATATGTGTGAAGAATTTATTCTTATCTTCATTTCTCTGTTTGTTCTGTGCTGTTTTGGGTACTGTTTTCCATGTTTCGGTTTCTAGGTATTATTACACTGGTGTTGATCTCATGTCTGTGTGCTATATTTGTTGGCTTTCTGTCCATAGAGTGCTGGATAATTTTCTTTTTTTCTTTTATTTTTTGTAATGCTGGCTTTGTTTTTAGGTATGCTCTAAATACTTTACTTGGGAAAACATGAATTTCTCCTTCATATTTGACGGAAAGTTCTGCTGGCTAAAGGATTCTTGTGTTGCCGTTTTGTCTTTCAATTTTCGGAACATCTTACTCCTGTTTCTTCTTTCTTGCATGGTCTCTGAAAAAAGGTCTGAGTTTATCCTTATCTGTTTACTTTTTATGTGACTACATTTTTCTCTCTAGCTGCTCTCTTAATTCTCTCCTTTTCTTTGAAGTTGGATAATTTGACCGCTATATGTCTTGATGTATTTTTGTTTGTTTGTTTACTCTAAGTCAGTGGTTCTCAACGTGTGGGTCACAACCCCTTTGGGGGTCAAACGGCCCTTTCACAGGGGTCGCCTGATTCATAACAGTAGCAAAATTACAGTTATGAAATAGCAATAAAAATAATTTTATGGGTGGAGGTTCACCACACATTAGGAACTGTATTAAAGGTTAGCAGCATTAGGAAGGTTGAGAATCACTGATCTAAGTGATTTTCTGTCTGCTTCCTGGATGGTTACCGTCTCCTTTGTGATATTGGGGAATTTTTCTTCCAAGAATTCCCTTACTATTTTAACTGTAGGCTTGTTTGTTTATTCCTGTTCAAGGACCCCAATGATTCAAACATTGTTACACTTCTTAGACTCTCACACCACCCAAAGGCTTTCTTCAGATTCTTTTGCTCTTTTGTTTGAATGATTCTCTTTTTTACTGATTTCTGCTTGGTTATCTTCAAGGTCACTGATTTGATTTTCCATTTTTTCCATTCTATTTTTGAGATCTTTCATTGTGCTCCTTAATCCTACTACCTCATCCTTTAATTCTTGAATTTCCCTTCTGTATGAGGATTCTTGTGTTCTCTTTTTTAAAAAAATCTGTTTTCAGGATTGATCCCCTAATTTATTGTACAACTCTAAACAATATGCTCTTGAATTCTGTATCTGGCAATTCAAGGGCTGTTTCTTTTGTGTAAACGGTTGGGTTTGAGACAGCTTCAGTAATTGATTTTTGTTTCTCTAGATTTTCTGTGGTATCTCCTGGTGTTGTCTGTTGTCTGCATCACATTAAGAATGAACTAAGGTGCTAAGTGCGTTGGCTTCTGTGATTTGTAGGGAGAAGGCGTTAGCTTTATAGGTTAGGGGAGGATAAACTAAGTGCCAGAGAAGGTATTGTGTGTGTAGGTGATGAGGGTGTGTTAGTTGGGTGAATAGGGGAACTAGGATATAGGTGCTTGCTCAGGGGTATGTTTTAGTTAATGGTATTACTCTTAGGAAGCTTTCCTGTTAAGTATGTTAATAAATAATGCGTTGACAAAGAGAGCTATGGTGAGGGGGGTATGTTTTTACTCAGGAAGTTGGAGGAGAATAGGTATTGTCGAGGTGTAGGAAGCAGGTTCTAAAAGTTGTGGTGGTTGGGGAGCATGAGTGGTATATTAAATCTACCAGGGTCCCTTATTGAGCCTGTAAATCATGAAAGGGAGAGTGCAGTCCTTCAATTATTTATAACAGAAGGCCCTTTTATAGTAGCTTGCTGCCTAACTCCAAATTTCCACTACTTGTATAAGGTCCCAGGGTGGATATAGGCTATTGTAGTGGGTCCCCCATGGAGGAGGGACTTCTTATCAGAAGGTGGTCTGGCTAGGGACCATGTGTTCACTGGATACCTGACCAGGGGCAGGGAAGGCCTCCAAATAACCCTGCAGTGCTTAGTTCCAATTCCTCTAGTGAGGAAAGGAGCACTGTGTTTTCATACTCAGATGCTAATAAGTCTAACAACTACCTGGAGCCAACTACATTGTGGGTTCAAGTTGTCTCACGGGGGCTGGCTCTCTACCTAAAAAGCTGGGGTTATCTATCTGTAGAGCCAGGCTTCACCCTTGAGACACAATCCCATCGTGTCCTGAGTCTGGATCACATTTCTGAAATCCTTGGATTGGTAAGGGGGCCAAGTGCCTGCATCAACCAGAGAGGGATGTTTGCTGGCATATGGAAGGGTGGGGCCTCAGTGAAATCCCCTCTCTGGTTGTGGCAGGAGCTCTGTCCACGCCACCACCAAAGCAGGTCAACACAAGGAATTTAGAAGTAGGACCCAGATTCAGGGCACCACAACAGTAACTCAGACTTCCCTCCCAGATTCTTGCCCATAGGGAATGCAGAAAAACCCCACTGAGAAAATGCTTTATGTGGTAGAAAATCATTATAATGTACACCTGATAAAAATGAGGACATTAGGTCCTCATTTTTCCCCTCCCTCCCCGCTCCCCCCTCCCGCATGAGCCCTTGATAGTTTATAATTGGGTATTTTGTCATATCTTACCCTGTCCGACGTCTCCCTTCATCCACTTTTCGGTTGTCTGTCCCCCAGGGAGGAGGTCACACACAGTTCCATGTAATCGGTTCCCTCTTTCCTACCCATTCTCCCTTTACCCTCCCTGTTTGGGCAACTACTATTTTCGATGCTTTAGTTTTTTGCCTTTTTATTTCTATTTTTGATATTTTTACATATGAATTCATTTTTCAGTAATGCCGTCATGTATGTTAATTTCCATGTTGTCATCCATTGTTGATTTATTGTCCAAAGGTCTCCCTTTAACATATCTTGTTAGATTTGCCTGGCTTTTACAAATTCCTTTAATTTTTGTTTATTTAGAAATGTCCTGGTTTCATCATCAAATGAGATCAATATCCTAGGTTTTGTATATATATATATATTTGCTTGCCATCCATCTGATGCCAATTCATGGTGACCCTATAGGACAGGGTAGAACTGTCAATGTGAGTTTCTGATACTGTGACTATTTATGGGATTAGAAAGGACTGTCTTTCTCCCATGGAGCATCTGGTGGTTTCAAACTGCTGACCTTGCAATTAGCAGCCCAATATGTAACAACTTTGCCACCAGGGCTCTTCCTAGGCATGAGTGATCTAAAACAGACTGATACTGGCCATTTTGAATCAACCTATCATATAGCATACCTTTCCAGAAATGACAAGTTGAAGAGGCATTATATCACATTCATTGTTAATGAGAGTATTTTAATATCTATCCGAAACACAATGCTCTCAGTGATAGGGCACTATCCACATGCCCACAAAGAAAGCCGGTTACTATGACTATAATTTAAATTTACACATGAACAACTAATGCTAAGGATTAGAAAATGAAAATTGTTTTTCTTTTAAACAAACTTCTACTATCTGATTGACCAACCACACATCTTAATTGCACATTGGTAATTACTGGTGATTGAAATGTGAGAGTTGTAAGCAAAGAAGAAAGACTACTAGTCAGATAACATGACCTTGATGATGAAAATAATACCAGAAATCACATGATAGAATTTTTGCAAGACCAAGGACTTCATCACAAGTATCTATTTCTTGCAACATAAACAATGACTATACATGTTGACCTCCCAAGTGGTATAAAAAGGATCAATTCAATAACATCTTCATAAAGAGATGGTGGAGAAGCTCAATAACAGCTGTCAGAACAAGGCCAGGAGCAGACTGAAAAATAGACCACCAATTGCTCATATGCGAGTTTGTTGAAGAAAACTTAAACAAGTCCACAAGAGACAAAATATGACCTTGAATAGTTTCCACCTGGATTTTGAATCATCTCACAAGTGGAGTTAATGCATTCATCACTTATAATTGAAGAGCATGTGGGTGCTGGGTTGGCATCAGAGATATCATACATGAATAAACAGAAAGATAGGAGAAGAAGTAGACCAACTTGGATTCAGAAGAGATTCTGAAACTTATTCTTTAACATATTATTGCTAAATTGAAAGGAAGAAATAATGAAGTAAAAGAGCTGAACAACAAGGAAAATTTAAGTGGCAGCTCAAGAAGAGACAACAACAAGACTCACTGCCTTCGAATTAGTGCTAAGTCATAGCAACCTTCTGTGGGTTTCTGAGACTGTAACTGTTATGGGAGTAGAAAGCCCAGGCTTTCTCCTGCAGAGTGGCTGGTGGTTTCAAACTGTTGACCATGCAGATCTCACTGCAAAGCATAACCACTACTCTACTAAGACTCTTATAAGAAAACAAAGAAAGGAATTATAGTTAAATATGCAAATACCTGGAACTAGAAAATCAAAAGAGAATAACATGCTTGCATAGCTCAAGCTGATAGAACTGAGGAAATTAAAGTCTCCAGTTGCAATATTGGGGAGTTCTATGAGCAAAATGTTGAATGATACACAAAATACATAATGATGGAAAGTGCAAAGAATTATTGTAACACAGGAAACGACTTGGTTGTTTCAATATTTCAAGAGGTAGCATATGATCAAGAACTGAGAATACAGCTACACAGAAAGCACTGGTGGAAAACAAGTCTTCAGAAATTGGCAGAATGCCAGTTGAGAATTTTCAACAAGCAGATGCAGTACTGGGGGTGTTTATATGTCTGTACTAAGAAATTTGGAAAACAGCTCCCTAGCCAATTGATTGTAAGAAATTCACATTTGTGTCCACTCCAAAGAGAAATGGCCCAATACAAGGTGAAAATGATCTGACAATATCTTTAATATCACATCCAAGTAAAATTTTGCTGAAGATATTTCTAAAGCAGCTGCAGCAGTAGTTCACTGACAGAGAACTACAGAAACTTCCAGCTGGATTCTGAAGAGGACATAAAATGAGAAATATCATTCCTAACATTACATGGATTGTGTTAATCAGGGTAGACTACAGAAACAAATCCAGAAACACTCAAGTGTATATGAAAGAACTTTAAATCAAAGTGCAATTGCAATTAAGAAAACATCCCAACCCAGTCCAGATCAAATCCATAAGTCTTATATTATCCCGTATATCAATACTAGTCCATAAATTCCTCTTTAGACTCACCCAGACATGCAATGATGCAGAATGCGGGTAGATCACAGGCCAGTGGGTGGAAAGTCTTGTGGATCTTGGGGTGGTGGAATCATCTACCGTGGGCCTCCATGTGGCTCCTTCAGCCCCAGGGCTCTGACTGCAATCAACATAGCTCCATGTGGCTAGTCAGCAGGAAGACAAAGCAGAGAGTCTCTCCCGCCTCCAGGCAGGAATACCGGAGTTCCCATAATCCTCATGAAAAGGTCATACCCACACAGAGGCTTCATTAACTATGAACTGATTGACAGGCTAGACTTCACCCCTTCACAAATTGACAGGAGATTATGTAACTACCGCATAGATCTTGGTTGAAAACATAGATATCAGAAAGATGTTTGCTTATATTTTGGACTGTGCAAAGGTATTCAATTTTATGAATCATAACAAATTATGAGAGCAGGATTTCCAGAGTACTTAATTATGCCCATGAGGAACCTGCACATGCATTAAGAAGCATTTTATCCAACAGATCAAAGAGATCGTGTATGTTTTAAGATTAGGAATTTTGTATAAGTGTATCTTCCATCATACTTATTCAGTCTGTATACTGTGCAAATAATCCAAGAATTTAGCATATATGAAGAAAAATATGGCATCAGGATTGAAGGAAGACACATTAGTGCAAAAGACACAACCTTGCTTGTTGAAAATGAAGAGGACTTGAAGCACTTACTGATGAAGATAAAAAACTACACTCTTTTCAATATGAAGTACCACTCCCACATCAAGAAAACAGAAATCCTCATAATTGGATCAATAAGCAGCATCATGATAAATGGAGAAAACGTAAACGTTTTCAAGGATTTTATTTTACTTGTTCTACAATCAATGCCCAGGGACACAGCAGTCAGGCTTTGGGAAATTTTACTGCAAATGATCTCTTTAAAGTGTTCAAAAGCATTAAAGAACTAGAGGAAAGTTGTATGTTTCATTGTTGCTACCCTGTACTCCGACTGGTTTGTCTCCTCCCCAAGACCCTTCTTTAAGGGGGTGTCCAGTTGCCTACAGATGGGCTTTGGGTTTCCACTCTGCACTCCCCCTCATTCACAATGATATGATTTTTTATTCATTGATGCCTGATAGCTGATCCCTTTTACACTTCATGGTCACACAGGCTGGTGTGCTTCTTCCACATGGGCTTTGTTGCTTCTGAGCTAGATGGCCACTTGTTTATCTCCCCCCCCACCCCGCCCCACTATCATGATCCCAATTCTACCTTAAAAATTCGGCTAGACCAGAGGATGTACACTGGTGCAGATAGGAACTGGAAACACAGGGAATCCAGGACAGATGATCCCTTCAGGACCAGTGGTGAGAGTGGCAATACCAGGTAGGTGGAGGGAAGGTGGGGTAGAAAGGGGGAAACTATTACAAGGATCTACATATAACACCCTCCCTGGGAGAGGGACAACAGAAAAGAGGATGAAGGGAGATGTTGGACAGTGTAAGATATGACAAAATAATAATAATTTATAAATTATCAAGGGTTCATAAGGGAGGGGAGAGTGCTAAGGGAGGGGGAAATGAGGAGCTGATGTCAAGGGCTCAAGTAGAAAACAAATGTTTTGAGAATGATGATGCCAACAAAGGAACGAATGTGCTTGACACAATGGATGAATGGATGGATTGTGATCAGAGTTGTATGAGCCCCCAATAAAATGATTTTTTTTAAAGTGTTCAAAAGCAAAGATGTCACTTAGTAGACTACAGTGGGCTTAAGGCAGCCGCTGGTATTTTCTAATGTTACCTGAATGCAACACTTGGAAACCGAAGAGGGAAGACCAAAGAAGAATGGATGTTTGGGATTAGGTTTTGGGAAGCGTATGAAGAAAACCACAGGCAGCCCGAAGACTAAACAAATCTGCGTTGAAAGAAGTACAACCAGAATGCTCATTTGAAGTGAGCGTGGCAAGACTTTGTCTCACCTAATTTGGACATGTCATCAGGAAGGACTGGCTAGTCCCGGAGAAGGATATCATGGGTTGGCAAAGTAGAAGGTCTGATCAAAAGATGCAGACCGTCAAAGAGATGGATTGGCACAGTGGCTTCAGCAACAGGCTCAATCACAAGAATGAGTTGTGAAGACGGCGCAGAATCAGACAGTGTTGTGTTCTGTTCTGCATGAGATGACTGTGAGCTGGAGCTGACTTGACACAGCCTAACAACAATAGCAAAACAGCAAACTGGACAGACACACACACACGCACACACACGGGCTTTAAAAAGTTTGTGAAGAGAGAGAGAGAGAGAGATTTTTCCCTTTGCTGCCCTCTCTGAAATGTGCATAACAGAAACCATACTCAAACCATCCTTATTTATAAAAATTAGAAAAATGAAATAAAATTTAAAATAAGGGGCTTTGGACTGATAGTTTAGCAATACAATGAATCAGATAAGGTGATTAGTTACTGGTTTCTGTTCATCTGGAGTACATGACAATGTTAAGTAGCAGTTAAATTTTTAAATACTAATTAAATTTTTAAGTGTCAAATATTCTCTTCCAAGGATCAGGGAAGGACCTGTCTCTATGACTGAGGTTCAACATTAACCAGAGCCTTCTCTAAGTTGAAACCAAAGAACGAGATGGTGCCCAGCTGCTGCGACTGAGCATTCTAAACACGTCCACAGCGGATGGATTCCCATGAAAAAGGAGCCATATGTAACAGAATTTCAAACTCTCAAAAAGTCCATACATAGCGTTCCTATTGAAGGACTCCCTGAAACCACTGCCTGAAATAATTTCTAAACCTTGAACTGAAACTGCCAGCGTCACTTTGTAGCCAACTGGTAGGCTGGCTCATCAAGTTAAACAATATCACCTTTGCATACCGTGTGCTTTTTGCATACCGTGTGCTTTAATAAATCATCTACTTAAGAACAAGTAGTGAATAATTACTCTAAGGTGTGGATTGGAGCGTCCAGGGGACAGTGAGACCGGGGAACAGGGAGATGAGATGAATGGGAGAGAAGCAACAAGAATGAGCATAGTGACAATATCGACACATGTGAGGAATACAATCAAATGTGGGTACCGATTTAGTGAGAACTTCTTCTACTGTGTGTACTTCCACCCCAAACACAATAAAATATTTAACATTAATTTTAGCCATACACAAACATAAGCACAATTTGATAAGAACTAAGGAAGTGAGAGAGGGAAGGAGATCAACTGTGTTTGTGCATTTAAGACACAGCTCTAAGGCTCAGGAGAGGAGTCAAGGATGCTCTCTTCAGAGTGACAAGAGTTGTACCTGGGTGCCTACAACTCCCTCACAAGATATTCACCTTTCCATTATCCTCAAACTCTCAAAAATGTCCCCTCTCTAAATTTACATCGCCTTCCCCATGCTCAGACCTCCTATAAACTTTCTCTTTTTCCATACCGATGTGCCCAGCTGTCCCCGGGAAGAAGAATCGCTGTCAACCGTTTCAATGGACGACGCAGGAATTGGCTGTAGGAACTTCTACTGAAAACCCTGCTCTGGGAGATGCAGGGAACATGGCCGGGTGGAGAGGGAGGGCTCAGAGAAGCTGGGATAGTGTCTCTGCAGTGCCCAAGTCAGTGAAGCAGAAGAGAGCCAAGCACTCCTGAAGCTAAGGCTCTCACTGTTGCAATGCATACCCCTCTCTTGCAGACGTACCTGTCCGCATTCTTTCTAATCCCTTAGCTTGATGCAATCAGGGTTGGATTTGGGAGTATAGGGGGTAGGAGGGGGCACAGATTATCCGAGCATGCTTTAGTCATCAAACCCCAGTTGGAAAGAAGAAAGATCTTATAGGAACATGGAGTTAAGTGGAGACTTGGAAATGTAAGGAAACCTGTGATATGTACCCTTTTTCCATCTAGAGTTTTCCCTGTCACCGAGTTTGGGAAAGGTGAGAGACGAGACAAAAGGAAGAAAGACAGTTCATTGCGTGGTGGAGTGGTAAGAAAACTTTGGGAAAGGAAAGTGGGTTGCCATCAGCATTCCAGGGTGAACACCTGAAAGCTTTGGGAAGTTGATTTTTAACATTCTGCATTTTCAACTCTGTCAACTACTTTAAAATGTGATGGTAACATTGTTCACTTTATATCCAAATTATCCCCCAGAGTCTGCCATATATTAGCACTGTGGATTAAATTGTGACACCCCCAACCCCCGCTGCCAATATGTATTGTGAATCCTAACCCTTATTCTGGTGGGTTCCTCTAAGGACTAAGGTGTGCCTGACCAAAGACCATTATCTTTTCAGCAGTATCGTAAATATACAAAAGCTTGACAATGGGTAAGAAAGACAGGAAGAACATTGATGCCTTTGAATTGGGGTGTTGGGAAAGAATATTGAGCAGACAGCCAACGAACTAACAAATCTGCCTTGGAAGAAGTGCAGCCAGATGCACCTTAGAAAGCGAAGATGATTAAACTTCATCACACACACTTCAGCATGTTATCAAGAGAGACCCACTGCTGGGGAAGGACATCATATTTGGTAAGATAAAAGGTCAGCATAGGCAAGGAAGTAGACCGCCAAAACGAGGAAGACCTTCAACAAGATGAGCGGACACACAGATGGACAGTGGACTTGCATAGTGCACGGCTTGTGAGAATCAGTGTTTTCTTCTGTTGTACTTAGAATCAACATGAGTGAGAACTAACAATAAAACACGGTCCATGATTTCATTTAGGAAGGCTCTTCTTTATGTTGCTAATGAGGCGTTGTCAAGATAGAGTGGGTATTGTGCCGATCTCTTTTGAGATCCAGAAAGAGCAGCCTAACAACTCAGCCATGGGGAAGACAGATGCGTTGCCACATGAAGGTCACCACAGAGTCAAGAGAGAAGATGGGAAAACACAGAGCAGCGAGCAAGGGAGGAGAGAGAGAAAGTGCCTTTCCTTAGAGCCAGGGTCCTGCATATGTACTCGAAGTCTCCTAAACCGTGAGAAAGTAGAGCCTGGTTTTGGAAGGCGTCCACTTGTGATGCTTCTGTCATAGCGGCACTGGATCCCTATGTCAGTGGGTGGAATTGTCTAATCCTTTGATTGAAAGAGTAAGGCAATCTTAAAATTCTCTCTTGATATCATTATTTTAAAGTTTATGTGTACTTTCTTAATGGCTAGTTCAGTAAGAAGGTACACATAGATTTTACCATGTACTGTGTTCACACACAATTCACAGTGTTTATCTCAAGCGAACATTCATAACATCAAACAAAGACTACTCATATAAATGCATATAGACATGAAGGGATGTTTAATTTAGATGCCATTTTCAGGCATGGGAGGAGGTGAGGTTGACTAGTGGGGGATGGGTGGTGGGGAGGTCCAGATGGGCATAAGGAGGTGTCTAGTTGGCAGCGATGGTCTGCTGAATCCAGTCCACGTAGTTGCAGACCTTGGTGTAGACGCCGGGTTTGCCCTTCTGAGCACAGCCATAGCCCCAGGAGATGATGCCCTGGAGCTCTCCATTGCAGACCACGGGGCCACCAATGTCCTTCTGAACAACAGGGAAGAGATAGTCAGGACTCTCACATGAGCCTACATGGAAGGACGGCTCAGGACAGCTCTCTGTTACCCTGGGCCATCCCCTGGCTGCCATCTTCAATGAAGCACCGTCTCTTCCCCTGGAAATCCATCCTTTATTTTCTTTACTCTATCCTTATCCCTCCACCTCCCCACTGCTAGCTCCATCTTTTCTCCACAGTTGCAGTTGTGTGAAGCCAATAAAAGTGAGGACTGGGGAGATTCAATATCTTGAAACAAACCCTCTTCCTTCCTCAAGGATTCCCTTCCCCAGTGGGTATCTTTAGGGATAGTGGTTACCCAAACAAAAGGGAAAACCTATCCTTCACCTCAAGCTGTCCCCCAGGCTCATGATCAAGCCCCATGTTCCAGAAAAAGAGAACTATGAACTATGATTTATGAGCAGCAAACTGGGTGTGGAGAAGGAGGGCTGAGAAACCAACCTGGCAGGAGTCCTTGCCACCCTCCAGGAAGCCCAGACAGAGCATGTTGTAGGTGATCTCGCCCGGGTAGGCTTTGTGGCAGACAGAGTCGGGGAGGATGGGGGCATTCAGACACTGCAGCAGTTCGGGGTACTTGTCTATTGGACATATGAGGGAAAACAGGAGATTATGGAATTTTCTTCCCAGTATCTCTCCCACTCTGTGTCTCAGCATGCCTGTGGCTTCTAGCTTGGGAAATTGACACTGTTCTGAGAGATTCTACCAGCAAACTTCCTGGACAAGACCCTCAGCAAAGTACACGCAGTAAGCCTGGAAGTTTCTTTCTCCCGCTGGTCAAATCTCTTAGCCTCTGTTCTGTTTGCTTTTCCAGTTCCCAATTATCTCAGCATCACTAATCATACTTGCTAGCTTTACTGTGTGTGTGTGTGTGTGTGTTTCAATTATTGTTATTTCGGGGAAACTTACCAATCAAACTGGCTTCCCATTCAACAATGTGCACACTTTTTGGCTTCACGTCATGTATTGCAATCCCCACATCCTCTCCCTGGATCTTCTGTGTGCCTATATCTTTTCCTGTCCCTTCCTGCCTCCTGAGCTTTATCCCTGGGCCAACACTGTCCTGCCGTCTGATGTGGTTGCTTATTCTAGTGAGCGCAGACTTCCCTGATGTCAGGGTTCACAGTAGAGACCTGAATGCTGTTGGGCTAACATGAGCCATGGGATGGATTCGATGCTGGTTGGGGAGCATGTAAGGGTCATACTTTCAGGGGTTTCCCCAGTCTCTATCAGATCAGTAAGCCTGTTTCTCTTTTTTTTTAAATGATTTTGAGCTTCCATCTATACTTTTCTCCCATTCTATCTTAGACATTTTGTTGTCATTTCCTTGAGCTTGAACTGCAGTGGTAGCAATCACAATGCCTAATCGGAGACATGGAAGCTGATATTCACATGGTCTGCTGAATCCTATGGACTCATTGCTCCCTGTGTCTTGTCCATGACCCCAGAGAAAGGGTCACTCTCATATTGACTTATTTCTTCTAAGAGATGAAATTCCCTAAATTGTCCTCTGGGACACCTGTCCTTAGTGGCAGCTTGGTCTTAATGACCTTCAGCATGCCTACCCCTACAGGACTCTCAGACTGTGCAATCAAGTTCCAGCGACACTTACAGCCATCGGTCACGGTGTTGCCCCAGCCAGAGATGAGGCACTGGGTGCCAGCAAGAGCACAGCATGTTGGCAGAGCGATGGAGGATACGCGGGAACTGATGGTAGCCGGCGAGCTCAGTTTAATTAGCATGATGTCATTGTCGACATTGGCTGGGTTGTACTCAGGGTGGCGGATGATCTTGGCTGCATTAATGAACTGCTCGTTGCCCTCAAGGACGTTGAGGTTGTATTCGCCCAGACACACCTGGAGCTGGCTGAGTTAAAGAAGTATCATTTCTCCAAGTGTCTGACTCTGGGTCCTTCCACTCCCCAACTACC
>NW_022103920.1:5048828-5050876 GCF_000313985.2 Echinops telfairi | reverse complement strand
TTGGAGTTTAGATATATGACACCCCCAAGAGATAAGGAGAAGGAAGATCTTAGAAACCACATGAAATGCTCTGGTTTGGAGGGAAAAGGGAGTTGTGTTCACCCAAATTTCTCTTCTTTTTAGCTTAACCGTTTTACAACTCTGCAAAACTTTATCACATGGTTTTCCTCAATTTTCCCCATATTCCTATAATCCTCACAATCATTGTGAATGGATTCCTGGAATCCTCACAATCGTTACAAATAGTTATGAGACTTCACAAGCCTCATGAAGGTTAGCTTGTTTATTTATCAAATTTTCTGAGACTCCAGAACTCTGTGATTATTCATATAAATCCAAACTGTTCAAGGATTTATTCTAGGAACCCTGGTGGCATATTGGTTATGGGTTGTACTGCTAACGGCTAGGTCAACAGTTTGAACCGACCAGATGCTCAGTGGGAAAAAGACGGATTTTCTATTCCTGTAAAGAGTTACATTCTGGGAAATCCACAGGGGCAGTTCTATGCTGTTCCATAGGGTCACGATGCGATGCGTTGGCAGCCACTTTATCGCAGTGAGTGATTTCAAATATTGAAAATGGGTTTAAGGATGACTTTCCCTAGGTCTCCAGTCAGATGTACTGAAATTATACCTTCCCCCACATGGGAAGATGTAGGGTTCTGTTCTCTCAGTCAAAATCCCACAGTCTAAAGCTAAAGTACCCAATTCTCTATTTACTTTCATGATTGAAAAATGCATAACCTTATACTGAAAAACGAGTTCGACCATAAGAATACTTGTGAGCATGCTGCAGAACTGTGCAGAGATTCCTTCTGCTGGGCAGATGGTCACAGTGAGTCAGACCAGACTCGATGGCACCAGACATCAACACATCCAATCGACCTCACTGGTGAAGATGTTATAAATGCAAGCTCATAGCTTATAGTCATGAGACATAAGATTTCTCTGCCTCCCAAGCTCCCTCTACTCTAAACCTTTGCAGAGAGTCTTGGTTTCTGAGACTCCTAGATTCTTCAAGGAGCACAAATTGTGTCTCAATTACCGATGCACAAGTAAGATTTAAGAACCTACAGCTAATGGGTTCTACACTGTTGTTGCAGTAGGCTACGCTTCTTTACTACAGACAATAAGTTTAATAATCGTTGTTGTCATGTAGAACACAAAGTTAAACACAGGTGATAGACACCCACTGATTCAGTGTAAGAGACTCACCAGCAGCTCCCAGGAGAGTGAGGAAGATTAAGGCTTTCATGGTTGCTCAGTGGATCAGGGCTGGGGATTAGGATGAAGGAGGCTCCTCTACTGCTATTTATACCTCCAGATGGCCACTAGCCCTCACGGTCATGGGTGCCAGAAACATGCTTTCACTGGAAACTCACAGATCCAAATTTAGAATCCAGCCTGTTCCAGGTGGAGAGTTGTTCAGTATCAACCCCTGTAATGATCACCCCCTGTGCACTTACCTGGAAGGTCATGAGAATGGAAGCAATGGGTCCACCTGGTGGGAATTGTTGCTCACAAGAGGAAAGGGGTGTGGTTGTCTTGGCTATGAAATTTGATCGGAAGCATTATCTAGAACCCTGTAGTCTTGGTGTTTAACCAATATTTTAAAACGTTATATTATGGTAAACTCAAGCCTCATGTAGCCATGTGACCTCTCATTATCAATAGGAACAAATTGTTTTCCTGAGCAAAGAGAAAAAGAACAAATGTTTTCTGACCTTGATCAGCACCAGGCTGATTCAGAGACGGTGCATGGAACTCAGGGTGAGGAATGAGCAGCGAGTGGTCCTGTCTCTACTCTTTCTTTGCCAGACTCCTGGGGTGATAGACTGTCAGATTTTCTTGCTTTGGGAAAAAAGGGTAGTATTAGGGTGGGGGTAGTATCAGAATTACTACAACTATAGTGACCTTCTCCAGTGATCTGCCTGTAAATCTTATATATGAGAAACTGCCCGATTAAGTAATAAAAACTCTAATATATAGGATTCTGTATGAGAGGCAATTCATATTTTAAGAAAGATACTAACACGCTATTAAATTGCA
>NW_022103920.1:5046799-5048033 GCF_000313985.2 Echinops telfairi | reverse complement strand
CAAACTCAATGCCCTTGGGTCAATGCCCATTCAGAGCGACCCTAGAGGACAGACCCCTGTGAGTTTGCAGCGCTAGAAAGCTCCGTCTTTCTCTTACAAGAGCAGCTGGTGGCTTCGAAGTGATGCCTTTCAATACATTACGTAAGCACCACACCACCAGGGCTCCTATTTCTATTTGCACTCCTGTGGGCTATGGCTCTGCTAGACTCCTCAGCCTCATCTGTGAGCACCGCCCTGCTCATGACATTCGGTCAACTCAGCTTTGCCAACATTCTGAAAATCTTTACTACTTCGGAGCCTCAACATACGCGATCCCTTTTCATGGAATAGTCACCTTCCCCGGGATGCCTACCTGTCACCTGTTGGCATCTACTTTTCAGAGGCCCTGACCCGCCTTTCTAAGTAAAGTAAACCTCAGCTTGCATTCCAACATTTTATAGCTTGTTGTTGTCAGGGGCTGTCCGTCACATCAGCGTATTAGTCCCCCAACCTGCTACAACCGAACAATCCCTCCCATTGAGGTCTTCTTCTTTATTCTCTGACTCTCTACTTTACTTAGGGAGCCCAATGGGTGCTTTTGAATTATGGTTTGGGGAAGCGTATGAAGAAAACCACAGGCAGCCCGAAGAATAAACAAATCTGCATTGGAAGAAGTACAACCAGAATGCGCTTTTGAAGTGAGAGTGGCGAGACTTTGTCTCAGCTAATTTGGACATGTCATCAGGAAGGACTGGCTAGTCCCTGGAGAGGGATATCATGGTTGGGAAAGTAGAGGGTCCGATCAAAAGATGAAAACCTTCAAAGAGATGGATTGGCACAGTGGCTGCAGCAACAGGCTCAATCACAAGAATGAGTTGTGAAGACGGCACAGAATCAGGCAGCATGTTGTGTTCTGTTCTACGTGAGATGGCTGTGAGCCGGAGCTGACTTGACACAGCCTAACAACAATAGCAAAACAACAAACAGGACAGAGACACACATACACACACGTACACACACGGGCTTTAAAAAGTTTGTGGCGAATGTGTAGGAGTGATTTTCCCTCTGGTGCCCTTGCTGGATTGTGCAAAGCAGAACCCACTCACGTGCACACAGGTAGTCATGATGGAATGTTTAATTTAGACGCCATTTTCAGGCAAGGGAGGAGGTGAGGTTGACTAGTAGGGGAGGGGTGGTGGGGAGGTCCAGGTGGGCATGAGGGCTGTCTAGTTGGCAGCGATGGTCTGCTGAATCC
>NW_022103920.1:5017696-5045486 GCF_000313985.2 Echinops telfairi | reverse complement strand
CCGCCATCATCATTTTCAAAGCATTCTCTTCCCACTGGAGCCCCTGATATCAGCTCCCCATTTGTTCCCCCTCCCTCCCCTCCCCGTCCTCCCTCAAGAGCACTTGATAAGTTATAGATTATTTTTTCCATATCTTACATCGTCCTCCGTCACCCCTCACTCACTTTTCCATTATTCGTTCCCCTGGGAGAGGAGTCTAGGTTGATCCTTGTGATCCATTTCCCCTTTCTCTCCCCCTCCCCACCCTCCCCTAATCCTCCTGGTGTCTCTACTCTCATTGTTGGTCCTGAGGGGTTTATCTATCATGGATTCCCTGTGTTTCAGGCTCTTTTTTTAGCAGTGTGCATGCTCTGGTCTTATCATATTTGTTAGGTAGAATTGAGGTCATGATAGTGGGGTGAAGGAAGCACCAAAGAACTAGAGGAAAGTTGTGTGCTTCATTGGTGCTACACTGCACCCTGACTGGCTCATCTCTTCCCTGTGACCCCCTCTGTGAGGGGATGTCCAATTGTCTACAGATGGGCATTGGATCTCCACTGCATGCCCCACTCCCCATTCACCTTGTGCACGGCTTTATTCTGGGTCTTAGATGCCTGATACCTGATCCCATCGACACCTCATGATCACACAGGCTAGTGTGCTTCTTCCATGTGAGCTTTGTTGCTTCTGAGCTAGATGGCTAGATGGCTAAAGGCTATCTTCAAGCCTTTAAGACCCCAGATGCTAAATCTTTTGATAGCTGGGCACCATCAGCTTTCTTTACCACATTTGCTTATGCACCCACTTTGTCTTCAGGGATCCTGCACCGACTAAATTTATAGAACAGCACCACCAGGGCATTCACCTCCAGCGGGCAGCGCCCTAGCCTCTAGGCTCTTCACGCACTCAGTTACCAGTTCTTACAGCCTCGATAGTCACCTCTCAGTTGAATACCAACGTATCTTTATCAGGGTTCAATCTTTTTCTGAGTGTTTTGCATGACTCCATCAAGGGATCTTACTTATGTTGATTAATATACTCTATTTTGATTAATATCTTCTAAGACTCTGATTGCCCTCGAATTGTCCTGTACTCCTTCTCCTCAGTCGCAGCTTGGTCTAAGTGACCTTCCGCATGCCTGCCCCTCTAGGACTCTCAGACTGTGCGCTCAAGTTCCAGGGACACTTACAGCCATTGCTCTCGGTGTTGCCCCAGCCAGAGATGAGGCACTGGGTGCCAGCGGGAGCACAGGATCTTGGCAGAGCGATGGAGGATACACGGGAACTCATGGTAGCGGGGGAGCTCAGTTTAATCAGCATGATGTCGTTGTCGATGTTGGCTGCGTTGTACTTGGGGTGGCGGATGATCTTGGCAGCATTAATGAACTGCTCGTTGCCCTCAAGGAGCTCAATGTTGTATTCTCCCAGACGCACCTGGATCCGGCTGAATTAAAGGATTAATAGCTCCCCAAGTGTCCAACTTGAGCCCCCCCTCCCCCTCCCCCACACTGCTGCATACTCCCCAGGCTCCTGTAATGACTAGGATTACTTTGTGATTCATGTCCCCAAGATCCTTTAGGTGAGATGCCCCCTTCGTGCCCGCCTACTTCAAGATTCCCATCATCAAGGAAACTTCAGCAGGCCTGCTCCATGGAGAAGTCCCGCCCTCTCCTCTCCGCCGGATACCTTACAACTCCTAGAGAAATAGTGGAGCTCTTCCTAACTCCATAGGTCACTTCCCAAGCCTGGCTCTGTAGGGCTCCCTGGCTTTGGCATGACCGAGGGTGCGTGGATCTTCAAACACAAGGACGTGGGCATTGATACTTACGACTTGTAGCAGTGAGCTGCGGACACCACCCACTGGTCGCTGATGAGGGATCCACCGCAGAAATGGTAGCCTGCGTTCAGGGACACCTGGTAGGGTACAGAATTCTCCCGGCAGGTGTAGCCCCCGACGATCTTGTCATCATCGTCCGTGGCGAAAGCAACTGGCAGAAAAGAGGCATAGAACGACCTGTGAGCTGATTCTCCTTGGAATCCTCTGCCATGCCGTTCTTGTAGAGCCATCAGTCAACAGCAGTCATGCTCTTGTGTCCCAGAGAGCCAGGAAACAATGGCCTTCAGGTAATCTGTCCCCGAAATGTGTTATCCTGTCTTTAACACACGCCCTACTTATGTCATTCTAAACATTTCATTTCCATCCTTTGCTTCACATTTGTAGCTTCTTCTCTATGTGTGTAACACATACTCACATTAATGGAGCCGTGATCCCTTACATGTAAAACGTCTTACACAGCACTACTACAGTAAAAAGCATACTTTTTTCCCACACTACCCTGCTCAACAAACGTGTCCAAGTGAAGCCTTGCCTTATTCTGTGGTGTGTGTGTTTTCAGTGGTTGGGAGATGATTTCCCCAAGTGGTAATGGAGAAAAAGCACCGGAGAATGCATTTTTTTCTGAAGTTCTTCTTTTTCAGGCCTCAACGTGCCATCGTATCATTTCTGAAAACATTTTAGGCCCCTTGTCCCCATGCTTCTCCTTATCTCAACTATCTCAGTAGTGCTTATCAATTAATTTAGGTATATGCAGAGCAACCCACTAACTTATTGAAATTTCCTGCAATCACAAAAGTTGGTGATTATTTATGAGCCCTCCTGCTCAAATATTTAGAAATCAGTTTAAGGCGGAGGTTTCCAGGTGTCTAGAGGAAGTTCCCAGATGTAGTGAAGTTACACCTGCTTAGAGATGGGGGAGATGTTGTATTCTATTTTCTTATTATACATTTTAGTAATCTAAAACAAACATATTCATTTATCTGTTGTTTTCTTTTCATGATTAAAATATATATAACAACTCACTCAGAAAGACTTCATTCACCAACACAGATGTTATTAACACAACCCCATATACAGCCTTCACTCATGAGAAGTAAAATCTCTCCATCTCTCGGATTCCTTGGCTGTTTCTTCTCACAGAGTCTTGGGCTCTGTCATTCAGAGACTCCTCAGGGAGCACAAAATTCACATGGGTATGTACTCAAATACCAAATGAAATGTTGATGGTTCAAGTCCACCTGTAGGCAACTTGAGAGTCTTGCTGATCCACTACTGAAAAATCAGCTGTTGAAAACTCAGTGTAAAAACTTCCACACTGACACAACCAGGTGTGCCATGAGACGGGGTTGGTTCAAAGGCACTGTTTTTAAGCTAACACTAAATCCTCAAGAAGGTCAAGGCAGGACTCCTAAGTGTGTACTGTCTCTGCCTCTCCTTCTTCTGAGCTGTACCTGTTATTTCAAGTTCAGAGCAAGTCCTACCTCTTTGATGCTTCTACCCTGGTCACTCTGCTCACCATGGCCTTCAGCCCTCATACCCAACGTTGAGTGGCGACGAAGAACCTGTGTGGTATGTATTGCTCAGCGCTTGCTATTACAATGTACTAGGACTCTTGAGACTAAGACTACTATTCATTGTTGTCTTGCAGAACACAAAGTTAAACACAGGTGATTGACACCTGTGATAGACACCCACTGATTCAGTGTAAGAGACTCACCAGCAGCTCCCAGGAGAGCGAGGAAGATGAAGGCCTTCATGGTTGCTCAGTGGATCAGGGCTGGGGATTAGGATGAAGGAGGCTCCTCTACTGCTATTTATACCTCCAGATGGGCCACTAGCACTCACGGTCATGGGTGCCAGAAACGTGGTCTCATTGGAAACTCACAGATCCAAATTTAGAATCCAGCCTGTTCCAGGTGGAGACTCGTTCAGTGTCAACCCCTGTGCACTTTTCTAGAAGGTCATGAGAATGGAAGCAATGGGTCCACCTGGTGGGAACTGTGGCCCACAAGAGGAAAGGGAGCTGCAGTCAGGTGCCAGGACACAGCCACAGGTGTCCTGACTCCCAGACTAAAATCTTAGGGACTTGGCTGTCCTGGCTGTGAACTTTGATCTGAAGCATCGTCTCGAGCCCTGTGGTCTTGGTGTTTAATCAATACAGTTCTTTGGACACTTTTAATAATGTATCTTGTGGTAATTCAGGTAAAATTGTGCAAACTTGTCATCACTTATAACAACTTGTCCTCCAGAGAAAAGGAAAAATATTCTGATTTGAAACAATAATGTAGCAAAAGAGGACAATTTAGCAATCCTTCTAATGACCCTGCAAACTTGTTGCCATCGAGTCACCTTCAATGTATGTTGACCTTGTGTGTGTCCATCGAACCGTGTTCAACAGAGTTTTCAATGACTGACTTGTTATAAACAGATCTCCAGAATCTTCTTCCAAGATGTCTCTGGGTGGGTTTGAACCATCATCCTTTTGGCTAGTAGCCCAGCAAATATGTATTTGTGACACAAGTGTACTGTGGTAACCTTATGACACCTACTATTATGCTTATTTTACCCATGTTAAAATTGTGCTATAGAGAAGTACAAAGGACCTAGCCAAACTGTCACAGGAACTGTGTGGTAGGTTGGGGATTTCAACATAGGACACCTGGCTTCAGTGTCCACGCTCCTAACAGTGTGAATCACTGCCTTAGCCATTCACCTCGTAACCATGGTAACAGAGATTCCTTGAGCAAAGACCATAAGATGTGAACAACAAAGCCTCTTTCTACATCAGCCACGATACTAAATGATTTACACAGTTTGTCCCACTGCACCCTCAAAACCCTCCAAGTGTGTGCTTTCATTTCTCTACTCTGTGAGGCATGGGGAGGGTGAGGCTTAGAGAAGTTAGGAGTTTGGATGACAGTCCCATAGATACTGAGTGGTCAATCCTGGGTTCAAACACACACACCATCTGGGAAAGAATATGAACTCTGCTAAACTAAAGGCTGCTTCCAAATGGCATGCATGTGGCCTCCTGGACATTACACGGAATGGGATCCTGAAGACAAAGTGGTCAGGATTCATGGATATGAGAGCTAGATCCAGATGGCAGACTAGGGAGGTATACTGTCCAGACCCTCTACAACAAAAACTCAAGAAATCGAGTGGACCAGATGCAGAGACGGTGCCTCTTCTGGAACCCAGTGCTTCAAAGGCAAGCATAAAGACGTAGATTAAACACAGGAATGAAGGAAGAGACTGACTGAAAGCAGCAGCTGTGGATACACAAAGAGCAGTAGACTTCCATCCAGCACTGTGGGGCCCCATTGCATTAGTGCAAGCAGTGCTTGATCCAGGGCAGGTATCAGGTAATAGACTCTACTTTCTAAGGACTGCACTGGAATCCATGTCAGTGGCTGGATACCAGAGAAGTGTGATGTCCCCTCTTCCACTACCCAATCTCCCAGTGGCGAGATAAAAGCACCCCCTCATCGGGCAGCGGGTTAAACTCTGCCCAACTCCACACATTGCTGTATGGCTTCTTTTTCTCTTTTTTGTTCTTCCCTTAACCTTCTTTTCTTTCTTCTTCTTCCTTCACACTCCCCCCACACCGCCCATTCCAATCCTTTCATCACCTTGATTAGTGCCATCTGTCCACACCCCTGCCCCTTCATGCAGCCATGTTTGGTGGCCAGCACGTTTGCTAGAACTGCACTGATGTTGCTGCTGCTGCTTCAAATGTTGTTTGTCTTTCTTCTTAGTGCTTCCCTCATCCACATCCCTCCTTGGTCTCTTTTGGTGTTTATATCTTATACCCGCTTTTTTTGTTTGCTGGTTTCTGACTCTGTGGAGCAGGTTCCCAAGGCCCCCACCTTCAGTGACCAACATTGCCCCCCTCCACCCTTCCCTGGATGGCACTATGCACTTCCTCCACAGCGGTGTGTGCCAGCTCTCATTGCACCAACACTGGACTCTCTCCTTTCTTTCTATTTCCTCCTTTTTCTTTCTCTTCCTTCTTAGGCTTTCCCTCTTAACCCCTTGTTTCACTCACCGCTCCCCCCCACCCCCCACCATTTTGTTTGTTAATTACTTTTGCTTCCTCTTGCCACCCACCAATTTTTTTCTCCAGCAGCCAGGCACCAGTATTAACCTACCCAGATAGACATACCACACCTGCCACCCTACCCAGTGGGTGAATGTTACTACCAACTCCAGCAAGATGGATGCCATCAGTCAAGTGACAAGAAGGTACAGTATTGATAAGAAAGCATGGCCCATTCCATCATGCTCACCTTCCCAACACAATCGCTGAAGACAAAGTGGGTGCAAAAGCAAATGTGGTGAAGAAAGCTGATGGAGCCCAGCTATCAAAAGATATAGCTTCTGGGGTCTTAAAGAGTTGAAGGTAAACAAGTGGCCATCTGGCTCAGAAGCAACAAAGCCCACATGGAAGAAGCACAGCAGCCTGTGTGATCACGAGGTGTGGAAGGGATCAGTTATCAGGCATCAAAGAACTAAAAGTCATATCATTGTGAATGAGGGGGAGTGTGGAGTGGGGACCCACAGCCCATCTGTAGGCAACTGGACATCTCCTTACAGAAGGGTCACAGAGAGGAGACGAGACAATCAGGATGCAGTGTAGCAATGATGAAACATACAACTTTCCTCTAGTGCTAGACCAGAGGATGTACACTGGTACAGATAGGAACTGGAAACACAGGGAATGCAGGGCAGATGATCCGGTCAGGACCAGTGGTGAGAGTGGCAATACTGGGAGGGTGGAGGGAGGGTGGGGTAGAGAGGGGGAACCGATTATAAGGATCTACATATGACCTCCTCCTTGGGGGATGGACAATGGAGGAATAGGTGAGGGGAGATGTCGGACAGTGTAAGATATGACAAAATAATAATTTATAAATTATCAAGGGTTTGTGAGGGAGGGGGTAGTGAGGAGGGAGGGGGGAAATGAGGAGCTGATGCCAGGGGCTTATGTGGAGAGCAAATATTTTGAGAATGTTGAGGGTAACGATGTACAAATGTGCTTTATACAACTGATGTCTGTATGGATTGTGATAAAAGTTGTATGAGCCCCCAATAAAATGATTTTTTAAAAGTACTTTTAAAAAATGATGACAACATATATACAAATATGCTTGATATAATTGATGTATGGATTGTTATAAGAGCTGTAAGAGCCCCCAGTAAAACGATCTTTTAGTAATAATTTTTAAAAAGAAAAGAAAGCTTGACCCATCGATGTATGCGGTCTGTAAGAGAAACACTTCACACACAGTGACAGAAGTAAGTGAAAAATGAAAGGATGAACGAAAACGGCAAGAAAATGCAACCTGTGGAGAGCATGACAACTTTGAACAGAATAGGCTCGAAAGCAAGCTCCAGCAAAGGAGACCCAAAGGGCGTTTCACAACGAATGCAAGGTACTCCGATAAGCGGACAGGCCACGAACATCTATGAGCCCGATGAAAGGCCTGAAAACCACAGCACGCTTTCACAGACCTGAAAGGGAACTAGATAACGCTGCAATCATAGTGAGAGTTTAACAGACCATTTTGATGAAAAACAGAACTAGAAGGAAACTCAACAATTCAAAAATCCCAAAAAACAATTTTTTTAGTTCAAGAAACAAAGAAACTCAGCAATTCAAAAAGTAATTCATAAAGCTCAATCAATAGATAACAGATGATTTAAACAACCCAATCCACTAACTAGACCTCATAGACGTGTATAGAACACTCCACCCAAGAACAGAGCGATAGAGTCTTTTCCCAGGCACACAGGATAGTCTCCAGAAGAGACCGTATGTTCAAACTCCTGGTCTCGTGGTTAGCAGCCCAGCTACTAACCCACTACAACACCATGGCTCATAGAAACCCCACATAGTGTTCCTGAGACTTAAATCTTTACAAGATTAGACAGTCTCCTCTTTCATCATGGGAGTAGCTAGTGGGTTTAAACCCATGACCTTGAGGTTAGCAGCCTAATGCTTTCCCCACAGCACCATAGAAGGCCAAATATCCAATCTGCAGGTGATTTAGAACTGAGAGTAACCCTGGAGCTACTACAGACTAGATAAGGCACAAAAGAAATTACGCTTCAGGTAAAAAGCTGGCCAGCTTTGCCAGCAGCTCTCCAACCAGCCAAGGCTCTGCTAACACAGACGCAACCTTGACCAGGGTCACAGAACGCCCCTCTTCTGGTCATTCAGAGCCCAGCAAGGTCTGCTGCAGAGTCACCGGGCTGTGACCCACAGTTCAAAAAAAGAAATTATCATTAATTGGGAGTTAATACATATTCATATCATTCCATAATTCAATCACGTCAAGCAGAATTGTACAATTGCTACCACAATAACTTTCCAAATATTCTTTTGCTTCCTGGACTCGTTAGCATTGTCTTTCTTTCACTCCCCACTAGCACTGTACCCCACCCCCCCAAAATCCTTACTCTATTTTCAGTCCCTATAGGTTCATCAGTCCTGGGTTTCATAACCCGAAACACAGAGAAACATAATAACACAACTTCAAGAGGGGGACCTCCAATGACATAACACCATGCAGGCACATCCTACTATGAACAAACAAAAACAAAACAAAGCCCAAATATAGAAAATGTTGAAAACCAGGTCAGATCCAGCATGCACTGGAGTCGGGAATCAACTGCCAAAGTTTTAACTGTTCGGTTCCGATTTATACCTCTGATCTTCTATACTCATCTCGCTAAGACACTCCGTATAGGAGCCGCTTTCCTCCCATCCTTCAATTATGGGTAGGGGGAGTTCACCGGAGGCTTATTTCCTGTGTAGTTCCACAAATGAATCTTGGGCTCCCACTGTCATTCATCGCCTTCTGCAAACTGGATTCTTACAATTTAGGCTCGATACTAATCCCTTCATCAACTTCGGGTTACATTCTTTCAACCCTTTGGTGACTGATGATGGTGTGCTTCTCCATGTGGACTTAGCTGACACCTCACTTAGATGGCTGCTTGTTTGGAGACAAACTTTTAAGACCCCACACGCTATTTTATCTGATAGCCAGGCACCATCTATTTCCTTGGCCACATTTTGCTATGCACTGAGTTCTTTTCTGTGTTCTTTTCCTGAGGACGAGTATCAAGCAGGGCCATGATGTAAGAACTAATTGTTCTAAAGATGGAGCTAGGATTTAGTGTGGGCCCCAAACTCATTCCTGGATCTATGGGTCTTAAATAAATTATTATTAATTGGGAGTTAATACATATTTATATCATTCCATAGATCAATCACACCCTGACACTTTTACACTGTTTCATGGCAACTCAGGTCTGGCTACGCTCTTGGTGACCAAGTCCGCAGGGGCACTCCATCCTCAGTAAGCTGGTGTTCTGTCCCTGGTTTTTGTGTCAATATCCACTTACTGTTTGTGGGAGTTATATAATCTGTTGCCAACTTGAGACCATTAATAGTGAAGGGGTGGAGTTTAGCCTATCAATCAGGTGGCAGCTTGATGACCTCTTTTGGAGGCGCTAAGGAGATAAATAGCTCGCTGGAGGTGGGATAGACAGACACTCCCTGCAAGACATTCCTGTTGACAAGACCCATGGAGCTATGCTAAAGCCCTGGAGGTGAAGGAGCCATGTGGAGACCCCTGCCAGTGCTGAGATGTTTACAATGCCGCTGGGTCCACAAGACTTTCCACCCACTGACCTGTGATCTTCCTACATTCAGCATCATTGCATGTGTTTCGTGAGTCTGAAGAGGACTTTATAGATTGGTGTCAGACATAAGGGCTAATATCTTACTTATGGGCTTGGACTGAACTGGGTTAGGATGCTTTCTTAACGTACAATGAACCTTTATATAAAACTCTCTCTCATACATATATGAGTGCCTCTGGCTTTATTTCTCTAGTCAACCCAGACTAATGCAGCGTCCCAATTCCTATGAGATGTGTTCATTCTTATTCCTGGCATTCCCTGGCATCTAATCTTCAAACCCTAAACCCGGGTTGGCGTCCCTGCGTGGCACAAACAGTGGACATGACTGGCTGCTAACTGAAAGAGCAGATGCTCAAGTCCACCCAGGGGCACTTTGGAAGAGAGGCCTGGCAGCCTGTCCTGAACCCTGAGCCACTGGAAACCCTCTGGAGCACAGCTCCACTCTGGCACACATGGGTCCCCGGGAGTCAGGACCAACCCCACTGGCCACCCCAAGTCAATACCCTCTGTCTGGGCCAGCATAGCTCCACCCTGGGCCCACAGCTCGCCCGATGCAGATTCCCCTGCCCTTACTGCTTCCTACTGCCTACGTGTGGGGCCATGGAGTAGAGAATATTCTACTGTTAATGGTTACAGCCACCATACATCAAATAGTCTTGGCCCACACAGGGGAGAGTTACCTGCTTTGATGACAGAGACTAAGCCCAAAAAGGGACCTCTTTCTTTTCTTCCTTCCTTCCTTCCCTCCTCCCCCCTCCCTTTCTCTCTTTCTATTCATTCATTCATCCATCCATTTATTTATTTAATCATTTTATTAACATATAATTCACATATACAAACAGTTCAATCAAGCTAAGAAGAGTTGTACGATCAATTTCAGAACATTTTCTCCTCTCTCTTATTGTTATCAGTATGATAGATGTACCCATCCTGGATTTCATATACAGAAAATCATATGAAACAAAAGGAAGAACAAACAAAAACCCTACAACAACAATAAAACAGAAAAAAGCAAAAGATATTAAAAATGGAAACAACTATAAATCAGTCCCAAGGGAGATCAAATGATCCGGTGTTACATTTTAACCTGACTACGTCATCCATAATGGACTTCACAGTGCTCTCTGTCTGACAGCAAGGCGATTCACGCCCTTGGATTGTGATCGGAGGAGATTCCCCGGAGAAGGAGAGACCTCAGCTCAAGGTGCTCCAGGTTCACTGTCTGACTCACAAGGTGCACGGTGACAGGGCTCAGTGACAGGGCTGGGACCTTATGGACCCATTTATGCTCCCCCAAAATAGAGGCTGCGGCTCTAACTCCCAGAAACAGTACCCTGCTGCGGCTTTATTTCATTATGCTGATGCGGTCAGACCGTTGGAGGGTGGGTCCTGTACCTGAGCCGTCCTGGGTGGTAAAAAGGCAGAAGAGGCACACACAGCGGGGAATGGAAGACAGAAGCATCCACAAGTGTCTGGAAGCTACTAGAAGGTGAGCAAACCAGGAAGATCCTTCCTTCCTTAGAGCCTTGTTCCGGATTTGTACTTGTGGCCCCAGAGCCACGAGACAGCACACTTCTGTTCTCTAAAGCCACCTCTTCGATATGTGTGCCACGACAGTTCCAGGTAACGAGGACAAGGACGGAGAAGTGGCAGCGAGCGAAGAGCACACACACCGCTTGTGGTGACAGTGACTTCCCAGCATGGAGCTGCTCCTCCTGGAGGCGAGACAGACATGGAGTCGGGGTGGTTGCACACTAGGTTGTGTCCACGCGAATCACTGTACGCGTGTGATTGTCCACATAAACAGTGTCTGCTGGTGTCAGAGGGCACTACAAAGCACTCACCTACTGTCAGGGTTAGAAACTTGGTACTGCCCCAACATCCTGGTGGAGCAGGACCAGGTCTGAGGAGGCAGAGTGCTCGGGGGTGGGGGCAGTGTCTCTCTGGCTGTGGTTCTCCCACCCCCAGGGGCAGTGTGTGACGGCAGGAGGTGGGAGTTGGGAATATTCGTTGATGGCAGGGCCCAGAAATCCTTGCAGAGCTTCTGATTGGCAGTCTTGGTTCTCATGGAGGGAAACGTCCAGGAGGCCTGCCCACCGTTGAAGGAAGGAGACGCACGCCCGAGCGTGTGTGTTCTGTTCAGGTAGAGGGTTTCCTGCACATCCAGAAGGGAAGTTGAGAGTCACAGGGGGTTCTAAACCAGGACCTGGGTCCTGGAAGGAGTGGGGAGCCCCAGCTGTTGGCCAGGAGGGTCTCTTAGACGTCCTTGACGAGGTTGCAGGATTTGGTGCAGACACCTGGCCTGTCTTTGTGGGCACAGCTATCCCCCAGGAGATGATGCCCTGAATCACCCTGCTATAGATTATGCCCCAGCCCCAGAGTCCCCTGAGTGAGAAGGTCAGAGGCTCTGAGTAGAGGGGGGCCCCCAGGCGGGGCAGGACGCCCACTGGACAGGCATCCGTGCTGCCTGCAGGAGGTCTTCGGATCAAGCTGGCCTCCACTAGGCTTGGCAGAGTCATCTGAGGACCGGCAGGTCTCTGGGCCCTGCAGGGAGTGGGCAAACTCAGCTCTGATCCTTCGCCTTCCGTGTTCAGCAAGGGGGCCCACTCCTGAAACAGAGGGCATGGGGAAGGTTGTTCACCTCTGACCTTGAGTAACCCCCACCCACAGACATGGGCTTGCTTCTTCCAGGTGTCCACAGCCCTCTCTCACCCTGCCCGGAGGTCCACAGGCCCTCAGGGGGCAGCAGCAAGCCAGCCGCCGTGCAGCCAGGCCCTGTGCAGTCCTGGTGCCCCCCTATGTATCAGAGGGCATCTCTGCCTCACAGGGATTTCAGGGCCTGGTTTTCCTGAAGCAGACAGGCAGGTGTTCTTCTGAGATGCTTCTCCATTGAAGCTCGGTGACTCAGACCTTGACCCAGAGCTGACACACAGAGAGAGGCAACCGCCCCCCTGGGTTCAGATTCCTGTCCCCTCAAACTGTCAGAGAACAAATCCCCCTGTTGGTTGAAGCTGCCTCCTGTGGTATCTCTGCGGCAGCAGCTCTGGAGATAGAAGACCCACGCCTTGGGAAAGTGAAGGCCACACAATTCCACAGAGCTGGGATCAGGGCCTGAGCCCAGTCTGTTCTCCTGACCGCTGCCCACCCCCTTCTCCACCAACTCCTGTCCTTTTGCACGTGAACACAGTGAGAAGGGCACACCTGAACTGCCGTGACTGACCACATTAACTACTTCGGAGTCTCTATCCGCAGTGAAAGCCCTCATCTATTCCCAAAGAAGAGGAAGGAAAATAGTCTTTTGCTTGTCACCCACTCCTAGACAGTAAAGGATCCTTGGAGTGGTCGGATATGGAGAGCTCCTTGCTTACAGGGAGGGAGGAAGGAGGGACAGGGAGAGGGGAGGACAGGGCCTGTTAGGAGGGAGCCCCGGGTCTGAGCTGGCATCAGGTGCCATCACAATGACCCTGTGTACAACAGAACCAGACCCCATTGTGTCTGGCGCCATCTTCTCGGCCGGCGCCATGCTCGGGCCCATTGGGTCAGTCCATCTTCTTGAGGGTCTTCCTCTCTTTGGAGGACTCTGCTTTGCCAAGCCCGAGGTCCTCCAGGGGCTTGCCCCTCTTGATAACAGGTCCGAAGTATAGGAGAAGCACGCTGGTTGGACTTCTTCCAGCACAGGCCTGTTCATCCCCCACCTCCGGACCCCACCCCCAGGAGTCTGTGGTCTATCCAATGCGCATAACCCAAATGTGGAAATTCATAAATGAGAATTGATTTTCCATGACTCCCTTCTACGTTGACGAATACAGTCTCGACTCATGACTTTGTGGTTTGTTAAATACCGCACAGTGATTTTTTTTTCCAGCTGAATCACATTGGCATGGCCTCTGTTGTACCCTCTAGAATATTCACACACACACAAATCAAAGATATGTATCTTGTTGTGGAAAACTGATGACGGGGAAGAGAGTGTACATGCTCAACTTCTTTATTCTGATAATTAAGAAGCCTGGAAGGCCAGGGTTCTGGGTGGAGGGAGGCCTTCACATTTGCGAGTTGGAGATGAATCAGTCACATGCTCTTAATTAAAAATCATCCCCACCACATCCTCCCATTATAGTGCTACCTTAATGATACCTCTTACAAGCACAGAGCAGACATGTTGCCATCGTTCTCCCCACTCAGGGGACAGTTACTCCCCTTACCTGCCCCCAGCACTGGTGCTAGGTTACTCCCCCAAGGAGCTCCAGGACCTCTAGCATTAAGATGCTGCCCACCTTGTTACATAGGTAGGTGTCCGTGGTTGTGCGCGGGGCTTGCATGCCCTGAGACTGTATAAGTTGGTGAAAAGATACATTCTCTCTCCCCCCAGCTCAGACCTGGTTCCTGATATCGCGGAGAAGGTGAGCACCTGAAAACTTTTGTCTGTCTCTACATTTATTCAATTATACAACCATTCCTTAGGATGTGGCCTGGCCACCGTCGGATGTGGGCTGGCTCCCACATCTTTCGGTTTTTCATTGTTGTTTCAAATGCTGAGAAGAAAGCATCTGGTGGTGATACAGGGTCCTGAGATCCTTGAAGGAGGATGGGTGGTGAGCAGTGTGTTTGCTCAGCTGGGTATGTTGGAAGGCTCCCCAACTCATGTCCAAGGGAAGGAATGTGAGAAGCACGGCATGGGCTACCGGAACAGCCAAGGGCATGGACCTCTGAGGTGCTGTGCCAAGTGTGGCAGGTGAAGAGGGTGGTGCTAGGAAGGAGAAGGGAGAGTATGATTAAGATACAGCCTGTGGCCCAATGAAGGCCAAGTGGTGGGACAAATGCACACACAGTATTAGCGTGATCGGATGTGAGGGGGAAAGGGGATCCTGGGGTTCTCAGGACCAAGACATTGGCCATGATTCCAGGAGCACAGGCTGAACAGGAAGAGAGAAATGTGAATGGTTCTGTGACGGCCAAGCATATCAAACACCTGGGAAAGCAAAGAACCAGTCCTTTGTCCTTGAGTTGGTTCTGACTCATGGTGACCCCTGTGGGTCAGAGTAGAACTGGGCTGGGTAGGGTTTTCTGGAAGATGTGACACAATGGGCTGCTAACTACCAGGTCAGAAGTTCAAAACCACCAGTTACTCTGCAGGAGAAAGACAAGACGTTCTACTCTTGTAAAGAGTTACAGTCTCAGAATTCCCTGGGGGTCATTCTACCCTGGCCCAGAGGGTCACTCTGTGTGGGAGTCGGCTGGAAGTCAGTGAGTTTCTGAGCGAGTGACCTTTCAGAAGTAGACTGTTGGCTTTTCTCCTAAGGCATATCGGGGTGCGTTTGAACGTGGTAATCGTTGGCACTACCAGAGACGCTTACAGAGGAGACATCAAGGGCAGGTCCTGAGACACCTCCCATGATCACCACCTATCCTGTTGCTTCTATGCACCTTTGAGTTGGCCCCGTCAAGCTGGTTCGTCTTGACCCAGTATGTCTTCACATCCCTTGAAATATCCTTGTTTTTAATACTATGTATGATGGCATCGAAGAGTTCGACTTTGTGTTTTGTTTTAATCCATCTTCCCATTTCTGTTTTTCACCAGACATTTAAGGTTGAAGACAACTTGTTAACTTCTTCCTGACATGGCCCTACATCCTTCGGCCTCTGTCACTGCCATCCTGCTTTGATGCTCCTGATGCTTGGCACTGCAGCTCTGTTTCTATGACGATGCGGGTGGCAGTGGGAACCGTAAGGATATTTGCAGACGATGTGTGCTTAGATTGATCTCCTCGTGTATTCCTTTCTTTATGCATTTTCCTCTTCTTGCATCTCACACTGGCATTCTGGAGTGAGTTTTCTTATTGGAAGTCCAGCCCAATGGTTTGGTTTCTAAGTAAATGTTCTCTTTCAATTTGCTTTTAAAACAAATTTGAACATATAGAAACGAATTCTCCCACCCACCGTTTCTCAAATTCCATTACTGCATATCTAGGCAAATAATCTGTGCCTTTTATCTTTGTTGCTAACTTCACCCTCTCCTCAGGAGGTCAACCCCATGGCTTTAACTCTGTCACTGCCAACTTATCCACGAGGGCTCGTTCTGTGCGGGTCCTGCAAGAAGGGAATAAAGCAGCAGTCAACTAATTCATTCCTGTAAGGTTTGGCCTTGTAAATGTTTTAGGCTTTGCAGACCACTGAAACCCTCCTGCGATGACCCTGCTCTGCCACTGGACCATAGAAACATCCACAACCAACACAGGAGCTTGCTGCATGGCTGGGTCCCAATTAAGACAGGGGCTCAGGCATAGCCAGCAGGCTGGGCCTTGCTGGCCCGGAGAACTCAGTCACATGCAGCCTAACACCTATTTCTGCAAAGTCCATGGTCCCCACCCTGAAAAGCCTGTTATATTACAATTCAAGGTACAGATAATGGTTCATGAAAGCAGATGGGCCCTGCTTTGCAACATGCATCAAGAAATGTGATGATTATGCTAATATTAAAGATGTTTGGGTGTATCTGGATGTGTTTCCTCAATGTTTTCTATCCATACATGAGTATGGAGATGCGTACTATATGCTAAGATGATCATGTGACCAACTGATTTTACATACACACTGTACCCAAGCGTTATGACTTATGTACAAATTCAGCTGAATGGTAGACTGTGTGCCATCGAGTCAGTTCTGACTCATACGACCTGGTGTTCGACAGAGCAAACCCCACTCAGTCCTGCACCATCCTCACAATTGCTGTTCTGTCTGAGCCCACTGCTGCAGTCGCTGTGTCCATCCATCCTGCTGAGGGTCCGTCCTCGTGTTTGCTGCCCCTCTACTTTACAAAGCATGATGTCCTTCTCCAGGGACAGTTTCTCCTGCTAACATGCCCACGGTACGTGAGCAGTCCCTCATCCTCGCGTCTAAGGAGAAGTCTAGCTGTACTTCTCCCAAGATAGATTTATTTGCTTCTCTGGAGGTCCGGGGTACTTTCAGTGTTCCTTGCCAGCACCATCAATCAAATCCATCGATTCTTCTCCGGTCTTTCAATTAGCTGTAAACGCCACTGTACTTGGACCAGCCAATAAGGAAGTCTGAAAGATTTAGGAATGTAATCTGTTCATAATCCACAGTCTGACTAGGGTTTCCTAGGCTAAAATTGCCCTGTAACTGTCCTTTAAAGTGGATTTTATGACTTCCATAAAGCCACAATGGAAATAATTGCATTTCTGCAATACCACTCTTGGAACAATGCATTTTCATGGTTCAACTCACCTGTGTAAGTGGGGTTTTAATAGTTCCCATTCCATTCAATGATTCCTTCATCAATTTGACAAGCCTATATTGCATTCCAAGATTTGCTTGGTAAGCACAGGGGTTTGGAAACTCCAAGACCCCAGTTAAGGAAACTCCTCCAGGGAGGTCTACCCTCCTGCTGATTTAGAGCTGTACCCACTGCTGGTAGAAAGGCTGGCGGTTCAAGTCTGCCCCAGAAAACAGGCTTGATGGTGTGTCTCAGAACCAGCCACCATGGAAACAGGTGCAGCTCAGTTCTAAGCAGACCCACACGGAGGCTCCCTGCCCTGCCCTGAGGAGCCCCGTTCACAGGACCAGTGTGATCTGTTCCCATCTGAATCTTTTAGAATCCGCCAGGGATTCAAACCAGTTCAGCCCAGTTCAGGCACAGGCAATGAAGGGCCATCTGAATAGACCTAAACATTAAAACTTACAAGGAATTTGAAAGATAGCTGGAATGGGGAACATGACCCGTTGATTCTTTGCTAGAGGCTTGATCTCCCTCTTGTAGAAGAAAGGCAGTGTATATGTTGCTTAGTAACCAAGTGTCTCGTCCTGGGATCTTGAGCACAATCCAGCTGTGGGGCCCGAGCTCAAGGATGGTGGTGCCACACTCAAAGATAGCCACTCCCTGCTCAAACATGGTGGTGGCCCCCTTCATAAGTGGCACCTCCTTGCCCAAACATGCTGAGCCCCCCGCCGTCCCCAGCATAGCTTCTCTCTCTTCCAACACGGCGGTGCTCCACAGAAACATGGTAGTTTACCACTCACACATGGTGACATCCTTGTCAAACCATGACATCTCTTTGCTCAAATATGGCAGCGCCCCATTCAAAGATGACCACGCCCTGCTCAAGCATGGCCGCCAGAGCCCTACTCAAACATGGCCGGGAGCTCAAACATGGCTGCACCCGAATCAAACACGGCAGCGGACCAGCCCACATTGAATGGGTGTCACTGCCCTACAGTCCTCCCAACACCCAGTTGCCCACCTCCGGCTCCTGGAAGTTTCATAGAGCCTCTCCCAAGACTCCCACTCCAGGTCTTCCTTCCACCTGTAACTTTTCCCCTTCTGGGTACATTCCCGAATCTCTCTGGCTGCCATTGAGTCAATGCTGACCGATAGCAACCCCCTGTGGGTTTCTGAGACGGTAGCTATTTATGGGAAAAGAAAGCCCAGTCTTTCTCCCTCAGAGCTGCTGGTGGTTTTGAACTGCCGAAGACCATGCAGATTGCAGCCCAACGTGTAGGCCTCTATTTTGCGGCCATGACAAAAGTGGTTTAAAGGGTGAGGAGGGGACCTGTGTAAACTGGATGTCTGTAACCCGGGGCCTGCCTGTGGTCATATGTCCCTGTGACCCCCAGAGGGAGCCCCTGAGACTTGTGAGAAGAAGGAGGCCCTGGGGAGGGTGTATGGCTGGCCCAGGGCTGGGAGATGCCTGGCTGCAGGCTTGCTCTTTCTTCAGCTGGACAGACATTGATGTCCCCACAGTTCCTTAGATGCCTGTCCCGTGGACCCCGTGGACTCTCTTGTAATCTTCAGGCCCAGTCCCTGAGTGGACAGGTACCCCTGAGCTGGGGCTGACTGAGCCTGTGCCCCCTGGTTCCCTTGGCACCCACTGAGGACACTTCCCCTGTGATAGTCATGACGTCCATGTGGGGAAACTCCCTGTCCCAGGGCTGGACCTGCCAGGGCGTCCCCTGGGCCCTGCGAGGCAGCAGGAAGCCACCAGCCTGGGGAAGGGATCAGAGAGGCTGGTTGTCATTGTCATCGTTGTGGACAACGGGTCCCTCCCACTCACTGACCCGGTGACACCCAACTGCCCCGAGGGTTTCTCAGAAGGAATCTCTTTCCTTCCCTTGTACATCGGGCCACTGGGAGCCAGAACCGACTTCCATGGCAGTCTCAGAGGGAGCGGATGGTCGGGCCTTCCTCTGACAGCCCCTGGGGGACAGCCCCTGGGACCTTTCTGTCAGCCTCAGAGCGCTTAGCTGTTGGGCCACCAGGGCTCCTTGTGGGGGACAGTTGTGCATCCCGTGGTTCTGACCTTCTGCCCTACAGGGGAAGTACTCATGGGGATTCCGGGGCTGGAATCTTAATGGGAGCAGATGGCCAGGCCTTGCCCCTCCGAGCCCGTGCAGGTCTCTAGGTCTTCGCTTCTCCGAATCCTGGTGGGTCAACCCCTCGGCCTTTCTGCAGGCAGCCCAGCTTGGCGGCTGCCTGGAGGGAGGAGTGCAATGCAGGAAGAGGAAGGAGACAGGGGCCCTCCTTGCAGGGGGTGCTTAGGGGCGGTTGGTGGGTGGATCTCCTGGAGGCCTGCCCTCCACCCTCAGCATCACTGCCTGGTGGACCCTGAGTCGTGCTGGGTGCCACACAGGACAGGGAAGGGTGAGGACAGGTGAGCCCCTGAGAGTCAGAGGACGCAGCCTGAGCAGGGAGACCCCACCTGCACTGTCCAGCTCACCATGGGCTGCGGGCCCTTCTGCTGGGTGACCTTCTGCCTCCTGGGGGCAGGTGAGTGAAGCCTGGGCACAGGCGGACATCCCGACCCAGGGTTTCTCACTCTGGACACAGAACTGCCTGACAAGACCCCCTGCTCCTCAGCCTCTGTCCGCTCTCCTGCCCCACAGGCTCCACAGATATTGGGGTGACCCAGACCCCTAGGCACCTGGTCTCTGGCGTGGGGAGCAGTAGGTCTCTCCACTGCACACAGCGTCTGGGACACAACGCCATGTACTGGTACCGGCAGGCCCCTGGGGAGGGCCCAAAGCTCATGTTCAGCTACAACTACAAGGATCTCACTGCCAACGAGACTGTTCCCAGCCGCTTCTCCCCTCAATACAAGGACAGCACTCAGCTGTCCCTCCATGTGGACACGCTGGAGCCGGGTGACTCGGCAGTGTACCTGTGTGCCAGCAGCCAAGACACAGCCCTGCAGAGATACCGCCGACCCGTACACAAACCGTCCCCGCGGCCCCCACCACCACCACCCCAGGAAGCTGAGGAGCCTGCCGGGGCCCCAACTTCCTTTCCCAAGGACTCTAGACATTTCAGCTGCAGCGTGGCCCCACTAACCTCCACACTACCACCGCTGAGCAGGGACAGTGGTACCCAGAGCCCGTGGTCTGGCTGGGAGGTTGACAGACGTGCTGCCTGAAGATGGACAGTCCCTGGTAACTGGTGGACAATGTTTGATAGTCTTCCTTGCTGGTGGCCACTGAGAATCTGCTAGAAACCCCTCCACCTGCCCATCCAGCCCCCAGCCACCTTCAACTGGAAACATCTGCAGACTCCTGTCCATCTTGCTTCTCCCCTGGACTTGGCCCACCCCAGTCCCAAAGCTGCCCAGACCCCACCAACTGCCCCTCTGCCCCTTAGCTCCCACAAATGGAGCTGTTTGTTTCTGTCCACAGGAACCCCAGGCCTCACCCAGCCTCCTGGGGCTTTCTCTCTGGGCTGCCCCTGCCTCAGCCCAGGCTCCCACAGCTGCCTGCCACCCCAGCGATAATGCTCTGCCCCTGACGGAGTGGGTCCTAATTTCCACCCCCCCACCCTCATGGTCACCCAGAGTATAAGATAAACAAGCCCCAACCCACAGCGGTCGAGTCAGTCTGACTCCTGGCCACCCCAAGGGTCTGTGTGGAACTGCTCCGAGGGTCCCCGGGGGCTGACCTGGGGAAGAACGGCTCTGAGGGCAACTGACCTTCTGGAAGCTGTTTGCTAGGTCTGACTTGCATGGTGCCGCCGAGTGAGGCTGGGTCACCCACCTTTAGGTTAACAGCAGGGCGCAAGGCAGGCCTTTACACCATCCAGGCTGGTGTTCTGATGTCCTGATGTCCCCCTCCGAGGCTGTCTTTGGCCACATAGCCAGATGCCCCGAACTGGGGGTCCCCCAGGCAGGAACCCTGCTGACATTGCTGAGTAGACCTGGGCCCCTGCCGGAAGTCGCACGTGCCTCAGGCGTGGCCGTAGTCCTGTGGGCACCATGACGTCTGTCTTCCTCCTGCACAGGCCGTCTGCTGAGCCCAGCCTCTCCTGTGTCTCGGGCCAGAGGCCAGGGCCAGGGCCAGGCTGTGCCATGCTCTTCAGGCTCCTGTGTTGGGTGGCCTTCATTCTCCTTGCAGCAGGTCCATGGCTGGGACTCTCAGGGTGCCCCATCTCCCACTGAGCAGAGGCAATTCCCTGGTGCCACCTCTGACCTCTTTCTTCTTACTTACCCAGGATACTCAGCGCTGGGAGTCAGCCAGAGCCCCCGCCACCTGGTCTCACAGATGGAGCGGATGGTCGTCCTGCAGTGTGACCCGATTCCCGGTCACTTGGCTTTATACTGGTACCGGCAGAGCCCAGGACAGAAGGTGGAATTTCTCAGTTACTTCTACAGAGAGACCCTTTCAGAGAAGTCTAAAACACTAGGGGACCGGTTCTCCCTGGAGAGGCCGGGCGGCTCATCCTCCACCCTGAAGATCCAGCCTGTGAGGCCAGGGGACTCGGCCGTGTACCTCTGTGCCAGCGCCCAAGACACAGCCCTGCAGAGCCATAGACCCCTTGAGCACAAACCCACAGGGCTCTGCCTCCCCACAGCCTCCAGCACCCTCTTCCTTCCTGCCCAGTGGAGGAGACACGGTCAGGTCTGCAGGCACCACTGGCAGGAGTGGCCAGAGGCAGGGTGGTGGCAGGGCCTTCCATGACATCACAGGCTGGGCACGCCAAGGTTGGGAGGACCGGGGCCCAAGAGTGGCTGATGCGGTCAGTGGCCCAGCGGTCTAGGCTGGGTGAGGGACCATGCTCAGTAGATAACTCATAGGTGCTATTTTCTGGAGAAGCAGCCCCAGGTCTCTCTGCTGACTCTGGGCAGGCTGCTTCCACTGCCCATTCTCCGCTGCCTGCTGCCCTCACCTACCGCTGACTCCTGTGAGCCCCACAGGCTGCAGGGGAGAGCTTCCCCGTCGGGTTTGCCTGGCCCTTCCTCTGCGGCACTGCTGGGTCAGCACAACAGCACTGCCCACTAGAAGCAGGGCCATGCTCCATCCTTGGGAATGTCCTCTTTTTCTCCCTCTCTGGCTTCGCTTCCCTGGATTTCTTGCTTTGTTCTATTTTGTGGTTCTTAGGGGCCACCGAGTCAGCTCCGGCTCACAGTAACCTTATTATGCACAACAGAATGGGGCACTGCCCGGCCCTGCGCCATCGCACCCTGGTTCCTGTGCCCGAGCCCATAGTTGCAGCCACTGTGTCCATCCATCCCATCCTCTTTCTCTCTGCCCCTCCACTTTACCACGCCCGATGTCTCTCCCCAACGACCGGTCTCTCCTGGCCACGTCCAAAGTACGCGAGACCACGTCTGGCCGTCCTCACCTCTAAGGAGCACTGGCTGTACTTCTTCCAATACAGACCGAGTTGTCCTTTAGGCAGGCCATGGTTCTCCGAGAGCAATAGCCAAGGGCCCTCTCCCATCTGACTGGTGGAGACTAGAGTCCCACACCCTGCAGCCTGCATCGGGCAGCAGTGGGGGTCACCCAGGGCGACCCCTCTGCTGGGTGGGCTCCGTGTCTTTGGAGCCAGGAGCTCCGAGCAGTGACAGGAGTTGCAGCCACTGGCCCCCACCAGGGGGCACTGCAGGCCCACATATGCCCAAGGCTGGGGCTGGGGGGCCCCTGGTAGGAGAACAAGGTAGGGGACCATGTTCTCAGCCCATTGGGGGACACATGGAAGTCCCTGGGGACAATGGGATGGCACAGTCAGGGCACAGGGTGCTGCTGGCATCCAATGAGTCGGGGGTGGGTGGTGGGGCGGGGAGCAGGACTGCTGCTACCACCCTGCTGCGAGGGGAAGGAGGCCCTCACCCAGGACAGGGAGTTACTGGGTGTTACCCATCAAGGCCCAGCTGAGAGAGCCCAGAAAAGACACTGGGTGTCAACTTTGTGCTGAGTGGGTGCGGAGAGTCCCTGTGGCCGCTCGGGGACAATAGAGTTGGTTGTGGTGGGGGTAAGGGTGCCTTTCTCCCCAAGTGCTCTGATCTGGGGATAGTGACTGCTTCTCTTCCCCCATTGTTCCCCATGCAGATCTGTCCCCCTTGTGCACTTGCCATCAGAGTAGAGCTCTGGGGTCTAGGAGGTCCTGACTGATCAATCGTGGGGTGCTGCAAGGTTCAGGTGGGCCCTCCCCCAGAGAGTCTGGGACCACAAAGCCCAGACCTGCAGGTGGTAGAGGTGTGAGGGGTGCCTGAATCACTGGGGGTGGGGACCCAGAGAGGGAAACCCTGTCTCTGGGTGTGGGAGGGAGGAGATGGGCTGGCTCCGTGATATGGGGGCGGGCACCAGAGTGGCCTTCAGAGGGCTGTCCCAGAGACCCCATATCCACCCCTCACGTTTCCCCAGACCTTCTAAGGCACATGGAGAAGAGCAGGTGCTGGGCATGAAGCCCCTGTGGGCTGTGACATCACAGACTCACACCAAGAAGTGTGAGGCTGCGGCTGCCTATCTGCCCCAGGGCCGCCCTCCTGGCTCCCTCAGACACCCCTTTCTGACCCAGAGCCTCCTGCCTGCACTGCGTCTCCCTTCCTGACTGCCCCCACACACCCCTTTCTGACCCAGAGCCTCCTGCCTACACTGCATCTCCCTTCCTGACTGCCCCAGACACCCCTTTCTGACTCAGAGCCTCCTGCCTGCACTGCGTCTCCCTTCCTGACTGCCCCAGACACCCCTTTCTGACTCAGACCTCCTGCCTGCACTGCGTCTCCCTTCCTGACTGCCCCAGACACCCCTTTCTGACCCAGAGCCTCCTGTCCACTCCAGCTCCCACTCCTGACCGGGAATCTCCTACCGGCCCATCTGCCATGGGTCCCTGGCTCCTCAGCTGCCTGTCCCTGTGCCTCTTGGGGGCAGGTAAGTGCCAGGCTCACTGGACAGGTGTCTGTTGTGATTCCCAGGTGCTCTCAGGGCTCCAGCTCAGCACCTTTCCCCCACCCCCAGCTTGCTCTGATCCCCTCTTTTCTCCATAGGCCCCCTGGACTCGGCCATCTCTCAGACCCCCAAATACCTGCTGACTCAGATGGGCAGCCGGGGGTCGCTGCACTGTGAGCAGACCCTGGGCCACGAGGTCATGCTCTGGTACAGGCAGACTCTGGGTGGGGCGCCCAGGGTCTTGTTCAGCTACAATAACAGGATACTCATCGACAACCAGTCTGTTCCCAGCCGCTTCTCCCCAGAGTGCCCAGACAAGGATCATTTGCACCTGCATGTGGATGCCCTGGAGCCCAGCGACTCCGATGTGTATCTGTGTGCCAGCAGCAGGCACAGCCCTGCAGAGACACCGCCTCGCAGAGCACAAACCCGCCACAGCGGAAGCCGGGCAGCCCATCTCCGGGACCCCAGCTAGCGCTCTCCCTGAAGACTCCCAGGCCTCGCAGGGGAGAACACACCTGCCAATCCCGAGGGGGCAGCGCTCTCTCCGCACACTTAGTGTGTGTGTGGGGGGGGGCAGGGGTTCTTCCAGCAGAGTGTGGGAAGACCAACCTTTGGACTGTTTGTGAATGTGCATGTGTGTGTGTGTGTTTGTGAATGTGTGACTGAGTGTGTATGTGTATGTGTTTGTGTGTAGGTGTGTGTGTGAGTTTGAGTGTGTATATGAACGTGTGTGTATGTGAATGAGTGTAGGTGTGTGTGAATGAGTGTGAGTGTGAGTGTATATGTGAGTGTGTGTGTTTGTGTGTAGGTGTGTGTGAGTTTGAGTGTGTATATGAGCGTGTGTGTATGTGAATGAATGTAGGTGTGCGTGTGTGTAGGTGTGTGTGAATGAGTGTGTGTGTGAGTGTATATGTGAGTGTGTGTGAGTGTGTGAGTATGAGTGAGTGAGTGTGTGTGTGAGGGTGTGTGTATGTGAGTGTGTGTGTGACTGTGTGAGTATGAGCGAGTGTGAAAGTGTGTGGCGTGAGTCTGTATGTGTGTGTGCGTGAGAGAGAGATTGTGCGTGTGAGTACATGTGTGGGTATATGTGTGTGCATGTGAAGATTTGGGGGGGAGCGTTTGCTGTTGCTGTTTTATGTCACAGCCTTGTGACAAGTTTTCTCTCTGTCCATCACTGCGGCCCCTGTGAGTTTCTGACACTGTAACTCTTTCCAGAAGTAGAGAGCCCACCCTTCCTCTGGGGGATGGCTCAGGGCTTTGAATTACTGACCTTGCAGTTAGCAGCCTAGTGCTTGACCGTTACACCCCCAGAGCAACCCAACAAGTAACCAGAGGTTGTAAAAGGATGAACTGGGAGAAGGGGGAGAAATGGGGAACCAACTACAATGACTGACATACAAACCTCCCCATCACCACCCCAGCCCAGGGGGGCGAACAACAGAAACATGGGCAAAGGGATACAGAGGACAGTGTAAGATTTGAAAATAATAATAATTTACAATTTACCAGGGGTCCATGAGGGTGTGGGGGGAAGAGGGCCTAATATCAAGGGCTCAAGTAGAAAGAAAATGTTTTGAAAATGATGATGGCAACATATGTACAAATGAGTTTGACACAATTGATGTATGTATGGATTGTGATAAGAGTTGTAAGAGGACCTAATATCAAGGGCTCAAGTAGAAAGAAAATGTTTTGAAAATGATGATGGCAACATATGTACAAATGAGTTTGACACAATTGATGTATGGGTGATTCTAACAGCTATAAGAGCCCTCAATAATGTTTTACTAATTAAAAAGAGATGAACTGTTCAGATTTGATTTGCGTGTTTTGTTTTTTAAGATAGACCAGGAGCCAGCTGAGCTTGGCCAACCTTGGGACCATTGGGTTCACAGTTTGCAGGTTTTCTAAGCCCCTGTGCCCTGGGTCCCTGTGTGGGGCTGAGCCCAAGAGGAACATCATCCTGTGAGGACACTACCTACAACTTTCTGAGCCCCTGCTGCTCAGGCTTCAAGGAGTCAGGGGGAATCAGCGTTGAGATCTGGGAAGCAAAGACTTGGGTTATATGAAGAAGAATGCAGCATCACGACTGAAGAAGGGTTCGTAGTACGTGATATGCCGATGACACAAGCGTTCGCTGAAAGCGGGAAGGACTCGAGGCACTTGCTGATGAAGATTGTACAACACAACGTAAAGAAGACCCAAATGCTCACAGCCGGGCGAGAGGTGACATCAGGATAAGTGGAATTGTTAAGGGTTCCAGCTTTCATCACAGTCAATGCTCATGGAAGCAGCCGTCAAGAGAACAAACCAAACAGCAGGTCAATCTGCTGCACCAGACCTCTTTAGAGTATTGCAAAGCAAGGAGGTTACTCTGAGGACTGAGGTGTGCCTGGCCCAAGCCCTGGTACTTTCAATGACTCCATATGCACGTGGAAGTTGGATATTGAATAAGGAAGATCGAAGAAGAATCGATGTGTTTGAAAGGTGGTGCTGGTGAAGACTGTTGAATGTGTCACAGACTTCTGAAAAAACCGACAAATATGTCTCAGAAAAATCATAGCCAGGATGTTCCTTCAAACGCAAGGACGGTGAGACTTTGTGTCACATGCTTTGGACATGTTCTCAGGAGAGACCAGTCCCTGGAGATGGACGTCATGCTTGGCAGAGGGGCAGTACAATATAAGGGATTGACACAGTGGCCGCCTCAATAGAATCAAACAGAACAATTGTGAGGATGGCGCTGGACTGGGCAATGCTTCATTTTGTTGTGCATAAGGCCGCTATGAGTCAGAAATGAGTCAACATCACTGTGATAGTTAGGTCTTGGGTGCTAACATGGCACCCGCAAGAAGATGTGGGTAGAATTTAGCCCATCAATTAGGTCTCAGCTTGATGACCTCATTTGAAGGTGCCGCTGAGATAAATGGTTCCTGGAGGCAGGTTACTCTCTCTGCCTTCACTTTCCTGTTGACGCCACATGGAGTCCTGCATGAGCCCTGGAGCTGCATCCACTGTCCTTGGATCCACAAGACTTTGCACCCACCGGCCTGTGATGTTCCTGCATTCTGCATCATTGCATGTGGCTGTGTGAGTCTGAAGAGGGACTTATGGACTAGTACTGGACTTATGAACTTGAGTTGGGCTGGGCTTGAATGTTTCATTGATGCATAATTACTTCTTGATATAAAGCTCTCTTTTACACATATATGAGTGTCACTGGATTTGTTTCTCTAGTCCACCCAGCCTAACACAATCACTTAACAACAACAACAAAAACAACAACAACAATGTTACCCATAATTCAAAGGCATTTCTGGTCCTCGAAGAGAAAATCTTTAATTCTAATCACTGCCGAAAAGCAAGATGATAATGATGATGCTAGTGGTGGATTGTGAATTGGGCTGCTAACCACAAGGTCAGAAGGTCAGGCCCACCAGCCGCTCCACTGGAGAAAGATAAGGCTGTCCTCTCCTGTAAAGATTTACAGTTTCAGACAGCCACAGCGGCAGTTCTACACTGTCTTACAGGCTTGATAAGAATCAGAGTCAACTCAATTGAGATGAAAATTCATTTGGGTGCTTCCCATAGGCATTCCTTTCTGTGGGAATCCTCTCCTCTTTCTCTATCAGAATCCCTCTTACTGAGGTACATCTACCTCACACTCAATCTCAGCTCAAGTCATTGTGACATTGGTTTTCCCAGTTCTCAAAGTGCAGTTGACAGTGCCCTCCCGCCTCCCAATGACCCTGGTCTCCTGGGTCCAGACTGGTGTGTCGTGCTCCCTCCTCCCCCATCACCACCATGCATTAGGACAGCATCTCTGGGACCAGCGGACACAGGGAGAAGGGACGGTGCATGGTTACTGAGGGTAGATCTCAGCAACACACAGAAGCTTCCATCCTGACCTCAAACCACTAGGTACCAGGTCATGAAAACACCTGAGGACGCTCAAATCTGTATGACTTCTCACATGCCCCTTCCCATCCCCCTCGTCTCAGATCAGACAGGACTTCTCACATGCCCCTTCCCATCCCCCTCTTCTCAGATCAGACAGGACTTCTCACATGCCCCTTCCCATCCCCCTCTT